>NC_022009.1:12552244-12576270 GCF_000317375.1 Microtus ochrogaster | reverse complement strand
TGGGAGGCTGGGAGGAGGCAGAAACTTTTTTTCCTTTTCTCAATAAAAAAAACTGAAAAAAAATTAATAAAAAAATAAAAGAAAAAGAAAAAAATCTCTATAGAGAAATAGGAAGACACCAGGAGAAAGGCATAACACACTGGGGCTAATTTTCTTCTCAGTACATCTTCAGAGAAAGAGCTTGTAGCTGAGAGGAGAATGTTAACACTGAGAAAACCTTGCTCCTCCCGAGCCTAACCATAGCACGCAGCCATGTGAACAGAATCCAAAGACAGTTAAGCACTAAAGGAAACAACATCACCGACACACTTTAGACACAGTTGTTCTGAAAAGGGAGATGGCATGGTGGTAAAGTACTTAGGATACAAGCACAGAGACCTGAAATCAGATTCCCCAGAATGTCTGTAAAAGCTCACCAACCTGGCATTTGTCTGTAACTGTAGTGTATGTTTGTGGGGTTTTGGGGCAGACAGATCCAGGGGACTTGCAGATTTGCAGATACAGCCAAACCAGTGTAAGCACTCCAGGATTAAGAGACCCTGTTATAAACTAAGGTTGAAAGTGTCAGAAGACACTGTTCATCAGTCTCTAGCTTGCACACCATGCATACACAGTAGAGTGTGTCCAAACACATGTATATATCACATATATGCATGCATGTATGCATGAGTACACATGTATTCATACAGATGCACACACATATACATAAAAACATTTGGAAAAAAGTCAATTAAACCAACAGTTGAATATTTGAAATGTTGAATGAAATTGTTAATTCTCTAGCCAGGCCAACAAAAAAAAATTATCAGTTTATCAGAAACAAAAGGAAGCATGTTGTGATTGTTTCCAAGTAAAAGGATAATCAGAGAATATGATAGATAACTTTACATCCAAAAATTCAATAATTTGGATAATATAAATCATTTTTATTTTGTTAGAATTTACTGGAGAAAAAAGAATTTACTGGAAAAAATAACATATAATCATATATAGATTAAATAAATGAAATTTGTAGTTATGAATTTCCCACAAAGAAACACAGATACAATTGTTTTTCTGACAAATTCTTTTGATAACCAAGAAGGAAGTAATATCAGTTTTATGAATATTTTGCAGAAAGCGAAAGAGAAGGAGCACATATTCTCTTTATTAGATATGCAGTGTAAGAATACAAAACCTCAGGCAAATAAATTATCAACCAGTGTTTCTTATGAGCTGAAAATACTTTCAAAATTAACAATAAAATATAGCAATATATAAAAAGGATAATGTGTCATGATCAAGTGGTGTGCCTCTTGGGAACGCGAGGCTGGATTAACAATCCAAATAACTTTTATTAATTGTATAGCATACTAACTATAAAGAGCAGAAACAATCATATATTTGGTAAAAGCATATCTCAAAATTTAATAACCTTTGTTGATAAAAATAGAAATCCTACTATAAGAAAATGCTAGCACTGAGAAGTTTGTGGCTGTGATCACATCGCCCGTTCCTTCTTCTGAAACTGGTCAAAGGACAGAATGGATATGTATACCATTGTTTTTACATGAGTAATTGCAGCCTAAGCAACAAGACAGGAGAAATAAAACTGTATACATTAGAAACAAACAAATAAATACTCTTACCTATACACATGCAATTTTCACTATAAAAAAACTTGAATCCATGAGGTTTCTATAACCAATAATTAAATTTTATAAGAATACAGGATGTAAGATCCATATACAAGAGTCCATTACATTTTTCTATAGCTATAATGGAATAATTGAATTATTTTTAAAATATTTAAAAAATTATCATAAAATACTATATAGCATAAAATTCCAAATAATGAAAATAGTAAAATGTAAATCTAATAATATCCATAATTTGCAAATTGAAGTGCCACAAGATTAAAAAAATATATAGTCTCCAAAGTAACTGGGATGAGATATATATATGTGTGTGTATATATATATATATATACACACACATATATATACACACACATATATATCTCACAGTAATGGCTTAGACAGTTCAATATTTTTACTATATGATACAATTCTGGCACATGTATTTTTGTTGTTGGTGAGTAGTTTTGTTTTATAGATAGTAGCAAGCCAATTCCAAAATCTATTTGGAAATGCAGAGAGGCAAAGAAGCTGGAACAAGCAAAATGCCTAAAAAAGAGCACAACAGCATGTGAAGACCCACTTTATCCAACTCGATACTTAATATAAATAATCTCTAGTAATCAAGAGGCCTCAGTAGATGAACAAAGTAGATGAAGTTAATAATATGTGAGAGACCAATGTGGAATCATTGTTCTGTGAAGGGTGCTTTGGGGAAATACAAAGGCAATGGCTAATCAGGAGAAATATTGGAAATTGCATATCTTCTAATAAATTCTATCTAAAATACATATGGACTGCTAGAAATTTAAAAAGGACCAATAACTCAATGACTACCATGGTGAAAGGACCAGCCACTCCATCAAAGTTTGCACAATGACTAGTGAACTCATGATAAGATGCTCAACATCACTAGCCAAGGAGAAATGGGACACCACTGCACATCCACTGGAAAAGCTAAAATTAGAAAAGCTGATCACACACAGTGTGGTGAGGATGTACAAGAACTATAATTCCCATATGCTGCCTGTGCAAATATAAAATGATACTTCAAATTGGGAATATAGCTTGGCAGTATCTTAGAACTTAAATATATACTTCCATATGGATTAGCCATTCTACTTGGAAGTTTACACAATGGGAATTAAAGCAAATCTCTATTTTAAGATTTGGATTGGAATAGTCAAAGAAACTTCCATTGTAACCAAAGGTGTAAATAATGCAACTATTCATGAACACATAAATATTTATAGGCACATTGCAGCACACCTATTGAAAGTGACCATGTGTCCTGGAGGGGAGTGAACTATCAATACTTACACATTTGTGTTCTTTTTTTATTTATTACTTCTTTTATTTTTTGAGATTACAATATAATTACATCATCTCTCCCTCCCTTTACTCCCTCTAAACCCTCCCTTGCTCTCATTCAATTTATAGCTTCTTTTCCATTAATTATTCTTACACACACACATACACAATATACATATATACAAATAACATTATATGGATCAAGCAGGTTGCATTTAGAAATATATATATGTGCATTATATATACATAATATATATGCATACTACATATTCCTAAGCATAACCTGCTTGATCCATATAATATAAATTTACATAATATAATATTTCTAAATGCAACCTGCTTGATCTATATAAGGCTGTTTGTATATCTGTTTTCAGGCCTGCATTGTATTGGATAACCAAGTAGTGTGTTCTTCCATGGGAAAGGTGATTTCTGCCACCCTCAGCGTTCATAGTTGTCTATAGTTTGTTCTATAAGGTTGAAGCCTCATGGGCTTTTCCCTGTCCACATTACTATGCTTGTTGTTGTTGCCCTTGTTCAGCTCCTGCTTAAGCAGTCAAATTAGTGAGACTTTGTGGGTGCACTCTTGACAATAATTATGCTGAATTTTAAGAAGCCAACTGTCTTTATGGCTTATTATTCTATTTATATAAAATTCTAAAAATGACAAACCAATCTGCCAGAAAATAGGTTAGTTCATGCCTGGGGATGAGAGCGGAGGAGGGAAAGGCAGCGTCAGCAAAGGGAAGAGGAGATGCTTTTTGACACTGCATATGTTCATAGTCCTCTTGTGTTGATGGTGCAAGATGTGCATGTAGGTCTAAGAGCATCAAACTGTGTGATTTATTTATGTGCAGTTTATTGTATGGCAATTATGTCTCAATACACTACTTAAGAAATTACACTAATTCTTCATTTGTTAATGTTTATTCGCCCAGATTAAATCGGAAATGAAAGCATCACTTCGCTAGTCTCCCAATCGCCAACATTTAGATGTTCAAAGGCTCTCAAAAGAAAGAGTCAATTTTCTAATCAGATCATTTTTAAGCCTTTGATTTCTTCCCTTTAATTTAACATTAGAAGCCCAGGCTGAAAGCAACTGTCTTCTGCATCAGTCCGGCTTTGTCTTTGCCATTTAATTAACGATGAAATGGAGGAATCATTTGATTCTTCACCCCACTACCTCTTTTTGGCATCAAATCTCATGAAAGCTAATGTGTTTCAGAAAAGGTGGCTGTTAGTTAAATCACATAAATATTAAGCAATTCACACCTTTTTTGTAATTTTTGTTGATCCTGGTTCACACAGGCAATCAGGAGCACAGAAGACGACTATGAAACACTGCCAACAGAGAAGACCATGAGGAGGCTTTGCACAGACTCCTGCATTATGCAAAGCACATACAATAGATGGCTGGAGTTTCATCAGCACTGACCTGTATTGAATACTTGTTGTGTGTGTCAGGCACTGAGCTAAGCACTGTAATTGTGTGTTCTTTATAATCTCCATCTCCAGTCTTTGAGCTACTTTAAAACTTTTTGAAGAATTCACACTATTTTCTGTGTATGAGTGCTTACATAAATGTATGCCTGTGCACCATATGCATATAGTGCCTGTGCAGGCCAGAAGAGAGTGTCAGGTTTCCTGGAATTAGATTTATAAATGATTTTGAGTGACTCTGGGTACAGTGTCAAACCCCAATATTTTGGAAGAACAGTCCAAGATCTTAACCACTGAGCCATCTCTCTAGCCCATCGCCATTGCATCATGCTTCAATTAGCACCATCATTTTATATGAGAAGAATAAAACAGAATACAAGTTCCCTAAAATCATAGAGATTATGGAGAAAAGATCACATGTGAAATGTACATCTGCTCTCATTCTGAAGTGAGTGAACTGAGCCCCTTGTACAGTAGCCTCCTCATTTAAAGCTCATCACTTCCATGCAAGGTTTCTCCTCTAAACACCAACCCTAAGGGAAAACCAGGTACCACAGGGAGAAGGAAGAAATTAAACTCCAAGTGAAGAACCCACAGCAATTATTTGCAGTTCTTTTTTTGCAAAGCAGGTCATTTTCCCCTACCATATATTAGGCACTTAATATTGGCTAAGGTGAAGTATGTTTAAACCGTGAATATGCAACCCTCTATAAGAGAACAGAAACACAGGGATCTTAGAGACACACTGCAGACAACCCTGGATGCCAGCTGTTAATGGGACAGATGCCCATGTGTATGTCAATTCTTGAGAAAGTAGTGACCAAGGATCATGAATATGCCCATGACATAGGCAGGTAAATGGTCCTTCTGAAATGACAATTTAATCGGGGCCATTAGTGGGAATCTGTCACAGTGATGCATTTTCACCACATCCCCAGATTAGTTGAGTTGTAAAGGTGATGCCATGCTTAAGTGGAAACCCAGTGGAGGTCTTTCTCTACCTTTGTCATTAGTCACCTTTAAAGTGCCTCTCACTGATGCCTCTGAGTCACTGCTGGGTACTGGCCCTTTTACAAGTAGGAAAGAAACAACCTTGGCTGGCAATTAGGCTGGCACTGTGAGCACTTAATCATTCTCAACTAGATGTTGGATCCGTTCACATGCTACTGAACTCAAGCTTGGCTAGATGCTCTTCGCAGGGAAAGCAGGACCAGAAACAGCCCTGCAGGCTAACGTCTACCTATGGTTAAGAAAAATGGTTTCAATTTGCATTGGCTTGTGAGCAGGCTCCTGCAGGGACATGCTAGGGTATGGTGATCACAGATGACTCACAGACTGCATCACTGACACACCTCGGGGACCTAGCGTGATACACACATTCTCTATTGTCATGGCGGTGGGCAGGAGCCCTGGGCCAGAGAACTTGTAATTGGAACAGTTGTGCGTGAAGATTAAATTCATGGCGCTATTGATCAGCAAGGGCTGTTGGGTGCTTTCTACCCGATGAGCATAACAAGGAATTTTGCAGGAAACAAGGGCAAGAGAAAAGATGCCACTATAGGCTAAGAAAGATACCTTTCTAAAAAATCTGCAGTTCAAATTATGAATCTATGACCCTATGTCTTTGTGACAGTAGACAAGGCATTCAAACTGTAACCTTAGTCTCTCCTCTATACAATAAACAGACTGGGGACAGCCTTAACTACTGTTTCAAATTATACTCAAAGTAAACAAATCTATCAGTTACTTGGTAAACCTTAGTAACCGTGTGTTTGAAATTTTGGACACCTTATGAAGCATGCACAAAGGCAGTGGATGCTCTCTAAAGAAACTCCCCAATCATCTAGACAGAGAGACTGTAGCTTGTAGAGATTATCAGAAATTCTGAGTTGAATGGATTTGGGTTTTAGAGACCATTTGTAAATTACCAGTTGCATATGGTAAATAATTGCCATAGTTTATAACAAGGCTTTTTCTTCAGTAACACCAGCCAGCAGCTAAGTTTACAAAGTAATTAGCACACTTATAATCCCACAGTGAGATTTAGAAAAGATTTTCAATTTGCCCATCATAACACAGGACATCTTTGTTGAATTACTGTGATCAACCGATATGTCCTTTAGGGGTATTTCTTCAGAGTCACAATTGGCTTATTCATGTAATTTTCCTTTCTCTAAGATTTCCATAACTGTATTGAAACAAATGAATATAGATCTTTGAGATCTCGTTTTTTAAGGTAAAAGATCGGTTATTACATTATATTACTTGTTTCATGATTAAAATTATTTATAATGCTTTGTGTATTAGAAAATGTAATATATATTTCCTTAAATTTATTTTTAAATAGTTACAGAATCATAGAAAGTCTCTCTCTCTTTCTCTCTCTCTCTCTCTCTCTCTCTCTCTCTCACACACACACACACACACACACACACACACACACACACACACAAAGTCAGAGTCATTCTATGGACAAATTATGGAGCTTCCAGGACATGTTTGACTCTATTTTCTCCAACAAGGAGCGATACATGTGGCTCAGTTGTAGAGCAGTTGCCTAGCACGGGCAATGCTCTGATTTTCATCCCCAGCACCATAAAAGAAAAAGAATGAAAACCAGGGGGGAAAGTCCTTCCAATTTCTCCTGATAAGATCACCTTGGGCAGGAAGGCCCAAAGAGGGACACATGGATTTCCCTGGGAAAGGGAAATAGAAGAGCTCTCCTGGGTAAAATGGGGGCTGAGAGTAGAATTATGAGGGATCCAGTGGGGTAAGGTGGGGTTGGGACAGTAATGAAAGAGAACTTGATGTGGTGGGAGGGTATTTCGGGGCTAGGGAGAAACCTGGTGCCAGGGAAACTCCCAGGAATCCACAAGGGTATCCTCAGCTAAGACTCCTAGTAATAGTGGAGAGGGTGCCTGAGCTGGCCTTCTCCTGTAATCATATTGGTGACCACTCTAATTATCATCAGAGCGCATTCTTCCAATAACTGGTGTAAACGGATGCAGGAATCCACAGTCAAACACTGAGTTCAGAGAATCCTGTAGAAGAGAGGGAGGAAGGAGTGTGTGAGCCAAGGGGGTCAAGGTCATCTCAAGGGAACCACTAACAACTAACCTGGGCTCAAAGGAGCTCACAGACACTGGACAGACAGCTAGGGAGCCTACATGGGACCGACCTAGGCCCTCTATATATGTGCAACAGTTGTATGGCTTGGTCTATTTGTGGACTCTTTGCAGGGGATCAGGGTCTGACCCTAATGCTTGGGCTGGCTTTGGGGAACCTATTCCTTGTACTGGGTTGCCTTGCCCAGCTTCAATACAAAGGGAGGAGCTTAGTCCTACCTCAACTTGATATACTTTATAGACATCCATGGGAGACCTGCCCCTTTATAAACAAAAACAGGAGTGAATGGGATTAAGGAGCAGAGGGGAGGTGGGAAATGGAGGGGAAACTGGTCAGGGTGTGAACTAAATGAAAGAAATAATCATAAAAGAATACCTTATGTTACTACTGTACACAATCAAAAACCAAGGAATTGACAATGGTGATATAATCCACTCATCTTAGAATTCAGCAGTGTACAGCCAGCTGGTTCTGTGTGGGCACATATGTGTATGTATCCAGGTCTATTTTAATTGTGTACACCTGCAATTTCACATAAACATTGCCATAATTATGACTCAGAAAGTTTTGATATCTCAAGGCTCTGTCTCACTATTATTTTGTGGATTCACCAACCTTCAGCTTCCATCCTTATACTTAAAAGCTATAATTTCAATAACCATATATAACTGAATCATTAATGCACAATATTTTGAGATTAGCATTTTGTTCAGCACAGTGCCCTTGAAATTTGTCCAAGGTCTTGCAGATATTATTAAGATATTCCATATAATTTCTGCATGATATTTCACAAATGGATATACCATAGTTTTTACACTTAAGAGTTGAAAGATAATTTGGTTTTGGATTTGTTCAGGCCATTAAAAATAAAGTTGCATGAATTTCAGACAAAGGTTTATTTATGAATATAAGTCTTTATTGTTGGTTGTTTTACTCTTCTGGCTTTTTGAGGAGCCCACCATCCAGCTCCCCAATAAATCACACACAGAGGCTTATTTTTAGTTACGAATGCCTGGCTTTAGCTTGGCTTGTTTCTTGCCAGCCTTTCTTAATTTAAATCATCCCAGTTAATTTTGCCTCTGAACTTTTATCTTTCTCTGTTTCTGTATACCTTTCTTTACTTCTTTCTCCGTGGCTTGCTGTGTAGCTGAGTGGCTGGCCCCTGATGTCCTTCTCTTCTGGTTCTTTTGCTCCTTCTCTTCCTCATTTCTCCTATTTATCCTCCCTGCCTGCCAGCCCTGCCTATCCTTGCTCTTGCCTTGCTACTGGATGTTTAGGTTTTTATTAGACCAGCAGGTGTTCTAGACAGGCAAAGAATCACAGCTTCACAGAGTTAAACAAATGCAACATAAACAAAGCAACACACCTTAAAATAATATTCCTTCCTCAGTTATAGATGTCCAAGTACAACCTCTGAGACATTCATACTCATGGTTACTTTTATTTAAGAAAAATAAAATCCTCTTACATCATTTTCCAGGATGGCCACACAGTTCTTTATTTGCCTGAGTAGGGATGAGTAACCGAGTTCTTTCAACTTGTTGCTCACCCTTAGTGCCATCAGTCACCATAGTCTATTGACATCATCAGGCTTTTCCCTTTCGGTCATTTTAATAAGTATACAGTTATTCTCATTATGATTTAATCTGCATTTTCTAATGACTAACAGAACAGCTTTTAATGTATCTGCACTCCTAGATAAAACATCTACTCACATTATGCCCATTTTCAAGCTAAATTATTTTTCTTTAATATTGAATTTTGAGATGATTTGAAATGTTTTCTAAAGGAAACATATAAACATATAAAGTTTAATATGACCCAAGTATTGATTGTTTTCATTAATAGACCTTTGGGCACCTTTGCTTAAGCTTCTCAAAGTGCTTTAGTATCATTGCCAAAATGTCTGTCTAGCCTTAAGGCCTTCCTAATGTCTATATGCCTATTTTTCTATAAGTTTTTAATTTTATACTACACATTTAAGTGCATGATCTATTTTGATGTGTAAGATATTACATTTAGGAATAAGTATGTTTTTTCCTAGGGAGGGTTTGTAGAGTTTTATGGGTTTTGTTTTGGCGTACATACACTCCATTGTTCCAACATCATTTGCCAAAAAGGCTATCCTTTCTCTGATGAGAATAGTTTTGTGTATTTCTAAGAAAGAAAAACCATGGAGTATGATCATGGTCATGTATATCTACATTTGTGAAAGTATATCATCTGTTCCATTGATCTGTATCCACCCCTCTGCCAATAGTGCTGTTTCCTGATTAATATGGCTGTGCAATATGACATAGGGTAGAATAATTCCCTTTATTTTATTCTTTTCCAAAAGCAATATTTACAATGTGTCTTTTGACATGCCAAATAATACTTTTAGTATTGATGTATATAGCTACAAGATTCTTACTACTATTTTGATGTGAATTATAAAAATCTATAGGTCAGTTTTAGAAGAATTTTCTGTGTTGAGTCTTCCAGCCCATGAATTGAGTTTAGAAACTTTCAAAATCTACTTTCCAATAGACACTGGTGAGTCCAGTTCCAGTGCTAACATGGACTACCAAAAAGAGCATTGCTCTTAAATTTAAAACAGAATTGTCACTAGTAACATGTTCCAGTTGTGTGCAAGGCTGATAGCACAGAGCCACTAGAAACTAACTAAACTTCTGACGACAAACAGTACAGAGAGGCAGGCCCCCAGCACTGATTTCACCTAGACACGCGCAATACACACCAGGCAATCCAGAAAGAAGAACTCAGATACAATTTTGAATGACCCACTAAAGACCTTCAGGCTATAAGGAAAGTATGATGTCACTGGAGTTCAGGGGTCTTAGCACTTATTTATAGATTTATATTCCATGGGTTTTTCCACACACTAAATTGGAAAACATGAGGAACTCAGAGAAAATTGCTCATCTGACTTGAGCTTGGGTGACAGCAGTACTGCTCCAAACTTCCAAGATCAATGTCTGCTATACCACCCACGGAGCAAAGCCTTAATCTACAGGGAGAGGGAAAACAGAGTATCAGGATCTTCTAGAAGCTAGCTGACTCTGAAAGGAAATAAGAAAGCTCCTCTACTGAGGAGTGGACAGGGTACACACTATGCCAAACTAAGTCTGGAAGAGGTCAAGGTGTTTTGAAGCTGAAACTCCTGAAATTCATGGTACTGTGATTGTAGACGACAGATACATAACCTCGTCCTGCTACTCTTTCCCAGAAGACTAACAAGTGCCTGGCACAAACAGTTATAGAACACAGGAGAGAGAAAAGTGAGAGAAAGATTCTCACTCGAGCATCACTCAAAGAGAAAAGCAACAATATGAAAAGAAATTGGAAATTTAATCCCTGATGAGCTGGGTCACAGCTCAAAGCATTGATACATGAAATTAGAGCTCTTGGTGTATAAAAACAAACCCCAAATACATCCAAGTCTTGTGCAGCTGAATTCAAACCTGCCCAATTCAGATACAGCAGAAGGAAAACTGGGTTAATCTGAAAGCCTGAAATACAAACTCCTCAGAACTGATGCAGAAGGGTGTCATGGGATACCTTGTGAATTGTAAGGCAAATTAGGAAAACCCTTCCTCACAATAAAAAGTAAGAAGGGAGCTGAGGATATGTCAATGGTGACGTACTTGCTTGGAATGAATGAGACCCAATGTCTCTACTAATGCGAGTGTGTGTGGGTTTGTGTGTGTGTGTGTGTGTGACGTGGGAGTGATTTCTTATTAATAAAGAAACTGCCTAGGCCCATTTGATAGGCCCACCCTTAGGTGTGTGGAGTCAACAGAACAGAATGCTGGGAGAAAGAAGCTGAGAAAAAGGAGATGCCATGATTCTTCCACTCCAGGCAGATGCAGGTTAAGATCATTCCTGGTAAGCTGGCTCGTGGGCTACAGCAGATTATTAGAAATGGGCTAGTCCAGGTGTGAGAGCTAGCCTGGAAGAGGCTAGATAGAAATGGGCCAAGAGGTGTTTAAAAGAATACAGTTTCCGTGTAATTATTTCGGGGCATAAGCTAAGCTAGCCATGTGGGCGGCCGGGTGCCGGGGACACAGCTCCACCGCTCTTAACACAACATGTGTGTACATATGAATGTGTTTGTCCCTAAAGAACTTTGAATGTTCATCAAAAAGCACGAGATGCAGAGCAGCTAGTAAAGCACACTCTTAGGCAACAATGCAATCAAGAGTTTAGTCTCAAATATGACACAGATATTGCAACTATCAAACACAGAATTTGAAACAATTGTGGCTATGTTAAGGCATCCACTAGGGAAGGCAGACAACATGTGGTGTCATGTGAGTAATTTCAGAATCCTAATGAACTGGCCAGACAAAGCCCTCCCTCCCAGCTCCGCTGCTCACCAAGGTAGAAAGGAAACCTTTCCAGTTGGAGGAGAAGCACATCGCTTTTCTTTTCTTTCATCTAGCTCTGTTGATTAAACAGATTTGATCAACATCACTCCATGAAAGATCGCTGGATTCCTAGTTAGATAACTACCTGGGTCTGGATTGTTCCTGCTTCCAGACAGAAGAGACTCCCCCAAACACAGCTGTCCAAATTGGGTGCCTCTACTCTCCTCCTGTAACTTGCAGTGTACTGGATCCCCATTCCCACCTCTCCAGTAGGCTGCCTAATAAGGCTGCTTTTAGGTTTGCTCATGGTGACTGTATAGTTGGAGGGAGAAAGAAGTTTCACCTCAAGAAACAGATCTAGTAACAAACCCATAAGATGCTGGCCACAACATGCTTCACAGTGAGCATTCAGAAATGTTATGTGAGCTTAACATGTTTTTCTTCAATATTTTGCTTGTATGAATTTCCATTTTTTTCTAATAAAATCTTTCCTCCATGCATAAGCCATTATTTTTGAGCAATACTGTCTCATGGGACATAAGGGAAACATACACACATGCATACACACACAAACAGAAATCTATCAGACATGTAAACTTCTGAATACATTTGATTAAATTTTCATTCCATCATTCTAAAGAATGAGATTTCAAAGGAAATACACATTTCAACTAACTCAAAAAGCATAACACAAACACTTCACAAGTCCTTTGCACTAACCTGAAATTGTGATAGACCTGGAAGACACTGGCTGTTAAGTTATCAGAAATCCAGGTAAAAACCTAGGTCCCTGGAGAAATGTCAACAGCTAAGAAATTCCACATAAATCATATATCATCATGCCCTTTTCACATTCAGAGATGTCCTTGATTAAAACTTACATGCCATGTCCATATGAGTGAGTTGTTAATTGTGTGCTCCTTCCCTTGAAGGACCAGGTATAGCTGTAAATATGAGGAAGCATGTTAAGAAGTTTTAGACTCACACTGGTGTCAGGGACTCTGAGCTGTGAGTACAGTTCATAGCCACCAATAGATACGGGGCATCCACCTTGAAGGGTTTTCACAAATACTTCCCATAGCAACAGCTGAGAGTGCATTGCCTTAAGGAAGAGCAGCTAGGTCAGGCTGAGAACCAGTTACTGGCATAGGTCAAAGTTAACCATGGCTACTATTTCCCTCTCATTTTTAAACTTATGATTTTAGCTCATATAAAACCTAAAATCAGCCCAGTGTCTCTGATATCATTTATAGGAAGAGATTGCTATAGAGTAAAAAAGAAACAAAACAAAGGAAGCAGGTGTTCCTCCTATGAGTTCTAGTAAATCTCAAGGTCAAGCACACTAATAATTAGAGATACTCAGGGGTGGCTTGACTAAGACAGGAAATCAATGGAGCATTAACTATGTAAAAGAGAACACTTCACCATTTCATTGTTTGTGGATGAGTAGGTCAAAGGTGTCATTCCAAGTTGAGAGCAATATCAGGTTCTCCCAAAAGCTGTTGGGACATGGAAATGGGAGCTGGTGGGTTTTAGGACAGGGAAGGAAGAGAAGTCAGGCCTCCCTGTCTTTAGAGGGAAGCCATTCGCTCTGCAGCAGAAGCTGTGGAATGGCTTCAGAAAAATGGAAACACACCAAGCGCTTAGGAAGACACTGTGTCTGTAATAATGTGTGTATGGAGGAACTGCAGTGGGTTGAGAGAAGTTCTCAGGGCACCAGAGACATCCGCTCCAGCCTCTGGATACACTTCAATGAGAACAAGAGTCCTCAACATTGTATGTAAGTGTTTGCCATCATGGAAACAGGGAAGTGGGCACTAGCAGACTTTCTAGGAACATGCTTCTACTGTAGTGTATAAAGATGAGAGATTCACATATTCTAAACTACTTGGTATGGGTTGGATAATTGTGTACCCACAACATGTATATGTTGGAATCTGAACCCCTAATATGATGATGCAAGAAGGTGGGACTCTGGGGGTAATGATTGTATCATAAGGTCACAACCATTGTTAATGGTACTACTGCCCTTGTAAAATTTTGCTTTAGTAACTATCTAATGTGTGGTTCTTTCTAGATGACTAACACATGAGCAGAATATGAGGTCCCAACACCTTGTTACACCTAAATCTGCCCTACGGCTTGGGGTACATCTCAAACTCTATTCTTATGGCCACGTGCATATACAAAGAGTAGAGCAATTATATGTTAGTAAGTCACCTGTGGTGTTTGGAATAAAAACGCACCACAAGCTCAGATATTTGAATACTTAGTAGCCATTGGTGTTGTCTGGGGACTTTTCGGATAAGTGGCATTGCAGAAGTATGTCTCTGAGACACAGGCTTCGGGAGTTTAGAGTCTTGTGCTACATCCAGTTTGCTCTCTCTACATCATGCTCCCTTGAAGACCTGATCGCTCAGCTTCCTGCTCTTAATGTCATGCCTGCTGCTTGCTGCCCTGCCTTCCTGCCATGGTGGACTCTTAGCCTCCTGAGCTGTAAGCTAAATAAACTCACACTTTCTTAAGTTGTTATTGTTTATGACACTTTATGACAGCAACAGTAAGGTCACTAAGACACCACCTAAGCCAAGCTCTTGTCACAAGAGTTTCTGTGGTATAACCGTTAAATTTCTCACTTTTTTAAGGAATTGAGTTTGTCAGGAAAAGGCACAGTGGCTTACTTCTTCCTGTCTGAGGGCTTTTATTGTTCCTTTCCATATGAACCCCTGTGCCTCCGCCTCTCTCAGCCTCTGATAACTACCTTCTACTCCTCAAGCATGATGTTTCCCAAGTTAGCTGTATCGCACACTAAAAATAACCAATAATTATGTATTATGCACTTCTCTATCACCAACACTAATTTCTAATGCCCTCTTCACAAAATCTTAAATATTTTAGGTGATGGCTGAGCTAATTAGTTCAATTTCATCACTCTACATTATATCCAGAAACCACAGAGCTACTTTGGGCCCCATAAATATTGCAACTAATATTTCTGAATCCAAAATAAAAAATAAATGTTGGAGGAAAGAAACTGAGGGACTAATGTTGCAGGCATTCTAATTTATAAGCGGTAGGGATGAAATAAAACAAAAGTCCCCTAATAAAATCCGTTGATGGGCCAGTGATATCATGAGAGTAGAGAAAGCTGGAACAGGGCAACTGATTCTCATCAGCAGTCCTTTTGTTTACTTTAAGGGGTAGGAAACAAGACTCCCCATAGACCCCCAAGAAGAATTCAGTGCCCCCCTAATCTCCCTTCTGAGCACCTTGTTTATCTAACCACAGTCAGTTACTGCTATAGTTTACAAATAACAAAAGACTGGGACCTGTACACATTTCCTTTGCTTACCTCTGCATTCAGGGCCTGCCACACAAGAGCCATGGAGTGCACATTTGTTTGAGAAATTATAGGAACTATCAAAGAGACGGTTTTGGGGGCTGGCGAGATGACTCAAGGGTTCCTGTCCTGCTCTGGCAGGAGACTTGAGTTTGGTTCTTTGTACCCATATAGGGCAACTCACAACTGCCTGTAACTCTTGCTCCATTGATGTAGGTTGCCTCACAAATGCCTACAACTCTGGCTCCAGGAGATCAGCTGCCTTGCTCTGGACTCTTCCTCGAGCATTTGCACCCACATAAACACACCCTACCACACATATACACATACATAATTTAAGAATAATAAAAAAAATTCTGTAAGCAAGCAAGGCTTCCAGTGGAGAGGTTGCCATACCAACCCAGCCACAAAACCTTCGACCTACAATTTGTCCGGTCTATAAGATGTGCTGGGGTTGAGAACCATGCTGTGAGAGAGAGCCCAGAACTGACAATGTCTGGAGGGCCAGGCCCTAGAGGTGGGATGGCCAGAGACATAGGATAGAACCAAACACTTCGAGGGGGTGGGGAAAAGAAAAAGAAAAAAGGGAGGGAGAGGAGGAAGGAGGGAGGAAGGAAGAAAAGAAGTCAATGCAATGATTTCTAATGACACTCTGCTATACTTGTAGACTGGAGTCTAGCATCAGAGAGGCTCTTCCTCCAGCAACTGATGGGAGCAGATGCAGAGACCCACAGCCAAACATTAGGTGGACCTCAGGAAACTTTGCAAAAAGAGGAGGAGGAAGGGTTGTAAAAAACAGAAGGGTCAAGGGTACCACAAGAAAATGGCCCACAGAATCAGTTAAGTAGGACTCATGGGGCTCCCAGAGACTGAGCCAAGAACCACCAGCGAGGCTATATGGATCTGTGCTAGGTCCTCTGCATTTATGTCATGGTTGTGCAGCCTGGTATTCTCGTGGAACACCTAACAGTGAAAGAAGGGACTATCTCTGACTCTTTTTCCTGCTTTTGGGACCCCTTTCTTCCTACTGGGTTACCTTTTCAGCCTTAATGTGAGGGAATATGCCTATGTCTTATTACCTCATTACCACTTGGAAATGTCATGTTTGGTTGATGGGAGACCTATCCTTTAATGATGGGGGAGAAAGGAGTGGTTTTGAGGGCGCTGGAGGGTTTGAGGGGAGAGGAGGGAGGGAAGAATTTTCTTAAAAAATTAAAAAGAAATAGAAGATTTTAAGAATCAGTCTATTTGCCAAGGTGTCTCTAGAGTTCTCACTAGTCTGTGAGAACAACAGCAGTTCAGATCTGGGCCTCATTAAAAATGAGATATTTCAACCAAGCTGGCAGCAAATAATGCATCTTCCAACCAAATTCTCAGGAATTCCAGATCTATAAAATAATATTTATGAAAAATAAAAAAATTACAAATAAGAGCAAAATAACATCATAGAATTGTATGACATCATGCATTTACATGCGCAGGACTTAAACATTAAAAATAAATACATTTGATTAAAGAAATATTGATAGTGTAGCATTTTATTTCTGAAGCTGCTGCTGCAAAAGAAAAGTGAACAATACACAAAACAGTTTCAGGCGGAAATAACCTTACCCCCATCACTAAAGATGCGCATTGTGGGATTTGACAATCTGTTATTAAACACAGACAGCAAATAAGCACAGCAAGCTTAGTCTGGGTATTTGCATGTGTGCCACTGGCTTAAAATAAGGGAACAGCATACTGTTCGCACAAGCGAAAAAGTCTCCAGTAGGCTGGATGCAACTCAAAGCCAATTTCACCTTCGCAGTCGGAAATGCCAGGAGCAGATGGTCAGAGATGCCGTGGTAATCACTTTATCATCAGCATATGGAAAGGGGGATACTCACAGTGTACAGCCCCAGTATTGCTGCATCTGAGCCAGGCCCTAGAGTGACACACACTCTTTTAGAAAATTGGCTGCATTCAGCTCCACTTAGAATGGTTCACTTGATAGCATGGCTCCCCTTCTTGGTGGGGAATGTAAGGGAAAGCTCCCTTGTTATCCTAATTGCTAGATATTAATCAGGAGTGATTGAAGCCTGTGTTACTATGGTAACTGGAGTCCTACCGAGTAGCTGTTCTCAATTTCAAAGAATTAACCCTCCCTGTTAGTAAATTAGTGCCAAAGTCTCTTTCAGTCTTCCTCCGTAAGCTACCCCTGGTCTCTCTGGCACATTTCCCGTTGCCGGACAGGGCAATGACTCACAAGCTAACACTGAGCAACAAGCAACTAAAGAGTTTGTTATCAGAAGTCCGTCATCATTTCTAAACAACAGAGGGCTTTTGTCCAGTCTTAGCACTACTGATAATTTGTGTAATTCTTCGTAGAAAAGTGGGTCCTGTCCATTGCAAAACCGTTAACCTCTACCTTCTGGATATCTACAGCAGAAACCTTCCTAGATGTGAATGTAGATTTCAAATGCCTTCCGTAATGGAGAAGTTTCTCTTCTGGCTACAAACTGCTGCTAACATAAAGGAAAGTTTAAGGGGTGGAATACCTTGTTAAAGGAAGTATTTATGACTGACACATCTGGATGTGCACACCGCGATCAAATGCAGTATGTTCAAATGGAATATGTGCTTATTTTATCAGAAGATGGTTGGTTGGTTGGCTGACTGCAGTGCCCTCCACCTTTAAGCTTGGTTTTGCTCTGCTTTTTCTTTTGTGGATCAAAGCATCTCTCTCCCGGCAATTAAAGCTTAGGCAAGTACAGCTGTCAGTAGGTGTTTGGCTGGGAACTGTCCCACCTGGCTGTTTGATCTGTAGAGGTTATTTTGGGTTCCGCCTTGTTTTTGTTCTAAAGCCCTTCCCCAGTGTTCTGCTAGCTATTGTCTATGTGGTATTGTCTATGAGGCACTGTACTGAACATAATATAAATGGGCAAATATAAAACCGAAAAAGGTGCAGTCTGCTTTCTGGGAACTCAACAATGAGCAGATGCATTCTGGAGCTGAATTTGGGCTTGCATTTCTTTAGAAGAGCATTAAAAAGCAATCCTCCGGAAGTGCAGGATGGAAAGTTTGGGGGTTTGTACTGTTGTAACTTGCTGGTGCTTCCTTTGAAACTCCTAATACCGAACTCTGCACTTACCCAGATGTTGCAAACGCCCACCCATCCATCCATATATTCTGGGATGCTCCTACTCCCTTGGTGGGTTTCACACACAGTAGGACCAAATCCTTCTGAGCTGGCAACTCTTCTTTAGGAGTCCTTATGTAACTTCTCCAGCCAGAAACTCCCCACTCTGGGAGCCAAGGTAGGATTTCTGCACCCTCTCTTCACTTCTGTGTCTTGTCACTCTCCTGTCTCTACAAGAAACTGTGGCATCCCAGTTAAGAAACTTTCTGCAGGCTGCACAGTGGTGGCACAGGCCTTTCATCTCAGCACTCAGGAAGCAGAGGTGGGTAGATCTCTGTGAGTTTAAGGCCAGCCAGTTTAGGACAGCTAGGGCTGTTATACAGAGAAATCCTATCTCAGAAAAACAAAAAATAAAAAAGAAACTTTCCACAGATTACTTGGGTTCTCTGAACATGTGCTTTGAATCCTAATTGAATATTATTTATAGTATGCTTCAAGATCACAACTGGAGGTTCACAAGAAGGCAATATAATGCTGGGGAGATGTATCCGTGGAGAGAGACCTTGACACACGCGTGTAAGGAACTGGAACTCAGATCCCCAGCACCTGCCTGAAAGCTTGGTGCATACAGCATTCTGCTGCTATTCCCTGCACTCCAGAGGCAGAGGCAGAGAGTCCCCAGAACAAGCCAGCTAGTGGAACTAGCCAAAGTCATAAGCACTTGAGCTCTTGGTTCAACAAGAGACTTAGCCTCAGTAAATAAGTAGAAAGCTACCCTAGAAGACATGGGTGCCAACTTCTCGCCTCTAAATACATGCATACAGACCCACGCATGCACACTCCCAGACACATGCTAAAATGCACGCATGGACACACACACACACACACACACACACACACACACACCACATCCATACACATGCAAAGATACAAAAGAAGAAAATGCGAGCACTTATCCGAGATGTCAGCCAGATGGCAGATCCTATTGCATTCCTGGAGTTTGTCACCAAGCCAAGCACAGCAACTAACACACGTGTAGACAACATTCATGCTCTGGGTGCACCACCCTGCACTAGATGCTTTGGAAACAAAGGGAATTTGAGCCTCTCATGTACCTGACATCAGTTACGGACTTTCAGCTTCACTTTTACTTCACAGAGAAAGTTACTGTAAAAGTGGGATACAGTGCAAAATTATACAGATTGTCCAACAATTGCAAGTTCACCAAAAAGGTGACCTCAAATAAGGCTCTAATCCTAACCAGAATCCCAATAAAATACCTTGAAATGCATTCAGTGATGCCTTTTATCGTTTAGCATATCAACAGCTAGCCTGTTTCAATTGCAACATGTAAGTTATTTGTTCAAGGGCTGTATCACTCTTAATCCCAAGAATATGGCTGGTTTTGGTCTCAGTATAGAGTGCACCAACTCTACATTGAATAGCTGAATCCTATATTTACAGGAATTGTAATAAAGAACTCAGTGATGGTTTGCTTCTTATTGCTACATTGCCCCTATTAACTGCAGTCTTCTAGAAATAATGGCATCCTTAAATTAAAATTGGCCACATTCCCAGAAGTCCTTGAGCTCCCTTACCAAATCCTCCTTCAACTGCTGCAGTGGTCCAGAGGAAAACTTTAAATTGATAATTGCAGAGTGCCCGTGTCATGATTACTCCCTAGTCTCCCTTTTGATGAAAGGGAGTCTGTACCCCCAGTAGTATGAGATGACCAGAGAGATGGCTGGATCCTTTACCCTGGGGACTGAACAATGAAGATTTTCATCACAATGGGTTTTCTCTCCATGGGTTTCACAGATATCAGGCCCATAATTTTCTGAGATTATAGCCCCTCCTTGTGAATCCTCTAAGCAATTAGTAGGATTTTATTCTGTCATAGAGACTCACAGCTTGAGAGATTGGAGACACAACCTGCCACCAGATCCCTTATGGGCTGAAGGACCAGGTTACCCTTGGTTCCTATGGGCAGATATGGTTGACAACAGACCGGTTATCATGGAAATAAAATTCACCAGGCTGAGAACTGGTATACTATGAGTTATCTGGTAGAAAGGATATCCAAACAAGTGGGAAACATTTCCTACTATCTTAAAAACGTGTCTGGAAGAAACAGGGTGCCCATGCATAGGTATTCAGGATGCTGAGAGGCTCAAGGACCTCAAACGTTGCTTAAAATTATAATCTTACCATGTACCATGGACTTTTAGGAAATCATCTATGATTCCACCTTTCCTTACACATACATGGCAAGAATATCACAGATGGCACATGTACCATACCTAATCTCATATTGATTACAGAAGATTGATTTCTTATCTTTCTAAATACGTTCAATGAGGAGATTCTACTACTTGAAGAGACATGAGAGGAAAATGTTCATACCTTGCTGGAATGCTGTTAGAGTTGGCAATAACAACAGCAGTGAAACTCTGGAGAGTCATTGCCTGCATAAAGGTTTCAAAACAAAAGAACAAGTTTGTATTAGACACAATTGAAGTAATATTTTACTCCTACAGAGGACCTCCAACTAAGGAGTCCCATAATGTTTCTAAAAGCAACTGATCTTCAGAAATAGACAGACCTTAGCACCAAGCAAGTCATCCCATTTAGAAGGCAGCTTCTGCTCAACAGCAGACTGAGACTCTCTAGTTTAGACTTTGAATTCCACCCTTTTTAAGATCATTGTCATATATGAAGCTATGGTTGTTTTACAACACAATAACTCTTGTCTTCTTTCCTACTTATGATAAATGCAGGCTCAAAACATTTTCATTCTCACGCTGCTATCAAGTTATTCCAAATACTCAGGCTGCAGGGCATATTGTCATCATAAAACACAAGTTATAATAGTTCTGTTTACATCAATGGAACTGTAGGGAATCCTAATAATGGTATTGTTAGAAAATGAAGATTATCACCAGTGGAATAATGCATGTGTATCTAATGTATAACTAAAAGCATATCAACCTATGACTTTGCTAGTGTCCCTAAGAAATAATGGATTATTGTAATCTATTTGTTAAAACCAGACATAAATCTACTGTGAATTCAATAACTTTAATAATGCAGTGGGTGAAGAATTTGACACAAAAGAGAGAATACTAACATCACCAACATGTAGCAGCCTATGGCAAGCCTCAGTTCTGATGTCATGTTATGAACAACCAGTTATCTTCCTGCTTCTTATGGAAATAACAAATATTGCTTCCTTGCAAGGTTCTAGGACTATAAGTGAGCCTCCCAATATATCCAGAAGTTATGAATATTTGGAATTATTTGACAGTAGTGTGAGATCCTCCAAATAAATAGCTAATATAAATAGAAAGAAGAACACATAATAGACGATTGATGAAATAGGTGGGTAGGTGTGATGACTAGTGTGCACAAAATGATGCATTTGAACACTATTGTTAAGAATGCCTAATAATGCAACCACTATGAAAACCAGAAGAACATTTTCATAAAATTAAAAAAGAGAACTATCAGTGATTCAGCAGGTGCACTCTGGGTAGTCATCCAAAATAATAGAGGTGACTCTGTAAGCTACAAGATCCACTCTGTCCCCAAACCCTTCTATCCCCCATGACAGCAGAGGAACTCTGAAACACAGGCTGCAACTACACAGAGAAGACCAAGAGGTGAGTGACCACCCACCCATCGGGACACCCCTGTCTCTAGGACCTCTGTACCAGGGTGAAACCCAGGCCCCTCCCCCACCTGCTGCAGCTTCTCTAGCCACCCAGCAGGCAGCTTTCTTCAGTTAAGTTGCTCCAGCACCCCCACCCCATCAATCAGACCCTGTAAGCTACAAGTACCACTCTGCCTCCTATCCTCCACGACCTCACAGAAACTCTGAAACACAGGCTGCAACTACATAGAGAGGACCAAGAGGTAAGGGATCACCCGCCCAGTGGAGCACCCCCTCTCTAGGCCCTTAGTACTGGGGCAAAACCCCGGGCCTTTCCTCCACCTGTCTCAGCTTCTCTAGCCACCCAGCAGGCAGCTTTCTGCAAGTAGGCTGCTCCAACACCCTCATTCCATCAATCGGACCTAAATATAACCCCAGTAGTACAGACATTGAGAGCAGCAATTAAGAAATGGGACCTCATGAAACTGAGAAGTTTCTGTTAAGCAAATGACACAGTTAGTAAGACAAAAAGGTAGCCTACTGAATGGGAAAAGATCTTCACATTTGGCAGAGGACTGGTCTCCAAATTATATAAAGAACTCAAGAAATTAGACATCAAAATTACAAATAATCCAATTAAAAATGGTGTACAGATCTAAACCGAGAATTCTCGACAGAAGAATCTCAAATGGCTGAAAGACACTTAAGAAAATGTTCAACATCCTTAGCCATCAGGGAAATGCAAATCAAAACGACTCTGAGATACAATTTTACACCAGTTAGAATGTCTAAGATACACCAATGTTAGCTTATGCTGGAGAGGATACAGAGTAAGGGCAACACTCATCCATTGCTGGTGGAAATGCAAACTTGTACAACCACTTTGGCAATCAGTGTGTCAGTTTCTCAGAAAATTGGGAAGCAACCTACCTCAGAACCCATCAATACCACTCTTGGGCATATACCCAAAAGATGCTCAATCATGCCATAAGGACTTTTGTTCAACTATGTTCAAAGTAGCATTATTTGTGATAGCCAAAACATGGAAACAATCTAGATACCCTCAACTGAAGAATGGATAAAGAAAATATGGTACATTCACACAATGAAGCACTACTCAGTAGTAAAAAACAATGACATCTTGAAATTTGCATGCAAATGGATGGAACTAGAAAAAAAACATCCTGAGTGAGGTAACCCAGATCCAGAAAGATGAACATGGTATGTACTCACTCATAAGCGGATACTAGCTGTAAAGCAAAGGATAACGAGGCTAAAATCTAAGACCCTAGAGAAGCTAAGTAACAAGGTGAACTCTAAGAGAAACACATATAGATCCTCTGGGAAGGGGAAATAGACAAGATCTCCTGAGAAAATTGGGAGCATGGGGGTGAGGGAAGGAGGGTGGGCAGAAGGGGAGGAGAAGGGGAGAATGGGCGTAGGGGAAGAATCTGACGAAATGGGATAGTCTACGTGGGAGCAGGACAGATATGGAGAGAAAAAAAAAAGAGATATCTTGATTGAGGGAGCCATTATTGTGCTGCCACAAGACCTGGCACTAGAGAAACTCCCAGGAATCTACACAAGGATGACCTCTGATAAAACCCTAAGTAATAGTGGAGAGGGTGCCTGAACTTGTGTTGTCCTGTAGTGAGACTGATGACTATCTTAAATGCCACCATAGAACCTTCATCTGACAACAGATGAAAACAGAAGCAGAGATCCACAGTGGAGCATTGGGCTGAGCTCCCAAAGTTCAGTCGAAGAGTGGGAGGAGTGAAAATATGAGCAAAGAGGTCAAGACCGTGATGAGGACATCCACTGAAACAGCTTACCTTTGCTAATGGGAGTTCACCAACTCTGGACAGACAGGGAAAAAACCAGCAGACAGCCAAACTAGACTTTTAGAATGTGGGTGACACAAGACCAGCTAGCCTGGGTCTGAAAAAGCATGGGATAAAACCGGACTTACATAGCGGACAATGAGGACTACTGAGAACTCAAGAACAATGGCAATGGGTTTTTGATCCTACTGCACATACTGGCTTTGGGGGAG
>NC_022009.1:12548585-12552144 GCF_000317375.1 Microtus ochrogaster | reverse complement strand
CGCCTACCTAGGGGTTGGCCTATGAAATGGGTCTAGGCAGTTTCTTTATTAATAAGAAATCATTCCCACATCATCTTATGCTGTAGTATATTGCCATACACATATGAGTAGCACTAACTGAACTTAGTAAAGTATCAAAAAATTGATAATTTTATGGTTGTGTTGGGACAATATGGGAAGATTGGAGAAAAGAGTAGATGTTGATATAAACATATCTCATTTGATTTTTTTATCAAATTCTTAAAAATAAAGAAAAATTGAAACCAAATAATTTTTAAAAGGAAGAAAAATAAATGCTTAAGTGAAAACGAGGTTATAATCATTGTATGTTGTTGATAGGTATATATGAATTGTTTATTGGCTTTTTACCAACTGATGAGTTTTAGACAATCTGAAAGTTTCTTTAGAGCTACCATATGACCAAATCATTCCAATTTCAACTTCAACTATACATTGAACCCAAGTATCATACCCTTTAACTTACAGAAGCAAATTGTAAACAAGTTTAACTGCCCCAACAAATAATAAGTGGACGAAAAAGTGAAATTTCCATAAAGTGGAATGTTGTTCGTCGGTCAGTGAAAGAAGGAGTAAATGACAGACATTGTAACTCACCCTTAAGAACAGTTTTCTGTATGAAAGCAACCGGTTACGAAAGACCATCAAAGACATGTCTTTATTGTTCTGGAAGACACAGAATGAGCAAATGCAGGGATGTGTGTACCGGTGTGAGGCGGTATTGGGAGATCAGTAGCTAGATGGTCTGAATACACTTTAAGCTGACAAAACCTAAAATTAACTTAGATATGTTGGTGCTTAGACACATCTGTGAAAAGCCGAAAATAAACTCACAACTTGTTTCATCTTAAATGGGCAAATTATATGGTATGTGAATTAGATCAAAATAGAATGGTATCTCAGGGAAATGATGTGTGAAACTCTCATCACATTTTCGAGTTTACTAAAGAATAGCTTTAGATCAGGTATTAAAATATGCCTAAGAAATAGTAATATGAACGTGCTTAGCATGAATAGTAAAGTATTTAATTATAACAGAAAGTGTATTTACTGGCACAAAAATAAACATATGAATAGAAAAAAAAAGAATGTGGGTGACAGTTGTATTGTTAGGGCAGATTGTGCGGCCACTGGCAGTGGCATCAGATTTATCCCTACTGCTGTTACTGGCTTTCTGGAACCCATTCTTTTTGGATGGATTCCTCACTCAGCCTAGATATAGTAGGGAGGGCCTTGGACCTTCCCCAAAGCAATGTGCCTTACCCTCTCTGAGGAGTGGATGAGGGTTGGTGGGGGTTGAGGAAATGCGAAGAGAAGAAGAAGTGGGAACTGGGATTGGTATTTAAAATGAAAAAAAAAATGTTTTATTTTTTTTTAAATAAAAAAACCAAAGTAATAGACAAGGAGGATCTCAAGTGCTACAACTAAGTGTACACTTGTTATAGTCTTTCCCACAATATTCACCATGTGAAAACAACCTACATGTCCAAATGGATGAGCAATAAAAAATGATAACGTAGTATATACATTTGATAGAAGATAGAACACTATTCAACCTTTTTAGAGGGAAATTCCAAAATATGTCACAACATGAATGAACCTTGTAGAAATTTTGCTGAGTAGAATCAGCTGGTCACAGAAAGAAGATGATCCCACTCATGGGGAAAAAAATCTAAAAAGTTAAATGAGTTACTCTATAGCATTAGAGTAGAATTTGCAAAATAAGAAATTACTAGTTAAAAAAAAGTACAAAGTTTCAGCCAAGCAAGAATAAGCAAGACATGATCTGTGTGACAGGGTACCTGTAGTGAATATTAATATATCAAGTCTTAGGACTTGATCATTTAAGAGAGTAAATCTCACATACAGTGTTCTTACGGGACATTTCTTTTGCAAATGTTACCTTCTGTTTTAACTTTGCCAGTTTGGATTTTTAAAAGAACCGTTCATTTGAAAACAGCTTTAGATTAAAAAAGAAAATGAGATAATAATGTAGAGTGCGCATATGTCCTAGCCCTGTTCCTCCTTATTAATACCTAACATAAGTGTGCACTGATCATGATCAACTAATGTTGTTGATGTATTACCACTGTTAGCCCAGACTTAATTCAAGCATGCTCAGATTTTATCCCATTTATTTTTCTGCCTCTATGTCCCTTCTAGAATATTAAATTACATTATCATATTCTCTTAGGTTTCTCTAGGCCATGACAGTTTCTCATATAGGTTGTTTAATAACTGCTCTGCAGCATGATGGGTTTCCCACATTTCAGTTATCTGAATTCTTCATAATAAGACTGAGGTTATAAGATTTTGGAAGAGCCCAATGGTATACTTCTATTCGTATTACATCATATGGGACACATTTAATACTAGCCATGACACCTCACTGCTACTGTAGTTAGATTGTGCTGCTAATGTAGTTAGGGCTTCTTGTTTCTCCCTTGCAGTGTTATTCATTTTTCCATTACCACACTGTATTCTTTGGAAAATGTTAACCATGTCCAGACCACATTTAGTGAATAGAGATTGTGCTATACTTCTTTATGAGTAAACTATGCACACAAACTGTAATTTCTCTGCAAAGCCAGGGAGCTTTGCCTGTTTTTCCTCATTTATATAGTTGTACAATAATTTGTGAGTAGCAGTATAGATACATTAATACATAGTTTATACTTGTATTATAATCCACTGCTACTTTATGTTATTGTTTATTCCCCCCCCATCAGCTTTAACCACCTAGAGATTTTTCTAGTGAGTCTCTATATCTCCTTCACATACCCTATCATTGTGGGGGGTTAAATGTGGAAACTGAAGTGTTTACTGAGGACTCTGGCATGAGTGACTATTAGCTCAGAATTCGAAAAGTTCTAATCTGGGAGATCCAACTCCTTCCATGTTAAACATAGACATGAAAACTAACGGCATAAGAGTAGAATGGTTTCAAGAATCAAACATTTGGACAATGCCCACGTGACCTTCAACCAACAGTAGAGGTCCAGTTAGGGCAGGTCTGGTTTCATTCACCATGTTCTACTATTCTAATTCCTATTTTATGGGAATATATGATGGAGATTATGGGCTACAGCCCCAGACACCAACCTAAAAAGTAACTGAACATGTACTGTGAATGAAGAATCTCTTTTCCCACTTCTGACATTTGCAAATATCTCAGTCTATATTGATGAGAACAACACTTCACTGGGCCACTTTTGAACATGCAAATAGAAAGTTTTCCCACTGGAAAGAAAAAAACACCCCAGCTCCATGTCTGGGAGGACGCAGCCAACACAGGATGAACTCATTGGTATTTTTATAGACTTTTGTCTCATATTGCTTTGTTTATATGTTTCTTTTGTCTTATTGGTCTTTTGTTTGTATATTTGAGGTTTTGATTTTGTTTATTTGTGGGTTTGGTTGTGTGTGTGTATGTTTCTCCCCTGTAAGGCCAGCTGGCCTGAGTCTGAAAAAGCATGGGATAAAACCGGACTTGCTGAACATAGCGGACAATGAGGACTACAGAGAACTCAAGAACAATGGC
>NC_022009.1:12527415-12548414 GCF_000317375.1 Microtus ochrogaster | reverse complement strand
GGGAGGCAGTGGCGGGGAGGAGGCAGAAATCCTCAATAAATAAATAAATTAAAAAAAAAGAAAATGAGGCACAAAGAATGTAGAGTTGGGTGAGCAGTGAGATGGAGAGGATCTGGGAGAAATTGGGGGAGGTGAAATCATGATCATAATATATAGCATGCAATTTTCTCAATAAGAAGATTGAAAAGTTTGAGAATATGTAAAAACAACATCCTACACATAACTAGAACATCCTTACCCTGGCAGAGTCCCAGGCTGTTCAGTAGCCAGCGGGGGGTGGACTGCCCCTGCTTCCTCTCTCACCAGCATAGGCAGATGCTCTTCTTGGAAGCTATTGAAGCTGTCAGCCCCACCAGCTCCCATGCCGCACTCGCTCAGCTCATTAACTGGATGTTTCAGAGTAGACAACAGCTGAAATCCCTGTCCAGATAGATCCACGTCATCTTTCCATCAATAGTAACAGTACCCGTGACTGCCAAGCACATTCAGGACACAAAAGAGAACATAGACTTAGACTCAGGACCTGCCCGGTAGAGTCAGGATCAGAATTAAAACACTAACATGGAAACAAGAAGCTGAATAGTAATCTCTTCTTCAGAGAAAAGGAAAGTTGGGGAGCATGGGATATGTTTTTGTGAATCAATTCAAATGGAGTCTCTCCTGCTTCCAAAATGGTTTTTGTGTTTCACCCTTTAAAAATGTACATACTGGACAAGCTGATGAGCTAGCTCTACCAGAAATGTGCACCTAGAGGTTGACCAAATACTCATTTAATTGCCCTGCTTTGAATTTAATAATGAGAGAGAATAGCTCTTATTCAAATGCATGGCAGATATGCAAAGATAGTATCTTATATTTGCCACACAATGCCATGGGCCAGATTTACTCTAGCGCCGACCACCTCATCACTGTAACTGTATTTCTTTCTGTGTTCCCTCTTCAGCTCTCAATTCTTCCTGCTTTGGCAAGTTTCAGAACATTATTGACAGAAAATATCTCCCTTATTCTAGACCTTTCAAGTAAATACACAGTCTGGAAACTGCTCCTTCTGGAAGGTCCTGGGAATCCCACCTTTTCTTCATCTCTCAATTCTTCCTGCTTTGGCAAGTTTCAGAACATTATTGACAGAAAATATCTCCCTTATTCTAGACCTTTCAAGTAAATACACAGTCTGGAAACTGCTCCTTCTGGAAGGTCCTGGGAATCCCACCTTTGGAGGAGGCACAGAGTGCAGGTGTGACTGTGAACACCTGAGTTTTCCCAAGCTTTGTGCAAGCCTGGCTTCCTCCACGAATTTCCAAGATCCTTGTTAACCTTGGCACTCCACAATCTACTAAATTTTAATCCTACCAGTTTTCTTTTAGAAATAATCCTATTATTTCTCTTTAATACACATACTCAACGATACACAAAAAAGGAAAATATTCTGGTTAAAAATGTATTTAAGAAGCTTTAGCTTGCACTGCATACAAAGAAACCCAAACAATTACAATGTTACTACAAGCTTCTACAAAACATTTACCTACTCAGATATCTCTTGCAAACAAGCAATGAGTTATGTCATGCCGTCCTGCTATAATATAATGCTGATAGTAAAATCCATCCATTACTTATAGGATTATACTTCAAATGATTTCTTCTTGATTTTTTAAATAATGAATAAATTTTAAATGTTTTATTAGTTGAGAATATTATGCAATGTATTTTATTCATCCTCTCCCTGAACTCCTCCCTGACTCAACCCTACTCCTCTACCCGCACAACTTTGTGTCTTATTTTTTATTTTGTTAAATCCATCAAATTTGCATAACCTGTGTTCTCTTAAATATGTGCTCTTCCAATGGATTGTGGTTGACAAACCAGCAGCTATGTTCTTAAAGAAAACTGATGTTCCCTCTTCTGGAAACTATCATTGCCAATAGATCCTCACCTAGGAGTGAAACTTCAGTCGGGGTGGCACGTCAAGCCCTGTTCCTCTCTACATGCTGGGACTTTGCCTAGTTGTGCTTATCCAGGTCTTGTGCATGCTGTCACAACCACTGTGAGTACTTCTGTGCAACTGCCCTACTGCATCCAGAGACAGTTTCTTTGATGTCTTCCAGCACCTATGACTCTTACATTCTTTCTGTTCCTCCCCTCTTCCACAATGATCTCAGGACCTTAAAAGGAGGGAAGGTATTATCAACATCCCTTTAGGGCTGAAAAAATCCAGTCTGTTATTCTCTGGACCTTAACCATTGTGAGTGAGTCTCTTTGTCAGGCATCACCTATTGTGGAATGGAAATTTTCTGATGGAAGTGAGAGATACACCAATCTGTTGAGTACAAAAATAAGTCATTAACAGTTGGTTTAATGCTATGTCCATTTAGCAGAATAGTAGTAGTAAGCTCTCCCACAGGCTCTATGATCTGTTGAGGATCAAATTGTTGGCCTTTATAATGGTGCCAAGTGTGGGTTTCATCTTCTGGAATGGGTTTTAAATCAAAAGTGAAACTAAATGGTTACTTTCATGGTATTTGTGCCACGGTTGCACCAGTGGGCATGTCTTACCTGGCCTGTCATCTTTAAAACTCTCAGAGTGCACAGCTGGGTAGGATTGATTTATGATTGCTTTTCTTCTCTTGTAGCATGCACAGAACCTTCTAGCAAGATGAACTATACCCAAAAGAGATAAAGCTTCCAAGTGACTACCAACTTGATTTTTACACATCCTTTTACTTGAGTATGTGATATCTTCAGTGTTATGGTATCACCATCAAGCTCGGGAGACTAATCAAGAGTCATTGACAATAACCAGTAATGTTTGAGGGTCTCTATGCAACCTCATTGGCCAACAATTCCAAAGGAGATAATCCAAACCTGTCTCTATACTTTTTCATTGTTAAACTGTTCTATCAAGTATATTATTCACCCATTATAGGGTAACTCCACCTAAACTCTTTTAATATCTACATATATTTTACAAAGTTTTACAATCGTAGGTTTCATCTGGCTTTTTTGAAGGGCCTTTAGTGTTAAGTATCCCCTCCAATATTTACTCCTTATTCTACCAAAAACTCTACAACTTCTTCCAGTGTGTGTTATTCACACTTCAGATTTGAAAACTATGCTAAAATTTAATACACACTTAAGTCTTTCTTTTTCATGTTTTCTACCTGCATTCTCATATTTTATGTGCATTGTATGGCTTGATATCTACAGTAATACTACTTTTAATTGCCACCTCATATAACCAGCCTCAAACCCATAGACTATTTGCTTTGAAAGTCATTCTACCATAACCTAATTTTGAATCTTATTTCCCCACAGCCACCAAACTGTGTTATTCAATGGTTCCATGACTAACCTTGTCCTACTAAGTTCTACTGAATTACACACTTCTTTGCTATCCATATCTTTTTTTGAATTTTAGGTGAAGGATACAATATTACCTAGTCTATATCAAATCTAACATAACTAACTTATAGTAAATCTATAGGGATAATAAAGAATATGAATTCATCTGAGTTTTGTGTTTGTCAACTACAATGCTAAACAAAAGGTACCACCATCATCTTCAAGGAGTGTTCAAAGTGCTTAATTAGATTCCTCATAAGAACTGTTTGGGCAGTGTTCCTATATTCTTTGATATTCATTGATATTCTTATCAATGAAGGTTCTACCACAGCATGATCAGTGGAAAGGCCGTCACAAGGTCTTCAAATGCTCATGTACACTCTCTTTCCAAAAAGCTAGTAAAATTGAAGACAGAAACAGAAGAATGAACTCTAAACAAGAGTTTAAGCAGAAGTATTATAGAGTGTTGGTCAACTTATAGGCAAATCTCTGTAAGACTCCATTTCTCCACCTGTAAAGTGAAGATAAGTCTAACTCATATGCCATTTTTAAAGATTAAGCTAGATTACATATATAAAGGACTTGGAGCCTACCTTGAACTTAGTAAATATTTAATGTAGATCCTAACTGACTTTTATAAAAGATTTTGTTATTTTAGGAGGCAGTCCATCTTCTTGCTTAAATGTGAGAAATGAGGAAGGGATAACAGAAGAGGTAACTGCTTTATCACTGAAAGAAAAATCCCACAGATCAAATAGCTCAAATTTAATAAAATGGCTAAGAGAAAGATCTGTATGCTGATCCCTCACAGCTGATATCTACCTTAATTTTTAACCAACTTCTCACTTCAAAAGATAGGACCTACATTTCTTGGGCTCTGCTAGACCTGAGTATGCTGGGGAAACTGATTCTTATGTAAGATATGATCCAGATGGGGAAAGATCTATCAACGTATGAGTATTACTAAGGCAGTTATAACTTGAAGCCCAACAGAAGCATGTGCATGTAATCTTTGTGGGCTTCAATCATAAAAATAGTATTACAGAGAAGAGTACCTTGTACAAGCCCAACTACATACATAAGAAGCAACATCAAGTGTAAACAAACATGTGACAATGTCTCTGTTCTTCTACCCCTGCCCTAATTATCTTTGGAATGGTGTGATCCTTCAGAGGGATGCCTTTCCAGGAAGAGTAGCACTTGTCATAGTATTTAAGGTCTATAAACAACTGAAAGTCCCATCAGATTTTTAATCATTGATATAAAGAAATACAATGACATATTAATCAACTTCTTTTTAAAAATATGGAGATTCTGTTCTCTGTAACAACATGAGTGAATCGGGAGAACATTATGCCAAGCGAAACAAGACAATCAAAGAAGACAATGCATGATTTCGATTTTATGTGAAATCTAAAAAATCATACTCATAAAAGCAGAAAGCAGAATGGTAGCTCCAAGAAGCTGAGGTGGGGAACCGTGTGCACAGGCAAGGTTAGGTATTGATCTAGAGCACAAAATTTCAGTTGGATGGGGGAATGTGTTTGCACTTTTCAGTGTACAGCATGGGAACTATAATTAATAATACTGTATTTTCAAAATTGTTGTAAGAGTAGATTTTAGATGTTTTTACTATAAAGAAATTATACACATATATATATTTATATATATATGTGTGTGTGTGTATGTATGTATGTATATATATGTATATGAGTGGGGTACATTTATGCAGTTACTTTTCAATCAAAAAATAAAATTATTTTGGAAAGAATCATTAAAAAATAGAAAATAAAGATAAGCAGTGTACAAAGAAGCACAAGTTAGTACAGACAGATGGCTACAGAAAAGAAAAAAGGTAACATAAAGGTGTGCTGACTGAACTATCTGTGATGAGAGAATAACAAGTAGATTTAGAACTAAAGCTTCTGGCCTTGGTTTTTCTTACAAGAAGTTCTCCCTCTTAGTACAAATCCTTACTCTCTTCTCAGTTTAAATAAATGTTCCCAGCTAGTGCTTCAAGTACTGTATTAAAGGGACTGGGGAGAGTGCTTCTTATTCCTAACTTTAATGGGATTGCTTTAAGCTCTTCTCTATTTGGGATGATGTTGGCTATGGATTTGCCTTATATAGCCTTTATTTTGTAGAGATATGTTCCCTCCAGTCCTACTCTCTCTAAGACCTTTATCTGGAAACTGGGCTGCATTTTCTCAAAGACCTTTTCTGCACTTAATTCAATTAGATTTTTTTTGTCTGTAAGCCCATTTATATGACTTATTATCTTACATTTATTGATCATACCCACATCTTCAAGATTAAGCCAACAGTATCAGAGTTGATAAATTTTTTATATGTGCCAGTATCTGGTTTGTAAATATTTTACTGACAATTGTGCATCTATGTTCATTCAAAGATACTGGCCTGTAGCTTTCATTTTGTGCGTGTTTTACCCAGATTAGATATTACAGTGACAATGCTTCATACAAAGATTTTGAAAGTGGTCTTTCTCTTCTCTTCTCTTCTTTTTTTAATAGTTTAAGAAGTATTAGTTATAGAATTTCTTTGAAAGTCTAGTTGAATCCATCTGGTCCTGTGTTTCCTTTAGTTGCCTGGCTTTTTATTATTGCTTTGATAATTTTATTTGTCATGAGTTTGAGTTGTTGATCTCTTCTTGGATTAACTTTTGTAATTGGGATATCTCTAGAAATTCATCATTTTCTTTTTTAGATTTGCTAACTTAATGGAGTGCAAGTTTTTAAAATGGTCCCTTACAATATTCTGAACTTCTTTGGTGTCCATTGTAATGTCCCCTGTTTATTTCTGATTATGTTAATTTGGGTTCTCTTTCTTTTGCCTAAGTGAGCTAAGGACCTGTCAATTTTGTTCATCTTCTCAAAGAACCAACTCTCAAATTTGTTGATTCTTTGTACTGCTTTATTTGTTTCTGTTTTATTAATTACTCTCTTACTTTTATCGTTTCTTCCCATCTGTTAAATTCCAGTATGTTTTGTTCTCTTCTAAAATCTTGACTTGCATCATGAATTCACTCACTTAATTGTGTTCTCTGTCATTTTTTAAATGTAGACACTCAGAGCTATAAATTTCCCTTGTAGGATTGTTTTAGTGTGCCTCGGAAGTTTCATTGTGCCGTGCTTTTATTCTCATTTAGTTCTAGGGTTGTTTTATTTCTTTCTTGACTTTTGCTTTGACCCATCCATTATTTGGTAATGTGTTCCTTTTTTCTGCATGCTGGGGATTTGTTTGCTGTTGATTTTAAACTTTATCAGACAGGATACATGAACTTCTTTCAATCTTCTTTCTGTATTTGCTAAGATTTGGTTTTGTGTCTTTTGTGTCCCAGGATGTGATGTACTTTAGGGAAGATTCCAGTAGAATGCTGCTGAATAGAATGTGTATTCTTCGGTGTTTGATCAAACATTCTGTGGATATCTGTAAGGTCCATTTGGTGTATAATGCCAGTTAATTCTGATATTCCTTTGTTAACCTTTTAATCTAGAACAAGTGTTTTCCTTTTTTAAAAAAATGCACTAGAGAGATAGTACAGTCAACACAATACTTGCTGTTCAGGAATGAAGACCTGAGTTTTGATCGGAATAAGCCAGGGAGATTCTGACAGACCTGTCATGGAAGGGAGACTGACCAGCAAGGCCTGAAGGATGAGTAGCAGTGGGCAAAGCTGCAGTAGGATTGGGTGTAGGAATTACATACACTTCTTGAGTGGCAGGAAAGTTGATTGCTTTGACATTGAAGGAAAATGCTTCTGTACCCAATTTTAGGGGAGGGACAATATATTGGAGAGAAAAAAAGGTAAAAGTTACCATCCATATTTCTTTATTACCATTTTACCATTTCCATTTTTGCTGTTGTATTTTAATTCAGAAGGATCTAGTGTAACAGAAGGCATAGGCTCAGCTTAAGACTGACACATACATGTGAACAAGTGTTTAGCTGCTTGTTACATGACATGGGTAGTCATGAAACAGAGTAAACTTGCCAGAAACAAACTGGGCTACAATTCATAAGACACATGCCACAACAACCCATTACTCCAATGTGGCCCCAAGTTTTAAAGGTTCCACAACCTTCCAAAACAGCACCATCAGCAGCAGACAAAATGTACACATGAGCCTAGAAGTATTTCATTCCCAAAGACAGAATAACAGGAAATCACTCACAAAAGGCAACCATATGGTCAACTCTCTCTGGCCAGATTATATAGACAGGGAGACCGGGTTAACCAAGTAAACTGAAAGATTCAAGGGCAGGCATCGGGGCCTGTCTGAATTCCAGTTAGAAGCCCATGTCTGCCTGCAGACTGACTTTGGCTGAGCCACCACACATCTCTGAATTTAGGATTACTCATTTGCATGGTGTGAGCCTTTCACTGAACTCACAGAAGACCTACTGTAGACAATTTAAAAGAGGGAGGATTTCAGTCCAGAGTCTCCTGCTTTTGTTCCTATGGGCTTGTTATGGGAAGAGCACATGGCAGAGAAAACTACTCACCTGACAACAGCCAGGAAGCAGAGAGAAAAGAAAGGAAAGGAAGGCTTCCAAGTCACACTTCATTGATTTTTTTTTTTTTTTTTTTTTTTTTTTTTTTTTTTTTTTTTTTTTTTTGCAGATACCAGCCCTTTAGCCATGAACTCATTATTGGGTTGGTGAAGTCAGACCACTCAATGTAATCCAGCAGCAGGACCAAATTGCAAGGATGTTTCAACACAGAGTCTTATGGGGCACATTTCATACTGACTTACATAAAGTTATAAGGTCTAGGTTATATTTAACACTGAGAGGACAATGAACATATACTGGGGACAGTGTTGAAGTTGTTAGAACTCTTTAAACTATTGTAGGGGGGAATCTGGCCTGTCTGCATATTTATAATACAAACATATAAACCAGTGGTTCTCAACCTTCCTAATGCCATGACCCTTTAATACAGTTCCTCATGTGGTGGTGACCCCAACCATAAAATTACTTTCATTGCTACCTTAAAACTTTAATTGTGCTACTGTTATGATTAGTAATGTAAATATCTGATAAGTGACCCCTATAAAGGGGTTATGACCCACAAATTAAAAATCATTAGTATAAACTGAAGGGAATTTATGATGCTCACTTCTGAGTCAATTCCAGTAATTACAGACCACTGAAAAAAAGTAATCTCAATAATAAACTCAGAATGTCAACATTTAATTAAAAACAAGTCATTTACAAGAATTATTTTAAATGTTCTGGAAAATTCCATGGTCTTTCAATACAGGCATATTCAGCTGATAATTAAAGGATTCTAAACAAGCACTCCACAATGTCACTCAGTAGTTGAATTCTAGAACTCGGGTGCTGAGCACTGCTTAGAATGTCCCCACGTTTGTGGAATGTTCATTTTCTTTTCACTGGTGCAGGAGAGAATGTACACGAAGGATGAGAGGGGAATATTGATTGGAACATCTGGCAAATGTTGAGTTTTATTTCCTCTGCAATGATTTTCTCGTCCTTAGCGAAAATGAAGAGCCAAAAGGAAAATCCATCACTTTGGACACTGCTGTCTTCCCCACAGGCTCCCAGCACAAAATGTCTGATGATTCTGTCTAAATAGTAAATTCAAAAGTCAGTTTATGAAGCAAACGATCAAAGTTCCCACATGCTCTTGAACCTGACTGTCAGTATTGCTAGCATGCGGCTGCTTCTAGCTGTGGCTGTGTGCATAAGGCAGGTTGCTGCACCCAAGAGGCTGTCTCAACCCTCAAGTAAACAGTAAAGGATTGATGAAGCTCCTAGAACTCCATTTACATATTCTCCATTTCAATTTTGTTTACATGGAGAAAATATAATTTGCCATCTTGTTGATCTCACTGATGGATTCCCCAGCAACGAATCTACAGAATTTACTTTTTCCGGTTTTTAGTAGACATGAAATAAGATCATTTTCTCAATATTCCTACAGACAAGTAACTACTAAACAGATGTTTCTTGCTGAAGAAATTATGATGCCCATTTTGCTTCCCCACAGACTGGCACTTTAGAAAGAAATTTTTTTTTAAACGCTGTCCTATTTTTCTTGCTCTGATATTTTGGTGTCTGTTGTCACATCTCAGACAGAGATGTCATTTAAAGATAAAGAACGCAGAAAGAAAAAAAGTATGTACCATTCTTTTAACTGATATACATGGCCATCTCTTCCTGAGTTATGCTGCTGGGGAAGAGAAAAGAAAGTCATTATCTTTGTTGGCTCCCATCTTTATCCATCTCTAGGTTGGTCAATGGTCCTGGCTCCCACGTCTATCCATCTCTAGGTTGGTCTATGGTCATGGCTCCCACATCCATCCATCTCTAGGTTGGTCCATGGTCATGGCTCCCAAATCCATCCATCTCTAGGTTGGTCCATGGTAATGTCTTCCACATCTATCCATCCCTAGGTTGGTCCACGGTCATGGCTCCCACGTCCATTCATCTCTAGGTTGGTCCATGGTCATGGATCCCACATCTATCCATCCCTAGGTTGATCCATGGTCATGGCTTCCACATCTATCAATCCCTAAGCTGGTCCATGGTCATAGCTCCCATGTCTATCAATCCCTAAGCCAGTTCATGATCATTTGAGAGTCAAGAAGCATGATATGGGTCTCTACCTCCATATAAGCAAATTAGTCAAATTGAGAATTGAGTTCTGATATTTAAAAATCACAGAGTTCTGCCACTAGGTAGAAGATGACAGAAAGTATAAGTGTACTAGTATGTCTGCCATTATTTAGGCACTTGGTTTATGTTATTGTAGGTAATTCCCATCTTACAGAGTTCAAGAAGCTCTCAAACTTAATTCCCAATATTGATAACCTAATCACAAGTCATAGAGCAGGACCCATACATAGTCATGTTTAAAGGGCCTCACTGTGGGAGAGACAGAAGTCCAAGTGGGTTGCTTTACTCCACTAGGTACAACAGCATCTGACAGAGCAGATTACAATAGTAGAGCATAGAGTTCCCGTGATTTTACCCTTTTCCCACTGTACTCATCAATCTGACCAGACCACACTATATTCAGAAATTGTTCCTGCTTTTCCTGATTTTTTCCATGTGGATTTTCTCGTTATAACTCTGAAAAGCACTCCTAGTGGAAAAAAAATGTTTTTTGTCATATAGATAGAGAAGTAGAATGTTGAGATGAACAAGCTGTTTATAGAACTCAAACACATTTTTATAAGAAAGCAATTGCAAATATTTATAACTCCCTTTTTGTAACCCTCTAGAGTCATCTTTATTGAGAAAAACTACAAAGGTAAAGATTATTGGGATATACTATGGACATACTGGTGTGAAAAGTAAAAGTCCTTCCAACATAAAATCAAGTGCAAATATTTATGGTGAAATTAGTTACAAACACAAATGAAGATTTCCACTAGAGTCTCTGATAATACAGTAAGTATTAAACTAAATTTTTTGTCATAAGAAGTCAGGATAGAAACAGGTTATATTTTTTAATAAGTCCAGTTTCTCCGACATTGACTGTCATTAAGTGAGGAAGTATGATCTATAATAGGAGAGGAAGCAACAAATTCAACTCTGTAATCAACCTCACAGCAGCGCAAAAACAGTTAAAGAAACAGTGATGAAGCCTGGAAACTCTGCAGTTTTAATCTGCAAAGCAGCCAATCAGAGAAAAGAAAGCAAGGCAGGAGAATACCCCAGTCATGTGCACAGGAGACCCCAGGACTTTGACTGAACTCTAAAAAACACAGACACCAGGGAACAAAAACAAAGCTGAGTTAAGAGCCATTCCCAGGGGAGAGACAACTAGAGGTGAGTTGTGTTTTGAACCATTTCCAGAGTTTTCATAGGGTTGGAGCGCATCATTTCTGTCCAATGAAAGGCCTATTAGACAGCCAGAGACCTCAAGGACACCTTCCCTCTGTAGCAGGACTATACAAACTGCAGTACCAACAAACTTTTACTGTCTTACTTTCTTGTTTTGCTCGTCCACTGTAATGAGTCCTAAAAAACAAAGCTTGAGAAGAAAGTAAATCACCTGCAGACTAGAACAAAACTCTACGGTTTTTTTTCCAAGAAGACATAAAAATCTAAACATTCAATAAATGTTTCCAAAACCAACCTAGGAAAGAACGGGGAAATAAAACCCTATGAAGAAAAGTTCCAGCCAAGTGAAACAAAATCAAAATACAATGGATCATAGCACAAGAGGCAGAACATGACAAATATTTTCAGAACTACACTGAAAACATGAAGAATTTAGAAATTATAAAAATGGAAGTACAGGCCTAAAATGCATGGCTGAAAGTCTCACTGATGAGTTCAGCTACATGTTGGTGCTGCAGAAGTAAAGGCAGGGTGACCTGAAAACAGGACAGAACCCTGAGAACTGAAACACGCAGAGGAAAAAAGCCCTCCGAGATTTAGGAGATAAGACCACTAGGTTCAAGACATGCAAAGCTGGAGTTAGAAAAGGAAGCAGGCAAGAAATAGAGAGAGACCCACATAGATTAGAAACACTTTTTAAAAATAAATTTAATCATTTAACTGCTACCTTAAAATATAGATAAAGAAGAGAATGTTAAAACCAAGCGGCATGGGATGATAAACTATTAACAGCAAGCCTTAACTTTGGGTGTCATCCAAAGGCCTTAACTTTGGGTGTCATCCAAAGGCCTGTGTTTCCAACCATGGTACTGCCTGTAAGTGATGGAACCTTTAGGACATGGTTCAGAGTGATAGGGTGCTAGATCTTTATTCTCGTAGTCTGGAACAATATTAGAACAGCACCTTTCCCTCTCTTCCTCCTTAGTGTCTCGTCACGTGATGTTCTGTCTTATCGCAGGACCCAAAACACCACACCAACCAACCATAGACTGAATTCTCCCTTCTTTCTACGTCCTGGAAATAGACATGGAACATATGACTTCACTTAGACTAAGCCAGACCTCTGCCTCTGAGTTGTTTCTCCATCCATCCTTTCACTTTTATTTTGAAATAGGATCTCACAGACAGACCTTGCACTTGTGATCATTTTGCCTCAGCCTCTTGGGTAGCTGGAATACCAGGCTAGCTAACTCTCTTCTTTATAAGCTAATTGATTCCAAACATCTGTACAGCTATAGAAAGGTGAATGATGTGGAGCATAAATCAATTAAAAACAAGTAGAAAGTAAAAGAAAAAAATCAATAAGACAAATGCAGCTTCTTTGAGGAGATATAAAGGTGTTAAATCATTAGCTTCACCTAAAAAAACAATGAACTGAGGAGATTAATATGACCATAAAACTAAATTGATCAATAGATAGAAGATAGATAAATGGATAAATTAGGTGAAACTTTATGCCAAAAAAATGAACAACTTAGATGTAATAGACAAATTATTTAGCAAGAGATAATTACTATAAACAATATTAAAAAGCCAGAAAATTTAAATAATCCTGTAATTATTTAGAAATAAATGAATTTACAAACTGAGAATCTTTATAGTGATACTATGCCCCCCAGCAAACTTTAATCTCAAGTGTCCTAGCTGGAGAATTGAATCAATTATATAGGAAACCAATATTGTCAAATTCACAAAATCATTATAGCAAGTGGAGAAAGAAGGAGCAGTTCCTTCCTTTACCCTGCCAACAACATGTTACAGGAAAGTTATAAGCCAATATCCCATGGAATCAAAGCTATTAGGCCAAGAGGATGGTTCAGCAAACAAAGACCCTTGGAGGCAAGCCTGGTCACCTGAGAGACACTCCTGGTTCCCATGTGTAAGGAGCGTCTGACTATTTAAGGTTGTCTTCTGATCTCTCTATGCTACTATGGCACACACCCACCAGCATTCACACACACACACACACACACACACACACACACACAGAGAGAGAGAGAGAGAGAGAGAGAGAGAGAGAGAAATTAATTAAAATGTACAAGAACATAAATATAAAACTCTAATTATGATGTTCAAATTAAATGTAAAAAATAAACAAAATAGATATCATCAGTAAGTGTAAGATTTAAATGTTTGAAGAAATAATGTAGCTCGTCACATGGAAAACACAGAAGCTAAATAGTTTTTTTTAATAGATCCAGGGAAAGTATTTGATGTAGTCAGTTGCAGAATCATGCTGGAGAAATTTTAAGAAATGAAATATGTTTTCAGCCTGATCAAGAACAATACCACAAGTTCTGGTGCTGATTATGGGGTTGTGATTTTTCCATGAAAAGTCCCTATATTCAGCAATCAATAGAATTAAAAATGTCTGTAGCTAGACTTTGAAAATGCAATAAGTTCCTATTCTATTGTTGTATTTTTCTCTGTTTTGAAATATCTGCCATCTTCTATTCAGGCTATGATCATAAAATGCCACAATTTGAGCTTATAAACAATAGACTTCTGTGTCACAGTTTTTGAAGACTGGAACTCTAAGACTAAAGTGTGGCAGGTTCAGTTCCCCACGAGGCCCTACTTCCTTGTTCATAGAAATTAGCAAATCATAATATCTTCCATGGTGAAGAGGCAAGGGTCTCCCTATGGATGCTCCTAAGGGCAATAAACCAATGCGTGAAAGAGATCCTCTCTGACCTAACCACCTCCCAACACCCCATGTTCCGGCACTATCACCAGGGGATTGAGAGTTCAATATATGAATTCAAGAGACATGAATACTCAAACCTTTGTAAAATCACTCATGAACTACAAACATTTAGCTCTGGAGAGTAGTGTTGGAGGTGTGTGTCTTTCTTCCTTATAGACCAAATACCTTGAGAAATAAAAACAACAAATGAAATTTACAAGCAAAGGGATGGAACTAAAAAGAAAATATGTTGAGTGAGGCTACCCATGCTCAGAAAGGCAAACACCACCTGTTCTCTCCCCTGTGTGGTTACTAGCTTGGAAGTTTTTGTTCTGCATTCTTACCTTGGAGTGAATGTGGAAGCAAAACCTCTGAATGAGAGTGATATCAAAATATAGGTAAAATAAATGTAGAGACAGAATCGACTATAGACAGAACAGAAAAGTTCAAACAAGTAGTAGATGGGGGTAGGGTAAAAAGGGAGGGAAGGCTTAAACAAGTGAAGAGAGATGGCTGGGGTGGCCATGCTGGTAGGATTTGCTGAAGGAGGAGGAGGCAGGAGGAGCATGAGTTTGAGGCCAGCCTGGGCTGCACAGTGGAAGAGAATACTGAAAAGCTATATGGAATTCTACAATTTCACAACTCAAAGGAAACACTGCTAAAGGAGATAGCAGAATACAGGTGGTATAAAGAAGCTTCTTTTTGCATGATGTAGAGATTAGTTCAGAGAATCAAAACTGTTCGAAGTACTGAGGATAACTAACTGTGAGTGTTCAACCTCTCCCCATCCTAGGAACAAAGAACATTGAGGAAGAGTAAGTGGGAAAAGATGTAAAAGCCAGAGGACAGGAAAGAGAACGGTGAGCTGCTATACAAGACCCATGTAAGACCAAGCCTGTCACAACTGTAGTGTTGTGGGAAGTGGTTCCTGAAACCCGCCCTTAGCTAAGGATCTGCTGATAGTAGATAGCCTTGGAGGAAGGGAGAGCCATTTCTCCCTGAGACTGGGCCAGTGATAGATTGCTATGCCAGATCCCTCCCTACACAGCACCGACAGGACTCCGAGGGCTATTGATAATAAAGTTTTAAGAAGAAGGTGTGAAGATAGGATGGGAATGGATTGGGAGATCCCAGAGAGAGCTGGAGAAAGGTAGCAGGTAGTATCTGTGCTGTGTCTGTATGTGTGCATTTGTGTGTGTGTGTGTGTGTGTGTGTGCGTGTGTGTGAAAATTTCAAGGATTCAATAGAAACATTTCTTAAAATTTCTTAAAAGAATCTAGATGGCAAAATGGTTTAACCTTTTTTTGTAGAATAACTCTATAGCACATACAGAAACGAACTTTTATGATGGAAATATAAACAGTTCCACAAGACTGAAAAGCTGAATTTTTCTTTTGTATCCAGAGAGCTGTAAAACTTTTTAGCAGGCACTTTAAAGTACTATCAGACAATTTTTCTGGTGTTGAACGTCAGAGACCAATTTAGAGAAACCTGTCGCTAGTATCCTGAAAGAGCTCCACCATCCCAGTTCCCTGCACAATTCCCCCTCCCCTGCTGGATGGATTCTGCTTCTCATTTTTCCCCTCCATCTTCTTCTCTGCAGGAAGTCAAACACTTTTCTCTAAAAGCAAAGTTGCCCTTTGCTGAAACAGATTTCTGTCATGGGGTGGGCGTGGGGGGAGGAAGAGAGTATTTATTTAAAAGAACAAAAACAAACAAACAAAAAAACAAAACAGAAAGATGTCTACTTTAAAAATAAATAAACAACAAGGACCCTGAGAAAGAAGTAAATCTAATCTACTTGGGTAGTAGAAAAAGACAAGGTCTCCTGAGTAAATTAGGAGCATGGGGACCTTGGAAGAGGGTTGAAGGGGAGGGGAGAGGCAAGGAGGGGAGCAGAGAAAAATGTAGAGCTAAACAAAAATCAATGATAAACAAACAAACAAACAAAAGTCTGCTTAAAGAAGGTGTTTCTTAGGAAGAAAGGCAATAGAAAGTCTTTCCTGGAACTACCAGGAACTCTTCTCCATTATAGATAGAAGTAGGCAGTTCATTTTTCTGTAATACTGTGGTACGCCCTTTGATGGAACTTCCCTTATGATGAGATGTGGTTAGAATGTGCTGGTGCACGCTAGACAACTTGATGGTCACCAGTCACTTGGTCAAATTTTCAAGGTGAAACTGATACACTTATCTGTGCTTTCACTGCCAAATAAACACATCTAAAAGGCTCTGGCATTATTATTTTATAGGTAGTGACATGAGTATTTTAAAGGCATGTGTCCCCTCATTAACACAGAAGAAATACGATCATGATGCCAGGTAGAAGGTAGACATTTAACTCCATTTCCCTTTTCTTGGTGTTTAAAATACTCCGACTCTATTTTTTTTCTCCTGATGTTACAACTTTCAAAAGTAGTATTCAAAGAAAGAGTTGGACAAAAGTGGTAGAGAGCTCACCTGAGGCTCAATGCACTCTACAAAGAACCGCTAAGAAATATAAAAAATAAAAACAATAATAAAAACAAAAGTGATTAAAATAATTTCAAAAAGCTGGTTTCTAGCTGCCAGGACCAGTTAGATTGAGTATCATCAGTTACTGGGGACACATGACTAATGAAAGGCTGTTGTTGACAGACATCAGAAATAGGTGCTGACTATTCCACTTGCCCTAAAAAGCCACCAGGATTCTTTCATCATTCCACAGTGCAATTCCCTCATGCTTCCCACAGTCTGAGAGTGCAGGCTCTGGAACACTGTCCCCTGCTCCCCAGTCTTTTCTACCTCCTCTTCTTCCAGAATCTGTTCATGATTCTGGCCACTATAAATCATGATCTGAAGGAACCAGTTCTCCTTCAACTGCAAAGCCTCTCTTGGAACTCACTTCACCCCACTGCTCCAAAGAATACCCCAAAGTCACCTGAGAATGATGACATCGACTTTGGTAGTTTGAATGAGAAATGTCCCCCATAGGATAATTGTTTCCAATATTTGGTCCCCAGTTAGTGGCATTGTTTGGGGCAGGTTATGAGATGTTTAGGAGATGAAGCCTTGCTAAAGGAAATACATCACCGGTGGCAGTCTTTGAGGTTTTATAGACTTGTCACACTTCCTGTTTTCTATCTCTGATTGTTGTATGTGCATGAAAATGGCATCAGCTACTAGCTGCTCTCACCGTGCCTTCTTTGCTACGATGGGCTTGATCCTTCTAGAACAACAGCACCAGAAAAGTGACTAATACATAAGCTCTCTCCCCAGAGATGACCTGTCACTTTCTCCTTTGTCCTCTGCATATTTTTGTTAATTCTTCCTTTCTCCTTTGCCCAAGGAAGAACCTTGGAATTCTCATTACTTACTATACTTCCCTTTTCTTGAATAGGCACACCACTCAGTGAGAGCTGAATGGACTTCTGAGAATTAGATGCTTTGTTTACAGCTTTCCCTTTGTCTGTATTTTATTTTTGATTGACAGTGCACTAATTGTGAATATTAAGGAAGATACAAGTACAATGGCTTCATAGGCATTCAGCCGTATACGTGCATTGATCAACAGGAGCCTCTCTACCCATGCACCCTTCCTCCCAAACCTCCAGTAATCTCTGTTCTACATTCACTCAGACTTTTCCGCATTATTTTTATTTCAAACACGTTCAAATAACAAAAATGAATCAGACATATAAAACAGAATGGTCAAAATTGAGAATCAAATTAATGAACTAGAAAATTTAGTTGAAATATTTATTCAGAAAATTGTCCCCTGGGGCACGAAGATGAAAAATACATAAAAAAAATCAATAATACAAAGATATAAATGCAGAAGTTTCAAAAGCTTTCTTAAGGTTTCTAAAAATCAAGGCTGGGGTGTATCTCAGTGTAGAGCTGTTGCCTAGCATTAATGAGGTCCCAGCATAACTACTACTTCCTTGCAAAAAAAAAAAAAAAATCTAGTAACCCAACATAGGAAACAAAGGAAAATAAATAACATGAGAAAATATCTCCGAGTTAAACAAAAAACTTTGAAATCTCATAACTGAGAGGTAACAAAGAATGAGAACCCATGAGAGCTAGAAGTATCCCAGAAAGCAGGGAGGGGTAAGGAGAAGGATAGAGAGAAAGTAGAATGGAGGGGACTTCTACTCCGAAAATCTTTACTTTGTACAATTACGAATCCAACACCTAGGATCCTCAGGAGGCGGAAGCAGAAGAACTGCAGTAAGTTCAAGACCAGGCAGTGCTTCACAGAAAGAGCCAGTCTGAAAAAGGAAGTCTTTTATAATGTGCCATTAAAAATGAAATGGAATCTGGGCACAGTGGCATACACCTTTAGTGTAGACATTCTGGAGGTCAAGGCAAGAAAATTCCTAAGAGTTTGAGACCAGCTTGGCCTACATAAGGGTTCCAGGCTAAACAGGGCAACATGGTAAGACCTTGTCTCAACAAAGAAAAGAGGGAGAAGAAAAAAAAAACTGTAACCATCAGAAGAATGCAAATATGATTATAGACACTAGAATCAGGGGAGTGGACAAAACCCTACCTCACAGCTCAATGAAGAAGATACAGGGGGAGATACAAGAAAAATAAACTATTACATATGAAAGGTTATTTATTAGTGATGATGAATTACAAATATCATTGTGATTGTTAAGTGACATATTGTTATTAAAATTATCCAAAAGTTATGAGTTTATATTAATGTTTTTAAGTTAGAAATGCTATTTACAAAACACTTTAAAATCACATAAAACAAAAATTCTTCTGACTGAGAAATCATTAAAAGCAGAGACAAGACCACTAAAATAAAATAAGGGAGAAAATGAGGAAAGAAAAAGAACTGAAGTATTAGGAATGTATGTGATATTTGAAGTAAAATTTCCTTAAGCTCAATTCAAAGTCATTAAAACATAAATATTCCTTCCCATTGACCAAAAGGTATGTCACTAAATGTCATATATCTACTGTGATGCAAAACAGAAGTAGGACTACAGAGAGATGATGAACATTCCAGCAGAGAATATTAGCCTTTCTATTAGTTTGATTTTCTAGTCAACAAAATAGAAATTGCATATTCTTTTCTCAAATGGTTTTTCTATTTGCTGATAGAGACACCATTAAAACCTTTGTTTTCTTACCTCGAGAAAATATTTGAAATTAGCAAAAAATTAAATACAACAATCTCAACAATTAGAAGTTAACACTCGTCAGTACAAGTATCATAAACTACAAATTCATAAATATACACATATATGTATATCTACCAATCTACAAGCTAAAATGTATGGGGTATTGTTTGATTAGTGTTTAGAGGAATGTGTAAACCATTCAAATATAAATTAAAATGAGAAAAATGAAAATGAATTAAGTCTTCAACTAAATAAGTTAGACTACAAACAATTAAACTTTGAATGTATATAAATAGCATCTATAAAAATAGCAATTAATCATACTCAGAACTTACCACGCATGAAGAAATTATAGCTCTCTGACTCAGTAATTAGTTATTAAGATATTTGAAGAGACAAATTCAGAAATTTTAGCTACACTTTCAAGTACGTATGTTTGTTTTTAGAAACAATCCTCAAGTACAGATCCCCTTTCCCTGTGTACTCGGATAAAAAGCTGCTGCTCTTTCCATCATTGCTTTGTTAACAATATTTGCATATATATGGCCATGTAGCTAATATATAAACAAATATTATAGATGTATTTGCTTATATAATATAGCAATATTTTCTTAACCAGGCTTTGGTTGAGGAAGCTGTTACGTTGACATAGTAGTTTTAATTAATTTATTTACCTCTGTACTGCCTGAAAGATAAATACCTGAATTTTATTATTAAATATAAAATATCCAAAAATATTTCTAATATGGTACAGTGTAACTGTTCTAAATTGCATGCACATGTTAAACATTTGAATTACCTTTGTGTGAAGAAATATATATCTGGCTGTAAATAGTTTTTCTTGTGAAATAAGAAATTAAGTGGTTAAGTCCTGTTTTTCTTTTTTAAGTACAATTTGGGATGGCCAAACATTCAGATCTGTGGTCCTCCATTGAAGAATGGTTGACCTATAGGGGACCACACCCATAAAGGAAATGAGTCTCCCTTCTCAACAGTCATCAGTTGCCAACAAATAGTAACTTAGGTAGGAGAGAGAATTGATGGCCATCTCCCTTCTCCATGCTGGGATTTTCACAAAGTTATGTGGGCCAGAAAGGGTTTGGTTCTGGGAGAACTTGGAGGAAGGGGGAAATTATGATCAAAATACATTGCATGATATTTTTAAAAGGACAAAGCACTAATAAAAATGAGAAAAAATTAAAAGACTACGAATCTTGTAAGAGAAGGTTAAAAAACTAAATTAAGGTTGACATCCAGTTATGCCAGCACCATTTGTTAAAGATGCTTTCTTTCTTCCATTGTATAATTTTAGCTCCTTTGTCAAAAATCAGGTGTTCATAGGTTTGTGGATTAATATAAGGGTCTTCGATTCAATTCCATTGGTCGACGTCTTTGTTTTTATGCCAATATCAAGCTGTTTTCACTACTGTAGCCTTATAATAAAACACTGGGAAAACTAAATGGAATGCTGGGAGAAAGGAGAAGTTAAAGGAAGAGAAGCCATGTAGCCCCGCCAGAGATGGATGCCGAAACTTTAGCCACTAAGCCACAGCAACGTAGCAATACACAGATTAATAGAGATAGGTTAGTTTAGAATATGAGTTATCCAGAAATATGCTTAGGCTATTGATAAAACAGCATTGCAGATAATATGGTTTCTGTGTGATTATTTCAGGGCTAAGCAGCCGGGAAACAAACAAGAGGCCTTATTGCAGCAAAGTGAAATAATCATCAGACCCAGATCTTGAATACAAGATGATATCTCTCAAAAGTGAATCCTAGTTTTTAATGTTTATACATATGAGTTATGTGAAAGCAGTGCTGTGTGTAGGATATTAAATTAGAAAGGAGACAACAAGAAGGGGCAAAGAAGTGTGGTGTGAAGGTGTATTTAATTAATCCAGGCCAGTGGGTACAAGAAGACAATTTTAATATAAAAGCACACTCACACACCCGGAGTT
>NC_022009.1:12519292-12524083 GCF_000317375.1 Microtus ochrogaster | reverse complement strand
TAAGAGCTAGCCAATAAGAGGCTGAAACTAATGGGTCAGACAGTGATTAAAAGAATACAGTTTCCGTGTAATTATTTCGGGGCATAAGCTAAGCTAGCCATGAGGGCGGCAGGGTGCCTGGGGACGCAGCCCAGCCGCTCTTATTTCAACAGTGGTGGACTTGGGGAGGATACAAGAGAACACAGCATGAAAAGAGACTCTAGAAGGGGGCTGGGTGGGGTGGAGATGGGAAGAAAAAGATAGGCAAACTATCAACGTATGTTTGAAAATGCCATAATGAATCCTAGTATTTTATATGCCAATATAAATAAATACATACATACTTTTTTTATTCTAAAGATCAAAGTTAGGTCCAAATCTTTACTTGATGACCATGTTGACTTGTGTGGCTAAGACATTCTCTCTAGTCAGATCCTAGATTCTAGAATCTGGGAGACAGGGAAGTGAGTCATATGCTGAGCACTGCTCCTGTGTCAGTTTTCTGTGAAAGTTACATTCACAAGGGTCTTGCCAGCCCACGGCAATAAATGCATGCATAAGATTAATGTCCTGAGAGAGAGTAAGTAATTTTGAAGTTACAGATCCTGATTAATATTTTTTTAAAAAATAGCCCTGTTAAACTTGGCTTCAGGATATTAAACTTTCATCATGAGAGAAAGACAATAATATTTAATAGATTGCCAACCCATGAGGCAAAAACACATGATTATTTTCCATTTTCTGTACCACCTCTAGGCCAGTGGTGCTAAATAAATGTTAAATTATTGTAAACTTGGCCTGAAAGAAAACTTCTATGCAAAGGAAAAATACATCATGTTGTAACCTCCACAGTGGCACGACAAGACTTCTGGTAGCTGGGCAAGCATACCAGAAATAAAATAAAAAGGAAGGAAAAGACTCATTAATAACAAGATATAGGCCAGTTCTTAAGATAAAGTTTCAAACCTGCAGATATATGGTCTTTGTCTTTATTGTGATTTAATTAGATACCCTGTTCCCTGAACAGAATTTGGTACATAAATGATCTTACAAGAACATCCATTAAACTAATGTATAAAGAATTTTGAAGAACTGAATTTTTTCTCCTCTTTTCATGAATGATGTAAAACTTTTCCCCTTTGCTCATGAATAGTGTAAATCATAATATAAATGCATCTTCATTGAATCCAGGGGCTTCTTGAGACTTTGTTGTTGCTGTTGCTGCTCTGGTTATTTATTCTAAACTTGAGGAGCCAGATAAACTGAAGGAAGAGATGTAAGGAACTTTGTAACAGATCAGTTTTCACTTCTCATATGTCTGAGAAGTGTCAAGAAGCCATCATTTCCCAATATCATACTTAGGTTATGACTCAGGAACTAGATGCTGACAAAGCAGATGAAGGAAATTGAGGCCCCTGAAGTGGGGAATGAAAGTTCTAAGAAAAGTGAGAAAGCACCATGACATGTCACAGCATTCATGACGACCAAGGGAATCTATCTGTGTTTGCTTCGGTTATGTGAAAACTACACATAACTCAACTCCTTATACTGCTCTTGTACCCTGTTTTATTAAGACATCAGTAAATCAGTATGTCAATTTCCAATTTCCTTTCTATGTGCTTTATTATATATTGCCTTTTATGTGTTCTAGAGTAGGTTCAGGCATTACTTGTGTTTTTAAAAACCTCACAGAATAGGGCCAGAGAGGTATCTCAATTGTGGTGGTTTGAAAGAAAATGGTCCCTAAAGGGAGTGGCACTATTTGGAGGTATGGTGTTGCTGGAGTAGGTGTGGTCTTGTTGGAGGAAGTATGTGGAGGCAGGCTTTGAGGTCTCATATATACTCAAGCCACTTCCAGTATAACAGACCACTTCTCTTTCCTGCAAGACGTAGGTCTCCCAACTACTCAGCACCAAGTCTACCTGCATGCCACCATGATGATAATGAACTGAACTTCTGAACTGTAAGCCAGCCAACACAAATCAATATTTTCCTTTATAAGCATTGCCATGATCATGGGGTCTCTTTACAGCAAAGAAACCTTGACTAAGACATCAATGGTGAAAAGTGCTTGCCATGCAAGCCTAATAACCTAAAAAAAATTTACAAGAGTTTCCCTGTGATGTGCAATATGCACACACACACACACACACACACACACACACACACACACAAACACACACGGGGCAGGGAGAGAACAAGAGAGGGGGAATGATAAACTAAAAAAGAAACCACCTATGTTTCATCTTCATTTATATTCTATTTTTGTGATAAACCACTGGCCAAAACCCACATAGGAAGGAAAGGGTTTATTTGGCTTACAAACTACAATTCATCATTGAAGGAAGCCAACATAAGAACTCGATGCACAACCTGAAGGCAAGAACTGAAGAGACCACAGAAAACATTATTTTCTAGCTTGCTGATCTTGGCTTGCTCAATTTACTTTCTCATACACCCTAGGACCACTTGCCCAGGCATGAAACTTCTCACAGTGGGCTGAAGCCTGCCATATCAATCATCTAATGGGGCCAACTAATTGGCCTACAGGAAAATCTAATGCAGGCATTTTCCCAATTGATGACTTTAGCTTGTGTCAAGCTGTCAGAAACTTAACCAATGCACTCATCTTAAGGTCTCATTAACAATGGCGACAGACTCATATTTGTGTTCAGTCATTTTTATATTCCTGCGTGAATCCCATCATTCTCCCAACAGATTTCTCTTTTTATTTGGTGTGTTGTTGTATATATTATAGGAAGCTTATATTTCTGTAGTCTTTACTTTGAAGGTATTTGTACTATGGAAAACATTGCTAAATTTATCCTCTGTTTCCTTCTCCTCCTACTTATTTTTCCAAACAAGGCTACTCCATGTAGCCCTGGCTGTTTTAGAACTCATTCTGTAGACCAGGCTGGCCTCAAACTCACAGAGCTCTGCCTTCCTCTACCTCCCAACTGTTGAGATTAAAGGTGTGTGCCACCACCACTTGCTTCTTATTTACAGATCATTGATTTCCTAAGGCATTCTACCAAATAATAACCATCTTCTACTGCAGCTGATGTGACTACATCCTTAAGGAAGGACAAGCAGAAGCTGACAAGCACGTTACTCCACTGTTTCCTCCACTGTACTACACTGCTGAAGTTTCTGTTTCCCTTTTATCTCTCCCCTTCTGTTGGGGGTGAGGACGTGGGTCAAAGAATCCCAAGCTACACCAAAAGATTCTACTTATATTTTCTTTAGTATGATGGGCAAACTCACAGAACAGGAATGAGAAGTCCAACCTCAGTGTGTGACTTGAAAACCAGAGAGAGCGAGCCCTGGTGGGCAGGCAGTTTTTCTTTGGATACCCAAAGATCACGTCCTTTCTGACAGCCAGCTCAGCTCAGTCTCTACATTTTACAGCTACTCCAGCAACATCTGGAAATACCTCCAAAGCTAGTTTAATCACATAATCAAAACTAACTCTTGTTAAACATGCCCCTCTCCCAAACACCCAGATTCCAATGAATCTCTGAAATGGCCTCTGTTTTTCCAAACACACAACCCAGAGGCTACCTGTCCTGAACTGCTGCTGCATCTTTGTCCTCTGGGTCTTTGAACACTAGATTTTAAAAAGTCCCAGACTAGCCAGTTCATCTGAGCACAGAGAACTCACATTTTTCTGAACCGAGCTTCCTATTGTAATGCCCAATGTCCTATGGGTAGCTCACTATGATGACACTTGAACTAAAAGTAATTTTAGTTAGTGCATTTGCTCTGGTCCTGTTCACAAAATTGGAATTGGACTTGATTTTTTTTCTGTCCACCTTTCTTTGCTCCTCATCCATTAGCTTTTCCAATTCTCCAGGGACCCCTTTCATTTCTCAGAAGAGGTCCCTGAAAATGACATAGTTCCCCCTTCTCACCCCATCCTACGGTAGCATACAGGATGAAGAGCCCTCAGTCCTGCCAAGATTCTGAAAGGGCTACTTCTTAGCCACCTTCTCTTACATACAAAACACTGTCACCATTGCAAAAGCATCTAGTGCCAACTCTGTGGTATCTGCCTGCTCTGGGTGAGTTTTTCATGCCCAAGATCATTAAAAAGTATTTGCATGTTACTACCTTAAAGGCATTATATTTAATTCAGAACAAATCTCTATTCTTTTCCCCAAATTTAAAGCATTATTTATGGATAGGGTGAACATTCACCTTCACTTATCACAAAGAGCCTTTGTTTACGCCTGTTGTCTTGGCTTAATTATTAACAGGGTCCACATTCAAAGTTGCTGTGGTCTGGGGACAACTACATACTTACCACAGATCAAACCTGCATATCTAACTCTTGCTTCTTATAAAATTCATCATTCATATAATCTCATTCTAAAGTATTTTCCTAGTTTATGCTTCATTATGTAAAACCAAATCTTTGGACACAAAGCTCTGTACCAGTTATATGAACAGCACATAAACACTACTGTTTGCAATTTAAATTTGGATGTTAATCCTTCAATTTATGCAGGCTTGTATATTCTGGGTTCAAATAGTTCCAGAAACTTATAAATGATAACACAGAATTTGGATTTGAGGTATAGTTAAGAAGTAAACCAGGTGGTGGTGGCACACACCTTTAATCCCAGCACTCGGGAGGCAGAGGCAGGTGAATCCTCGTGAGTTTGAGATCAGCCTGGTCTACAAGAGCTAGTTCCAGGACAGGAACCAAAGCTACACAGAGAAACTATGTCTCTAAAAACCAAAAGAAGAAGAGGAAGAAGAGGAGGAGGAAGAGGAGGAGGAAGAAGAAGGAGGAGGAGAAGAAGAAGAAAG
>NC_022009.1:12514521-12519192 GCF_000317375.1 Microtus ochrogaster | reverse complement strand
AAGAAGAAGAAGAAGAAGAAGAAGAAGAAGAAGAAGAAGAAGAAGAAGAAGAAGAAGAAGAAGAAGAAGAAGAAGAAGACTTGCCTAAACCTTGGTTAAATCTTCAGCACTCAAAATAAAAATAATAATAAATGAAAATATTAGCTACTACGTCTGTTCCATCTGTCTCATTGGAATCTTCCCCGCATATTTATTCATTCCAGTGGACTTTTACAGGTAAACAGTACATACTCTACCAATGACATTTGAATGATTGATCCTAAGCCCTGTATTACAGCATTCTGTTCATCACAGGAGCACTCAGTAACTTATAAGTAAAGGGTGCTGATGCACCAAGCCTGTGAAATTTGTCAGTGTAGTAGAGGTATTGATTTCTGGTTGTTGTTGAAGCAGACTGCAAAGGAAAAAATAAATATTGAAAACATCCATAATATATATCACTAAATACAGTATTTTTAGTAAGAGATTAATGTGAGTCAAGATTTTTCAATCTGTGAGCTACTTACATTTTGGACCATCTTAAATTTTGCTACTGAGGATGCCCTGTGCATTTTCATATACTTGGAGTATCCTTGCCTGATCTCTCCATCCACCAAATTATACCAACCCCAAATACCCCCAACTACTATCAAATGCCCCACTGAAGAAAGTTTGTTCCTCAACGAGAGAGAGTATCTGAGGAAGCAGTGGCAGAACAAGAGACCAAGCTCTGCATCTCATCCAACAGCACAGCATCGGGGTAGATGTGCAGTATCTTCAGTCATGGATGATGTATTTCAACCAAACAAATGTTTTTTTTATTAAAGAAAGTTTGTTTATTGGTAAATGTAATTCATAGTGTGATTCATATACTACAAAATAGTGTAAATGAAATAAAACAATGCCAATGAATTATAACAAAAATGAAATAAAGCAGTATAAAAGATAATCTTTTTTCATGATTGCTCACAGAGGATATGAAGGTCATAATATAAAACAGTTTTTTGAGTTGAATTATTTAATTACATTTCTGCTTTCTTTTCCCGAGTATTAAATACATGCTATTTATTTAAAAGTAAAACATTTTTATTTATTAATATGTGTGTAGTTTTGTTGTGCACATATACTAACTCATAATCATATGAGTGTAGTGGTTAGAGGACAACTTGCAGGGTTGGTTCTCCCTTTCCACCATGATGATATTGGGGATCAAACCCAGCTACTCAGGTTTGACAGCCATCTTACATTTACTGAGTTGTGTAAACCAACACCAGGCCACATTTGCAGCCATTACTATGATGTCTGTAGTGCTATAACTCTTGACTGAATTGTCCCTGACTTGAAGTTCCTTTATGAAGAATATGCAGCTAGCCACTGTTTTATTTCCTGTACTTTAAATATATTTCTTTGTAAGCAAATTAAATTTTTTTTGTTTTTGTTTTTGTTCGTTTGTTCTTTTTTTATTTATTTATTAAGGATTTCTGCCTCCTCCCTGCCACCGCCTCCCATTTCCCTCCCCCTCCCTCGATCAAGTCCCTCTCCCTCATCAGCTTGAAGAGAAATCAGGGTTCCCTGACCTGTGGGAAGTCCAAGGACTGCCCACCTCCATTCAGGTCTAGTAAGGTGAACATCCAAACTGCCTAGGCTCCCCCAAAGCCAGTAAGTGCAGTAGGATCAAAAACCTATTGCCATTGTTCTTGAGTTCTCAGTAGTCCTCATTGTCCGCTATGTTCAGCAAGTCTGGTTTTATCCCATGCTTTTTTCAGACCCAGGCCAGCTGGCCTTGGTGAATTCCGGATAGAACATCCTCATTGTCTCAGTGTGTGGGTGTACCCCTCGCGGTCCTGAGTTCCTTGCTCGTGCTCCCTCTCCTTCTGCTCCTGATTTGGACCTTGAGATTTCTGTCTGGTGCTCCAATGTGGGTCTCTGTCTCTGTCTCTGTCTCCTTTCATCGCCTGATGAAGGTTAATATTCAGGAGGATGCCTATATGTTTGTCTTTGGATTCACTTTCTTATTTAGCTTCTCTAGGATTGCAAATTATAAGCTCACTGTCCTTTAATTATGGCTAGAAACCAAATATGAGTGAGTACATCCCATGTTCCTCTTTTTGGGTCTGGCTTACCTCACTCAGGATAGTGTTTTCTATTTCCATCCATTTGTACGCAAAATTCAAGAAGTCCTTGTTTTTTACTGCTGAGTAATACTCTAATATGTATATATCCCATACTTTCTTCATCCATTCTTCCATTGAAGAGCATCTAGGTTGTTTCCAGGTTCTGGCTATTACAAACAATGCTGCTATGAACATAGTTGAGCATATACTTTCAAACAAATGTTTTTTGAGAACATTTACTATGTGAAAGCTGCTTTCTTAAATGCTATGAGAGGATTGAGAGGAACAAACTAAAGTAAGGATCCTCCCACCTCAAACGCCAAAAGATAAGACATGTCTGATGTAAGTGGCTTCATTTTAATTCAATATGTGTCTATTTTATATCATCTGGGAAACTGGGTAAGACATTTACTGAACATCTAAGCATCGTTACCGGAGTACTGTAAGTGAGCAAATATTTGAAATAGATCATCTAAGGGAATAGTATAACAGCACAGAACCATATTATTCAGGTCACAAATATTTGATTAATCAGCGAGCAAATTCATGTAAACTGTAAAATGAGAGGCTGCAGAAGCGCTTCAGAGAAGATGGAGTCTTCTGGGTGGAAACCTAACAGGACGATGCTGGCCTCTTACTAAGGATCAAGAAAAGGCTTGTCGAGAAGCCACACTTTAGTTTTGAATTTGTAATAGTCTTTCCTCTTGAGCTTTTCATTTTAAGCTTACACAAGTTGGAAATTTACAGCATGAAGCCTCAGGAAACTAGGTGGATTCCCTATAATCTAGTCTATGAGCTCAAGGCCAGAAGTGTGTTTTATTGGATGCAAGATGTAAGAAAAGAAGCAGCCTGCAAGGCAGGAGACTTCATTTCCAAACTTGCTTTCATGATTCATGTGAGATCTTGTAGAATTTCTAGGTTATGAAATGTGTGTGTGTATGTATGTATGTATATGTACACACATATATGTATGTGTGTGTATATATATACTGAAAATTCTATCTTACCTTCCTATCTCAAGTTAAATATCATACAAATATCCAAAAACTGGTTACAAAAATGAAGTCAACCAATTATATCCACAAGTTTCCATGTACAGGTTCAATCAGTCAGGACTGACAGTATTCAGGAAAAAGTTCCTCTGTACTCAAGATAAGCTGACTTCTTTTCTGACCGTCATTTACTCAACAATTCAATATAACAACTGTTACCTCACACCTGACATGTACATGGTATATAGTGTTTTTAATATAGGACTATGAACAGGTTATATACAAATACAACATATGATTTGGATTCTTGGTATTAGGCAGGTTCCAGAACCAATAGTCATGGAATATCAACAGAAAACTATATAATCTGTGAATTGTGTATAAAATGAATCATTGTACTGAGTGGTTTCTCAGGTTACTTCCAGATCTGACAAAAAAGCCTGGAGTTTTATCATAAAGGCTGCTCAAATCTCCATAATAGGACACAATTATGAAAGAATAGCAGAGAGGTTTTCAGTTACGTAAGATTCATTTACCAACTTACCAAGTAGGTAGATTGAGATGCCGATGATAAAACCCTCAAGGGACCGATACTTTTGAAAAGAACTAAAAGTGAATAATCCGACCTGTTATATAAGAACTGTGAAGATTCTCCAGATGATTTCAGCATTTGGAAGTAAAACATTTCCATAAACATTCTTGCTCCTAACTTCTCAGCGTCCATTAACGAAAACTAATCACAGCTCAGATCCTCTTACCCTGGCTTCCAAGGAGGCTACAAAGAGCATTTCATCTTTTCTAACCAAGCTGTGCTTTCCTGCAATGAGACACTATCGGATTTTTATAGTGGTATGTCTTTTATAAGCATTATGTGAATTATACAAAATAACAGAGCGAATATGTTCAAAGGATATTATGCAATACATGGAAATATCATAGTGAAACTTTATTGAATTTTACTGTTGAGTTCTAACCAGTCCACATTCTTTATTACCCCTAGCCTCCTGCAGAAAGCGAAAGTAGTGTATTTATCAGAGTGATGTGTTCAGTATGTGTTCTACTTCATTTTCTTAAGGAATGTGGGGAAGGAATTGCTGGAAAAGGAGTGGGAGTATGGATATGATCAAAATATGCATGCATGAATATTAAATAGATTACTTTAGAGAAGCATATTAAGTCTGGAAAACCTCAAGATCATCTGTGTAGTGTAGTATAGTGACTTGACATATGTTCATGGTATTATAATGTTTAAGAAGTGATTAATTCAGTTGGATGAAGCTTTTTGCTGTTTTGTTTGTTTGTTTGTTTGTTTTTCCCTTAACAAAGCAGACTCTTCTGTCTTTTTGCTTTCCTCTTGCAGCTTTTCTGGGGGAATCCATTCACTTAAACATAACATGAGAAGCTAGAGAAATGTTGATAGGAGAAAGCGAAACTCATTCCTAACGCTGAGCTTACTCTCAATCAAAATCGATGATTGGGATAAAGGAAGGCTGGATAGGGGAGCACGGAAGCACAATTCTTAGTTAAGGGAGCCACCTTAGGGCTGGCAAGAGACTTGAACCTAGAGTGGCTCCCAGGAGCCCAAG
>NC_022009.1:12489035-12514141 GCF_000317375.1 Microtus ochrogaster | reverse complement strand
TTGGATGTTCACCTTCCTAGACATGGACGGAGGGGGGAGGACCTTGGACTTTCCACAGGGCAGGGAACCCTGATTGCTCTTTCGCCTGGAGAGGGAGGGGGAGAGGAGTGGGGGGAGGGGGAGAAGGGTGGGAGGAGGGGGAGGGAAATGGGAGGCTGGGAGGAGGGGGAAACTTTTTTTTTCCTTTTCTCAATAAAAAAAAAATCAACATCTCGGTTCCATCTGTTCTTCAGGATTTGTGAGAAGCAGAGGTGCCAGTTGGCCTGGAACATTCTGGAGTGAGATGAAAATCTCTTACTTGGAACCTAGATGTTGTATGCTGTCAGCCAGCATAAGGTTTAGATAGTTTATGGAAATGTTTGCCCAAAATAGCCTACAGTGGCTTGGGGGGAAAGGGATGATTGGTTTCATTCAATGAAGAGTTGGATCAGGGAGACTGGTGTGTGTGTGGGGGGGGGTCTCTCTGAGCTCCTCTGTTTGGTTCCTTCACCCTCGTGCACCTCCTTTCCTGTAGCTGATACAGAGCTCAGATGGGCTGCATCTATATTTACTACTTCCTTTGTCTGAATAAGAATCTGTAATTTCTTCATATTTGGCAAGGATGATTCACTGTCCCCCCCCCTTAGTATTGCTGCTAATTGGAGAATTACCTCACTGCAGACTTGTGCACAAACTATGGCTCAACTCAATATTGCAGCTGCACTAGGTCAGAGAAATGTTTATGGAGACAATGTTGAAAGCCCAGATTTTTAATTAAAAATATTTTTCTAAAAGCCCTTGATAGCAAAAAAGTGTTTCTTTAAACACAAAACTGAACAATTAAAGAAACTTAAGACTGTGCTTAGTTAAAATATAGCCACTTTGTGACTATGTGGATAAGAATTTTACTGGAAGATGAATAAAAAACAACATAAAAATACTCCTTTGTATTTACATCGCCAAGAAATTGTGTCCAGGGGAAAAGGTGCTATTTGGTGCTGAAATAAAGCAGGTAGCACAGAAAATTCAATATAAATACAAACATCAAGTAGTAAACCAATCAAAATGATAAGAACCACCTGAAATATTCATTGAAATAACACCACAGCTGAATTTAGATAAAAGATGTATTTATGAGGGGCAAGCATCTGCGCAGGCTACGATCCATCACAAGAGGAGGATTAAAGGTAAGTGCATAAGTTGGTTAAGAAAGAAAACATATTTCAGAGAATGGTGCCCGTCCATTTAATTTTAATTCCATGGGAAACTGTACTCCAGGCCACACCCTGTTTGCAGTCATCAGCCAACATGAATGGAAAGAAGAGATGCATTCTGAGCAGGGGTGAAATTGGTTAGTCTGGTCCCATGAATTGCCCATGTAGCCAGGCAATAGTAAGTAGAGGTTGAAAGTTTGCATATATCCTGGAATGTCTATTTTGTACTCTCGTTCCCCTAAACAGCATTGATCATTGAGAACTGAGAAAGAATTACTCATTTTGAAGAGATGCAAACCACATCATCATGAGGCTAATTGACAGCTGGATAAAAAGAATGCTTTGATAAAATAAAGTGATAATTTGTCTTGGCTCTATACTCTGCTCAAACAGAGACCACAAATCAGGAAGTGACTGCTCCTGTTGATCCTGGACTTAGCACAAACATTCAGGGTGTGGTTATGAACAAATAGTTTCTAATGGTGTATTTATCTTGTAAATAAAACTTAAAGGAACTAACTAAGGGACTGTGTCCAATTTGAGTAAGAATACTGAAAAATAATGCCATTGTGTATTTTTTGTTTCATGTTGATTACTGAGAACATCCATACAATTCTTTGAATGTAGAGAAGTTGAGCTGGTGCCTACATAGAACATTCACTCCTTCATTCTAATGTCTTTGGTAGAGGAAAATCCTCTGCAAGGTAACAAAAGAGAAACAGAAGCACCAACCCAGCCACAAAGCTTTTGACCTACAATATGTACTGCCTGCAAGACATGCTAGGGTAAGAGTGGCATAGAACTCATGGGAATAGCCAACCAAGATCTGATTTGACTTAAGGTCCACTCCGTGAGACAGAACCCGACACTGTTTGGTTGGCCAAGAACCAGAGACAACATAGGCCAGAGACCTAGGTTAAAGTCAAATACTACTATATATAATGATATTCTGCTAAACTCATAGATAAGTCCCTTATCCAGTCATCATTAGAGAAGCTTCCTCCCACAGCATATGGAAACAAATACAGAGACCCACTGCCAGACTTTATGCAGAGAGAGAGTGAAACCTTGGAACACACAGCTTCAAACTTAATGTCCCCATCAACACCCCACTCCCCAGCTCAGTGAACCCAGAAGAGAAGGCAGAAAGATTTTAAGAGCCAGAAGGGATGGGGGACACCAGAACAACTGACCAAGGCTCATACGAACTCACAGAGACTGAAGAGGAAAGAACAGCCTACACTGATCTGAATATTATAGCTTTAAGCTCAGTACTCTTATGGGACTAGTGGGTGTGTGAATGAGTGTATGTGTGATTCTTGTGCCTGCCCTTGGGGATCTGCATAGTCTGAATGTGATAGTTTTGTTTTATCATATCATATTTTATCAGCCATGTTTGGTTGTTATCTCCTAGAAACCTATTCTTTTCTAATGAGAGACAGAGAAGTGGGTCCTGAGGGGAGGAGAAATGGGGAGTCACTGGGAGGAGGAGAGGGAAGAGAAAGTGTAATCAAGGTACATTGTATGAGAAAAGAATCTATTTTCAATAAACAACAAATTTTAATAATTCAACAAATAATTACTTTTTTAAGATATCCATGTCTGGGTATATATCCCTACAATGATCAGGGTCTAAGCTGAAATCTTTGGCTCCTGTTACCACACAGTGATGTGGGATTCCCCTCTTTATTCTGTGAATACCATTGGATAATAAAGGACTGCCTTGGACCTATAGCAGGGCAAAACTTAGCTAGGCTGGGAAACCTAAACTGAATGCTGGAAGAAAGGAGGCTGAGTCAGAGAGAAGCCATGTAGCCCTGTAGGAGACAAAAGTGGGAACTTTAGCCAGTAAGCCACAGCCACCTGGCAATATACAGATTAATAGAAATAGGTTAAATTAATGTGTAAGAATTAGCCAACAAGAAGCTAAAGCTAATGGGCCAAGCAGTGATTTAACTAACACAGTTTCTGTGTGATTATTTTGGGTCTAAGCAGCCAGGAAACAATGAGCAGCCTCCCTACAACAACCGAGGGTCATGCTAACAGGGTCAACTCAGTCAACTGAGACCATATTTGTATCAAAGTGCATGTTGCTGCTGAGGACACACTGATATGGGTGAGGCCTGTGCTGCCCCTTGGGGCCATGGAGATGTCCAGGCCCAGACTGCTGCCTAGGACATATCTGGATCCATGGTCTTGCAACAGCCGGGGTCTGGAATAATGTTCACGCCCCATGTTACCACCAAGGGCTCTGTGGATGCCCAGTGTCTGGTCAGCCACCTGAGACCATGTTGTTGTCCAAGATCATGTGCCACCAGGGTCATACTGATTTGGGTGACCTGTGCCACCAGGGCCATGATGACATGTGGGCCAGGGCTGCTGCTGAGGGCCATGTCTGGGTCTGTGGTCCTGCTGCAGCTGGGGTCTGTGTTGATGTGCATGGCCTGTGTTATCAGAGGGATCATATGAACCAAGCATGTTGAAATTCAAGAGCTGTGCTGAAATGTCCACACCCCTCACTGGCCCTGTGATAGTTGGTCCTCCCCTTTGCTGGATACTTCAATAGCAGAACTGTCTCCACCACCACCACTCAGGAAAGATGACCCCAACCCTCACCATGGGTTTGCATCGTACCTGGGCAGCCCACAAGAGTTGACCCTGTTGTCAGGATGCAGGTGAGCCACCCTGAGAGCATAAGAGCAGTAGAACTGCCCTGCCCCACCCCCTTGTCTGCTATGTGGTGGCAGGGGTGAGGGAAAGATTCCCTCTCCCATACCACCTTCTGCCTCTTGCTACCGGCCGTGGGAGAGAGAACTGGCCCCGGGATCACCAGAGTGGGAGAACTAGCCCTGCCCTTCACCAGCTGCAGTAGACAGGAGAGTGGACCTGTGCCCCACCATGGCAGCACTCCGAGCTTCCCCTGTTGTCCGGGGTGGAGGTGAGCCAGCCCCGAGGGAGTAAGAGCAGGAAAGCTGACCCCACCCCCCCACCACCTTCTATGCCTCCTACAGCAATTGGAAAAGAGCACCCTGCACCTTTCCTGGGCAAGACAGTGGAACCGGTCCTGATGGTGTGTGAGTGAGCCCACCCAAAGGCCTGGGGGCAGGAGAACTGGCCCCACTCCTTACTGCAAACTGTGTAGGATGGGCTGGCTGAGGCAGTGCTGGAGAACTGACCAGTCCAGCTGCCACTCAGGCCCAGAACCTGGGCTATGGGTTGACCAGCCCCAATAGCCACCTCTTCCTACAAACTGTTAGAGTATGAGAAAGGGACAGACCTACAGATCCAAAACTGCAGGATCTCCACGACACAGGACAAGATATCCAAGAGGACCTCCAGGGAGATCCCATTATCAGTGGTATAGCAGAGGGCAGCAGAGGCTTTGAACCAGACCAGTGACTCAAGGCAATGAACTCTTGCAAATGAAGGTGAAAAAACTGAGGTTGAATTGTGTGACTCTCTGGGCCATACCAGAGCTTCCAGAATGAGAGTCTCCTCCTTCTCCTTCATCCATTTTCTTCCTTTCTTCCTTCTTTCCTTCCTTCCTTCCTTTTCTTTCTTTCTTCCTTTCTTTTTTTGTTGTTTCTATTGTTTCACTTTTTTTTTCTTGCTTTGTTTTGTTCAGCTGGTTTGGTTTTGGATTTTTCTTTTAAATATTGTTTTGTTTGGGGAGGAGTCTTCAAAAGTGGAGGGCAGGTGCAGGAGGACAGGAAGATGGGTGGGATCGGTATGCATGATGTGAAATCTGAAAGGAATCAATAAAAGTTAAAAAGAAGATACCCTTCAACTGACTGATAAACAGATGACAAAAATGTGGTACATAGACACAAGGGAGTTTTGTTTAATGGTTGTGCTGGCTAGAATTATGTTAACTTGACACAAGCTATAGACATCTGAGAGATGGGAACCCCAATTGAAAAAAAAAATGCCTCCATAAAACTGGGCTGTAGGCAAGTCTGTAGAGCAGTGGTTCTCAACCTGTGGGCCACAACCCTTTTAGGGTTGAATGACACTTTCACAAGTGTCGTATATCAGATATCCTGCATGTCATACATTTACATTACAAATCATAACAGTAGTAAAATTACAGTTATGAAGTAGCAATGAAATAATTTTATGGTTGGGGTCACCACAACCTAAGGAACCGTATTAAAGGTTGAGGAAAAACTGCTATAGAGCATTTTTTAATTAGTGATTGATATGGGAAGGTCCAGACCATTGTGGGTGGTACCACCCTAGGCCAGTAGTCCTGGATTCTATCAGAAAGCATTCTGAAGAAACCAGGATGCTTTCTTCATGGCCTCTGCATCAGCTCCTGACTCCAGGTTCCTACCCTATTTGAGTTCCTGCCTTGGCTTCCCTTAATGTACTGTGATTCCGAATATATAGACTCAATAAACCCTTCTGTCCTCAAATTGTTTTGATCACGGTGTTTCATCCCAGCAATAGAAACCCTAACTAAGACAGAAGTAAATGGATGGACTCAGAAAATAAGATACTGAGTGAGGTAACCCAGACTCAGAAAGATAAAGTTTCATGCTCTCTCTTCTTTGCGGATTATAACTCTTAATATATAGATGTTCGTATATGTCCAAGAGTAACAACAGAACCAGGAAAAATAAAAATGGACTATCGACTCAGAGGCAGGATGAGGGTGTGGGGAGCCTTGGAGGGAGACAGTAGAAAACAGGGAGCTGCAGGGGATCTGCACACTCCTCTGGGCTTTATGGCCATTTCACATGCATAGGACACAGACATACATATAGGCAAAACACCCATACCCACAAAATAAGAATAAATAAATGTTTAAAATGCATTATATATATGTATGCATACGACTATATGGGTATGCATATATTTCTAATGGAGTTATACTGCACAGAATGATAATATTCAACCCAAGAACCATACACTAACAAAACACCAGAGCCAGGTATGGGAAATTGTTTGTCTTCTAATTGTTTGTCAGGAGAGTCAAAGAGATTCCAAAAATTATATAGATTGCGTCCTAGAACTTGAAATTAAGATCATATTGCTGAAGACATGACACACTTCAGACTTGAAGGATTTGAACTGTAACTGACTTGGAAGGCTTTTGTCTAATAACTAGCTCTCATAAAATCTGAAGTTGCTACATGATGCCAGGAAAGAAAAATGTCCTCAGTTGTCTTATCCAATAATAAACCCCAGGAATCACAACGTGATCTGCATGCCATCTCAATGGCACAGTAGTGGCAGGTATATCTCAGGGGTAACCAACAGTTATCTAATTGAAAATAAGGCACACTCAATAGGGGATCAATTACATCTGGCACTGTAAACCTAGACAATTACCCATGGCTAAAGCGATCATGGTCCCTAAATGAAAACTTAACCACTGCCACTTCCCTAAAGCAAGATCTTTTCTAACTGTGTTCTAAGGAATTATTAATATACTCACAGATAAGTGAAGTTCTCACACCTGATTAAAGAATCTTCTCTTAAGTAGGAGAGCATTACAGAAACCCAAATCTGGTAAAAATACAAGGAATAACTAACCATAAGGTGTCCAACCCTAATTGATACATCTATCAGACATTCCCTACACTAAAGATAAAGGAGAGACTGTTGGAGCCAGAGGACCAAAATATCTTATTCTTCTACAAATAACAGATAAGCTGCATCCATGAAATTTAATAATATGGTTCCCTACACAAGACCAGCGCAATGACAACAACATGCCAACATATGCAGTTGATGTGAACACATTAATGAACTTGGAGTCACCAATAATGTTTAGTGTCACATTCGGGACAAAAATCAAAGCACTTCCCTCTTGGTGTCATATAATCAAGAGCAAGTCCAGATTTGAATGAAGATCTACAGACAGCTAAGGGCTGCTAAGAGACAGACTCAGTTTTCTCCAGAATGACCCTTTGATAGGTTCTCCAACCCTAAGTGGTGAGCCCTAATCACATCAACACACAAACAACACTAAATGTACAAATTAGGGTGTGTGTGTGTGTGTGTGTGTGTGTGTGTTTGTAACCATAATAATTAAAGAAGAAATGATAATGAATTTAAGAGGTAATCATGGGAGGAGTTGTAAGGGCAGAGAAAGGGAGTAAAAAATGATGTAAATATAGTATTTATGTATGAAATCATTTTTAAAATTAACAATTTAAATTAAAATAAATAAAATTGCTAAGTATATACTTATATGTGTATATATAGTAAGGCATAGATATCACTCATAAACAAGAATGGGATCATTAAAAAGTAAAGTGTTTTCAGTAAAAATATAAAAGAAAGTTTCAGATTTTTAAAACATGAGACATTATTATCTATTAGCTCTGACCCAGGACTGAAATAGCCCTGAGCAGGTCACTGACCAGGTGAACTCTCTGAAGACTCATTTCTGTGGTTTCTGTTAATTTGAAAAACAATTGTTCTTCCTTATCTGGGCTCAGAAAGGGAATAGCTCTTTTCTTTGATTACCCATACAATAAAAATTAATGTGAACCGCTAAAGTGGAACTAGCAACGTGTACATGCATGCATGCATGTGGTGTGTGTGTGTGTGTGTGTGTGTGTGTGTGTGTGTGTGTGTGTATAGACACTAGCCAAATTCAACCTTAGGCAGCAAGTTTTAGCACCCTCCAGCTACTCTATGGAAAGGGTTCTGAGCCAAAAATACATTATAGGCTTCAGTAGCAGAAGAGAAGAATACAGATAAACCACTAAATCTGATATTCTTAAACTGCTATTCTGTCTGCCTAACTGAGGCAAGCCACTGACCTTCTGTAGAACTTAGATGGCTTTTCAAAGACCTAATGGGACCAGACAAGACAAGAGATAAATGGCGCTAGCTAGAAGCTATGTGCATCTGTTTTTTGTTTTGTTTTATCTATCCTTTTAAAAATTTTATTTATTTTTTTATTTTTAAAACAATCTTATTTTACATATCAGTCCAAGTTCCTCTCCCTCCCCTCATTCCACTGTCCCCACTTTCTCCACAGCCCAACCCTCTTCTACTTCTCAGAGAGTGTGAACCCTCCCATAAGGAGTCAACAAAGTCTGTCACATCACTTGAGGTAGGACCAAAGGCCTCCCCTGTATCTAGGCTGAGCAAGGCATCCCCCCATAGGGAATGGCTCCAAAGACCCAGTTCATGCACTAGGGATAAACATTAACTCCACTAAGAAGCTTCTGTAAGGCAAAGGACAGAGTCAACAAGAAAAACAGCATCCTACAGAATGGGAAAAGATCTTCACTAGCCCCACATCTGGCAGGGGATGATCTCCAAAATATACGAAGAACTCAAGAAATAGACATCAAAATACCAAATAACTGAATTAAAAAAAATAGGGTACAGATTTAAACAGAGAACTCTCAACAGAGAGATAGTGAATAGCCAAAAGATCCTTAAGAAAATGCTCAACATCCTTAATCATCAGGGAAACGCAAATCAAAACAACTCTGAGATAGCATCTTATACCTGTCAGAATGGCTAAGATCAACCACTAATGTGTGCCTATTTTGACTACAGTGGAGAGGTAGACCTTTTAGAGAGTTGGGGAATAGAGAAAGGTGGTCTGTCACCACACAGTCAGTCATTCGCCCACAGCTGCTCCTGTGCCACCTTACCATCTCTAATTAAGACAATGATAACTGGCGAGGGAAAAAAAAATCATCACTCCGCAAATGTCAGCAATCATCTAATACAAGTTAACATTGTTCTTCGTGTTTGTTGTGAGTTTCTGGGACTCATAGACAAGAAGAGAAAATACTGAGCCAATAGAGATACTGCATATACTAAAGCAGAGGTATCAGGACCTGTGTTACATGCAGAGGGAGTGACAGTGGGCAGAGTTCTTGTCCTCGGAGAGTTTACATGAATCCCACTGGAGAGCAAGTCAAGGCTACTGGCAGGATTAGCGCCAGTGCTCTAAGAACACAGAGAGGGCACACGCTCTCCTCGGAAGTCAAGGCTAGCTACAAATGACAAGAAAGCCACCTGGAGCAAGGCTGTCCAAAGGTATTCTGATGAAGACAATCTTCATGGGACAATTGATGGCCCATCAACTGACTACTGAAGCTGGCTGTACTGGGAATGTAAGAATTTGTGATAGGTACATTCAGTGAAGGGTTAGAAATATTTATGTTTGCTTGGGATAGTTTTTCAAAACTGGTTTTCTATTATGTTGGCCTCTCTCCCACCCTCTTTTTTCCTTCCATTACTCTAGAACTGTCCCTGTACAGTAGGGGACAGGGAGATAGAGGAGCAGCTTTGGATGCAGGACAGGAGGGGTTTGATTACAGAGGTAAGGGTAGAATGGAAACCTATGTAATGTCGGTCACAGATGGGGCTCTCGTTCTTAGGACTTGAGAAGTCATCAGCTTAGCTACATAGTGCTTCAGTGTACTTAATAAAAAGTGCTTGACAGCGAACCTAAACATATCTTTTAAAGGTATGTAGTCTACTCAGAAAAAGTTGAATTACAATCCCATGCTCCTCAAGGAAGAAGTGTCTGAGTCTTGTCTCTCCATTTGTGAATGAAGAGAGAGAAGAGCACGAAAAGAAGGGTGGGAGGAATGAATTTAAGGGAGTCAGGTCCTGGGTTCAAGTCCTCTACCACCACCAAAAACAGTTCGATGTTTGTTTGCTAACTAACTAGAGACTAGTTACTAACACATGATGGGCAGTGACCCCCATGCACTGGTTTCTAATTTATGCTCAAATAGATATTTATGAAGAGATCCTTTGTGCACATCTAGTCCAGCAAGAAGAGCTTCCCCCACTGAGGTTTCAGGGTTGAGCTTAAATTTCCCTAAATTCAAGGTGTCACCTGCTATCCAAGTCTGACCCTGAGACATCATTCCAAAACCTTGGCTTAACAGAAGACAGTTTGGAAAATTACCACCTAGCTCAGTCTTCTTTTAATAATGGATTTCTGTATCATTTTGAGTTTTAATTTACACATTTAATTTCACCTTCAGTGGATGAGCTTTAATTTAACTAAAGATGAACTATATGCTAGAGCAGTGGTTCTCACCCTTCCTAATGCTGTGACCCTTTAATATAGTTCCTCATGTTGTGAGGAGCCCCAACCATAAAATTATTTTATTGCTACTTCATGGCTGCAATTTGGCTACTATTATGAATAGTAATGTAAATGTATGATATGCAGGCTATCTGATATGTGACTCCCAAAGGGGTCACAACCTACAGGCTGAGAACCACCATGCTAATGACAGGATTGGTTTGGCTCTAAAGATGGCAATGTTTCTGAAACAGTTAACAGACTATAAAATCCTCTGTGCCCGAAGGCGTGTGACTGGGCTAATAAAGAGATCTGTGTGACATCCGAATCTCCGGGGTCAAACCATTCTGCTCCCTTGCCTCTGCCCTGAAAATAAATACACATTACCTACATATTGCATCTTCCTTTTTACTAATTTGTTCATGTTTTACTAAGTCAAGTAGTGAAGAATCTCAGAGGAGCCACTGGCCTCTTCTAGTTGAATGCCAAGACTCAGAGAAAGGACTGATTAGCAGCCAAATCCTCAGAAACTGAGTTCTTTTTTTAAAAAAAATTATTTATTTTACATACCAATCACAGTTCTCCCCACACACACCTCCTCCTGCTCCCCCCTCACCTCACCTCCAACCCACCCCCAATCTACTCCTCCAAGGGTAAGGCCTCCTATGGGGAATGAACACAGTCTGGCACTTTAAGTAGAGGCAGCACCCAGCCCCTCCCCACTGCATCAAAGCTGAGCTAGGCATCCCACAATAGGGAATGGGCTCTGAAGGCCAGCTCATGCAATAGGGATAGATCCTAGTTCCACTGCCAGGGGCTCCTCAAACAGACCAAGCTACACAACTGTTGCCCACTTGCAAGGGGGCTAGTTTGGTCCCAAATAGGCTCCACAGCTGTCAGTGAGTTCCCACGAGTTGGTTCAGCTGTCTCTGTAGATTTCCTCACCATGATCTTTAACCCCCTTGCTCATATAATCCCTCCTCCTTGTACAATGGAAAAAAAGAAAGCATCTTCAACAAATGGTGCTGGCATACCTGGATGTCAACATGTAGAAGAGTGCAAATCAATCTGTATCTATCACCATGCACAAAACTTAAGCCCAAGTGTAGCAAAGACTTTAACATAAATCCAGTTACAATGAACCTGATAGAAGAGAAAGTGGGGAAGTATCCTTGAATGCATTGGCACGGAAAACCACTTCCTAAATATAACACCAGTAGCACCAACACTGAGAACAACAATCAGAAAATGGGACCTCCTGAAACTGAAAAGCTTCTGTAAGTCAAAGGACACAGCAAATAAGACAAAACGACAGCCTATAGAATTGGAAAAGATCTTCACCAACCCTACATCTGACAGAGGACTTATCTCCAAAATATATAAAGAACTCAAAAACTTAGACATCAAAATACCAAATAATTCAATTTAAAAAAGGAACTCAGTTCTTATAGATACTCCTTCCAGTACTCAGGCCTGCTCATTCTCAGAGAAAGTGACATTAGAGAAAATAGTTGCTTTTCCTATTGTGTCTGTCTAAAGCACAGAATTCAAGTCCCTATATCTAATTTGAGTCTTTGACTGGTTAATTTTTCTTATGTCCCACAAAAATACACTCTAATGTTTGAATCACACTGGGGTTTTTATTGAGAAGCTGGATCTTGGATGGTCCATCTTAGAAACAAGCTTTGTCAAACCACAGTCACTCCTGCTTATGTTTACTGGATATAGAAAATTATATGCAATGCATTTTTGATGGGAAAACCTCCTTTAGCCAATGCCCTTTAAGAGACTGGAGCAGGTGGGGCAAGGTTTTGGATATTGCACTTCCTGCCTACTCAAGTAATATTATCTCTCTTCTCAGGCCTTCGATGGAGTTGAAGATTAGATAGTTGTAGTTACTTTCCTCTTATGATTTAGTCAAGCCATTTCTAATATAAGACTTAGACTCCTTAGGCTAGAATGATTATTGAAACATTTAGCATATATTCCTTGCTTAATATTATTTATACTGGTTGTAATTCTAATTTTTATATTTGATATCTGTTCTTATTGTATATAGTTTTGTATTGGGTTTGGAACTCTCTTATTTAGACAAAAGGGGGAAGTGATGGGAACTTCCTTCAGCCAATGGCCATTGGGAGGTTTGACCAGGAGGGGCATGGCTTTGGCTATGAAAAAACCTGCTTGGCCCCTTCCCCTCACCACACCTAGATGGATTCTGGTCCTGTTGTTTCCTGGTGGGTGTCCGTGGGTTCCCATTTAATAGAGAAAAGCTTTAGTATCCCCTATTTGGAGCTAGTGTGGGGTTATTTGGTTCACATTCTGCATCATATTTTTGTTGTATTTGTTTTCTAGTCCTTCCTAGGTGATGCCCCACTTCCAGTCTCAACGACCCTTACTATCCCTGTCCCACATGGCAGATTCAGGAGCTAGCCATGGTAAGCTAAATATGAACAGATCACCCAAAGGAAGTTCATTACTTCCAACCATTATCACCTGCCAGAGTAGGACTCAGCCATTGATAAGTTTAATGGAGGCCTGAGTCACAGTAGTTTACCCTGAAGCAATACCTGGTTGCAGGAAGGACCATAAACTAAGATTACTTGAGCATCACCTAAGAACAGACCATCTAAAGGAAATGCCTTACATTGCAACTGCTGTTAATAGGACCACCTGCCAGCACACACTCACCAGGACACCTGTAGACAAATGTCAGCCAATCAGAGGTCCTGAACCTCAGAAACCCCTCACTCCCACCTTTACTACTATAAAAACCCTACTCTAACTAAGCTCAGAGCTCTTTGTTTATTCCAATTTGTTGGACATGCAGAGAGACCGAGTTTGCAAACTTGCATAAAATAAAGGCTCTTTGCTTTTACATACGGGACTCGGTCTCCTTGTTGGCTTTTGGGGGACTTTGCGGATTTGGACATAACATAGACATTTTCAACTATTTAAAGATCAATCTTGACTTCTAGGGAACAAAATCTTCCTGACCTCTGCTTCACAACCACACAATGGAAAGTTCCAGAAACTCATTTAGGAGATTGGGGGTTAGGCAGCCAGAAAAACAAGTGTCCAATGACATCATATTCAAATTATTTGCATTGATCCTAGAAGAAAGGAGCATGATAGAGACAGCCCATTCAGGACTAGGAATTCCAAAGAATCTTATTCTCCACACAATGAAGTTTTCTGTGTTAGTTGCCAACCACTTATTTGCTGAGGCTGAGATAGTCACTGATCAATGGGCATAACAGTAAGCCATGCAGAATTGTTTTACTACTATACCCATTTAGCAAAGCCAGTTCTTAAGTGGCGTGGCCCCTGGCTATGCCCACACCCAGGGTAAGCCAGACCCAAGAGTAGTTAGGCAGCACAAACTGGACTTGGGTTGTTTTTTGTTTTTGTTTTAGTTCTCAAAAAACAGAGAAAGAACAAATAGTGTGTGGGATGGGTCTGAAAGGAGTTAGGGGTGGGATCGCATGTAATCAAAATGCACTAAATAAAATTCGCAAAGGATTAATAAAAATATGATTTTCAAAACTGTGTTATTATCCACATAAGCTTTATGTATTACTAAAGTAAGAAAGTAAGATAAAATTTTAATCTCCAGCAAGAGTGAAAATTCTTAAAACAAACAAAAACTAAAAGAGGAAATAGGATCCACTTCCTCTTGTACAGAGCCTGAGTCCACTCATTGTTCAGAACAGTCTTATCCATAGCATATCTGGTCAAACACACCCTGCCTCACCAGACGGTTGTCACATTCAATAATGCTTCTTGTGTCTCCACTTTGAACACTTAAAATGTTGGTCAGAACACTGAACACTCAAAAGGCTCACTTCATTAAAAAAAAAAAAAATACTAAACACTTTATCTCAGAAGATTCTTATCCAATGAAAGGAGCATTGTGTCCTGTGAACCAATTAAGGCCATTTCACAGAAATTAATACTTTTCTGGCCAGGGAGAAAGAACCTTTCAAATATCCAGGGCTTCAGAGGCACTTAATTGATGGATATTATTCTGTCTGTGCAGACAGCCACCCTGAACGTCTGCAGGTAAGCAGACCTTCTCTTTGAGCTCATTAACAAGACACATTACCACGTTATGGAGCAGCAGGGCCCACCCTGGAAACAAGACAAAGGGGCCTCTATTGACAGGGCAAGTGTCAGAGCTCCGTGCAAGAGTGGGAATCTAGACACACATCCCCCTTCCCTTGTCCACCGAAACCATAGGCCTTTCTCCAGCATCCCACACAGATGTGCCCGGTATCCATCCAAACGGCTCTGCTAGTCTTCACACTGTCCGTCTCCTTATAATCAAGAACATGACAACCGAAAGCATGGCGTCACTGAGATCACTTCCTCTCATTGTAGCCCCTTAATTAAATGGAGCCGAAAGAGAATTAATCCTGCGCAGAAGCAGGGTCTGAAAGTGAATGGTAGCAAGCGTTTAATCATCACATCACTGCCGGCAACTTTGCACTTGGCTTCGTATCCAGGCAGTAGATTATTGTAGCTTACCCAGCAAACACCATGAATAACACAGCCAGGGCCTTTGTACAGGACTCAGCCTTTGCCAAAAATGGCAGAATTCGATGGATAAGGGAGCATTGCAGTGACAGTTACTTCCCTGCCCCATGACCCTTCTTTGTAATTAAAACCCAAACTCAATTATGTAGCTTTCACTTGATGACACATCACCCCCCCCCCCCGAGAGTGATGATTGCTGATGATGACATTATTTTTCACAACTCTAAAAGAAAGTGAAAAGAAACTATTGTTGATCTCTCAAAGTGGGAACTCCGCATGCAATTTGCATAGCCATTGTGTTCAGTTAGCCTTATGGCTCCCCTGGCTCCTCGCAGAAAGCATGCCTTTGCTATGGAAGAGGTAAACTGGAATATGTGCCCTCTCGCGCTCTCAGTTACTGATGCCATCTGGAAAAGCACTGTGGCAGACACTGCCTAAAATCCCGAAGCCACCAGTGTTCAGATGCTCTTCTGAGGAAGCGAACTGTCGGTGATACAGCCATGATTCTACAGCAACTATTTCTGCAACTGCGCAGCTCTTTCAAAGGCGCTCCTTCTCTGCCTCTTGGTAGTGTTTGCTCCTCACAGTCTAGGGCTGCTTCTTCCCTGCTGAGGCAGCTTCCAAAGGACAGCTGTGATGCCGCCCACCAGCCCCCCAACCATGTCAACAGACTCCTGTAAACAGGTTGTGTGGTTTGACCTCTCCTACACACGCACGTGAGAAAGCACAGGCTGGTGCAGCTTCCAACTGAGGGATGCCTCCAAGGAAGCAGCACCCACTCAAGGGAAACTAAATCCTGCCTGCTTTGATTTTGAGGCAATAATCACTTTATTTATAAAGTTCCTTTCCTTCTGGTGCCCTGGAAAGCAGTCACAATAGTGACTAGATAAAAACGTTAATTAAGACATCACAAGCACCCCCGAAGGCACGGGGATAAGAATAAGAAAGGAGTTTGCAAATGTGGAGGTTTTTTTTAAAGGATCTAAAGAAAGAAACAGCAAGTGAGAGTTGTTTAAGAGCAAGGAGTCTTAATTCTGAGAGGACCCCAGGACACCAGGGCTGCAGCTCTGGGCTCTGCTCAGAAAAGAATGCCGCATCCACACACACTGGCAGGGACTGTGTGAGAGCATCTGCCTACAAGTCAGATCTCTCAAAAGGATGAAACCAAGCACGGTGACATGGGTAGGTCTGAGCACTCGAGTTGTCTTCTAAACATCCCCAGGACTGGCCAGGGAAATCTATGCTGGTATTTGTTTCATTCTTTATATGAAACCTAAAATAATAATTTTAGAATCTAAGCGGATCATTGGCAATCTCTTTTGCTATTGCTGGAACTGTGCCCCTCCCCCAAAGTCTGTGGGTGGAAATTTCATCTTCTATAGTGTATGTTAGTAATATTTGGAGATGAAATTTAAGGGGGTATTTAGGTTTAGACAAGATCATAAGCGTGGGGGCAACGTATTGGAATTTATGGTTTTACACAGAAGATCAGAGCTACCCCAGCTCTTCTATCTGCCTGTGTGATATCCTCTGCACATGCAAGGACCATGCCTCTGAACCACCACCCTCTAGATCAGCAGTTCTCAACCTGTGGGTCTAGAAATCCCCCCCCCACACACACACACACAAGGGTTACACATCAGATATTGTGCATATCAGATTCACAATAGTAGCAAAATTGCAGTTATAAAGTAGCAATGAAAATAATTTTATGGTTGAGGCTCACCACAACATGAGGAACTGTATTAAAGGGTCGCAGCATTAGGAAGGATGAGAACTACATCTGTAGAGCAATGAGTCAAGTAGACCTGCATTTTCTGCAAGTTACAAGTCTCAGGTACTTGGGAAAGGCTATAGAAAACAGACTAAGATATTCCAATCCTCAGTGGGAATGGTGATTCCCCAGAGAAAAATCAAAAATCACTGAAGTTATATGAAAAGTGGTGTTTACTGGTAGCTATGTATGGAAAAGGAATGATGATTGAACATCCGTCTTAGCAAAAGAGCACGTGTGCACAAAGACACGTAAGACTCGGTGATTTCCTTGCTCTGACCTGTTGAAATAACCAGCTAGCTAAGGATAAAACAATTATATCTTTATTTGTTATAAAGGGAAAAGTCACAAAACAGGAAACGAGAAATCCAAGCACAGCAATATCCCGTGAGAAAAGGTGCAGAGAGCGCGCACATGGAGGTGCACACACTTTACCCTGGGTCCCAGCAAAGCCAAGCCTTAACTTAGCCCCACCTCTTAAAGATGATTGGCTAACAAGGTTCCCCATCACGGATCCATTAATTTCCAAACCCTTTAAATAGCATTCATCGTGTACAGCCAAGGAGAAATGATGAATAAAATGTTTAAGGAAAGAGTGCCATGTACCACTGTCCCTCTCTCTCATTTTTTAACACTATTGGTAGACAAAAGTTCTAGTTCTCCTTAATACAGAAACGAGTTGAGACTCCGTCGAGCATTTTAACATTACCATACAATTTTATGGTATGGTATAAATACACTACACATTATATATTAGAGCATTTGGGGGAGCAGGAGGGGGCATCAGCTCACAAAGTAACAGTTGAAGAAGGACACACAATAACAACTTAGTCACTTGTAGCATAAATGCCATTTTAGTATGGAGGAAGAGCAAGTATTGGCAGGCTGGCAAATGAATTCACTCTTAGAGTGCAGTGGGCATGGCAGTAAGAGCAGAAGCACCTGTGTAAGATCAGGGGCTGTCGCAGCTTCTATTTTGGAAGAATCCTCTTCCAGTTAGAGTAAGCCACCAGTTCCTGGATCATTGATGTTAGGTCCCAAGCACAGTTTGGACTTCTGGGCAGCAGCTTGGTAGCACTGGATTTCCGTCAGTCCTAACCAGGTCTGCTCACACCCTTCTGTCGTTTCTTTTGTCTGAAGTAGGGCCACCGCTCTGTTTTCAGGGATGCTTTCTGAGCCAGGCTTGCAGCAGGAATGCTAGTTTCTTCAGGTCTTTCCGTTGCAGTCACCCTTCCACATACAGAATCTTTAAGATCATATATGCATAAATATTGTTGTGAAAAATACAGCTTCATTGAAAATATATTTACAGATGATTTGGCCACTATGGGTATTGGCACCTTGTTCTCAATTTTAAAGTAAAAACTTGTTCCAAGCCAAAGATTTGTGTATCTGTGTGTGTCTGTGTATTATTCATCTGTGTGTTGTGTACGTCTCTGTGTATGTCTGTGTCTGCATGTTATGTGTCTGTGTGCTGGGTATCTATGCGTATGTGCTATGTGTCTATGTGTGTTGTATATCTGTGTATGTGTCTACATGTATTGTTTATCTTTGTATGTCTGTGTTTGTGTATGTGATGTATATGTTGTTTATCTGTGTGTGTTACCTATGTGTGTCTTTGTGTTTGTGTGTCTAATGTATCTGTGTGTGTTTGTGTCTCTGTGGATCATTATTTGTATCTCTGTTCATTGTGTATCTTTGTGTGTTTGCATCTGTGTATGGGTGTGTGTGTATCTAGGTGTGTATGTATCTCAGTATATGTCTGTTTATGTTAAGTATCTGTATGTGTCTATGTATGTTGTATATCTGTGTTTGCATGTCTCTGTGTTGTATATCTCCATGTGTATCTGTCTCTGTGTGTTATGTATGGTCTGTGTGTATCTCTCTGTATATGTGTCTATATGTATGTTGCATAACTGTGTGTGTTCTGTATCTATGTTGTATATCTGCATATGTTCTTTATCTGTGTGTCTGTGTATATGTTGCATGTCTGTGTATATGTTGTGTATCTGTGTGTTGTGTTTTAATGTGTGTCTTTGTGTTGTGTGTCTCTGTGTATGTTGTGTATCTGTGTGTTGTGTGTCTGTTTATCTGTGTTGTGTATGTGTTTATATGCATCTCTGTGAATGTGTTAATATGTATGTTGTGTTTTTCTATGTGTGTTATGAATCTGTGTGCACAGTATACACCTGTGGTGTGCATACATATAGAGGTTAGAGGTCAACAATGAGTGTCTTCCTCAATCACTCTCCACCCTACTTTTTGAGACAACGTCTCTCCCAGAACCAGTCTAGTCATTGGCTAGACTGACTGGCCAATGAGCTCCAGGGATTAGCCTGTCTCCAGATACCCAGTGCTCAAGTTGGAGCCAGTTATACCATGCTCAGTCTTACATGGATCGAGGTATCCAAAATCAGGTCCTCATGCTGAAACACCATGCACTTTACAACTCAGCCATCTCTCTCCAGCTCCCAAAACAATTTTCACAGAAATTTTAATACCATTAAAGCTTTATTGCAAATAACAATCTACAATTCTTTAGTAAGAGGTGTAAGAAAAAGTATGTGTCCTTCCTATAGGACCTAAGACTTGCAGGACATAAACCCAGCATCAACTTGCAACTCATGACTCCGAGACTGCAGCCAATTTAAGTGTCTCTAGTTCTTACCTCATATGAGTGCTTATCTTTGTGGAGACGCCAGTTTCTTATGTTGGAGCTTCCTATTGCTGCATACCACTCTTCCCATTTGTACTAATTTAGAGAGACAGCCCTGATCACTGCATAGTTATCCCTGAGCAAGCCCGTGTGTTGCAGCATCCAACACCTGTCACCTGAGCTCCCCCTGCTCAGGTCCTGGCCACTGAGCTCAGCCCCTGCAAGTTTCAGTGGCTCCTATGTTCCAGGAACCTGCAGCAACTGTCTGCACAGTAAAACAGCTCTTCACAACATCCCACCAAACAAGCCCCACCTGCTGGTTATGATGTTACCAGTGTCCAGTGGGTCAAAGACTCATGTGTGCAACCTGAGGCTGTATGTTCCAGCACTGGACACAAACATGCCCACTTATGCTGTATCCAACCAATGAAAGGTAAATGAAAAGATGGTTGAACATTTTATATCTTGAATTAAGATCAACACTAGCTGTAAAACACAAACATTTATTCATTTTGTAATATGAAGGAGCAGGTGTAATGATCTATAATCAATAGCCCACGAGAAAGTTAAACAATGGACAAATTCTAAGTTCCTCCTAATTTCCAAATTCATTGAATTTTCTAGAACAAAGCCCCATCTTGCCTTTCTCTTGTTTATTGAGATTTCTGCCAATATTCTCTTTCTTAAATTTAATAGTGACAGGTTTCATAGCCTACTATGAAGTTAATAACACAAACTATGTACTAAAATCAGTCTTATTTATTAAAAATCAGCTTTAAGTTGTATGCTACTGAACTGCATTACCATCAGCCACGTGAGCTGTGGGTTTCACAGAGAGACACGTGATCTGAGTATCTGCAGTAGTCGTGAGCAGCAGAGAGAAAACTGGCTTCTGTAGCATCACCAACCTCCCAGATTCAAAAGAGGTATTTGGAGCATCCTGGAAACATCGCTGGTGCTGAGGAGGCAAACAAAGAACAATCTCGAGCGCTTTACAGATGATTATGGAGAGAGAGAGAGAGTAAGTTACAATTAAAATCCCAGCGATTGGTACATTAGTCAGAAATGCCTTGGGCCACAAGTAGCAGAAACTCCTAGTGCATGGAGGGTCCAAAAGGAAGGGATTAATTTGTGTTACTCATTTACCAAGATGCATGGAGATAAGATAACCCAAGCCTGGTCCCAAGGTTTTATCACCTCATCAGGTACCAGGACCATTTTACTGTTTGGCTCTGTCATTCTTTGGTTATGACTTCCGTCCCCCTGGGCACAGCATAACATAGCTGTCATTGCTCATTATACGCACACTCCAGAGAAAGAGAAAGAAGAGCTGGGGGAAAGATCTATATATATAGCACATGAGCCAAAGCCCCTGTTTTGAAAAGTTGTCTCTAAACTTCAATCAGGAATGTCCACATTTCACTCCTCAGAAATGTACCGGTCACTCCTACCTGAAAGAAACGGGTTTCCATCATGCCTAAGTGAACCCACTACTAAAAAAGGAGGAGGAATGGAGAAGTGTAACTAGGCAGGCAATCCCAGAGCCTTCTGTGGGAATAATGGGAGCTCCAGCATTTCCCAGCGTAGGAGAGAAAGAGGGGAAAGTTAGACACCAGGGGAACACTGCGGAGGGGAGAACAGGAAAAGCCTTTGGCTGCTGGGAAATGGAGGTGGGTCCTAGCAGGACAAAGAGAGCCTTAGCACACTGGGAATGCAGGCTTGCATGGGGAGTGGACAGCAGAGGAAAAGGCTACAGATAGGCAGCTCAGCCCTGGAAAGCTCTGAAAAGGATTGTGGATAATACCTTTCTATTCCATTCGGCATCACGATGAAATTAAAAGGTGCTGGGATAGCCCAATAAGCCTCGTAGCTGACATGGCAGCCTCGCCTCCTGGCTCCTTGAGGAGCCGCTGGCAGAGGAGCAGCCCTTACCCTTTTCTTCGTTCCTTCTTTCCCTCCAAAAGGAGAAACTCGTCTGAAATACATGAGAAGGTGCCAGGCACGCTCAGTTTAGCCATCTCCTCCCGCTCTGCTCTTTGAGTTGCCTGCTCCTCGGTGCGGCAGTTTTGCAAGGCCAATGTCTGACTGTATGACGGAGGTCCGCAGCTGTCCAGCCTGTCCCAAGGCCAGCTTTGTAAGTCCGACTCTGGCACAGGCCAAGAATGCCACTAGCGTTAGGAAAGTAGTTCCAAATTCGCGAAGACCCAGTTTTGAAAACCCAGCTTTGCTGCAGCACTGCTAAAATTTGCTTTCCTTGGCATGCTGGCTCCTGAGCTGGATACGTGGGCTCTGGGTCTGTCCCACCAGAGTGTCTGCCAGCTGTGCTCTCCCCTCACCTAAAGCTTGTTTCTGCTTAAAGATGAGCCCCCAGGCGGTGGTTCTCAGCCTTCCTAATGCTGCGACCCTTTATACAGTTCCCACGTTGGGGTGACCCCCCCAACCATAAAATTATTTTGATGCTACTTCATAACTGTAATTTTGCTACTGTTTTGAACACTAATGCAAAGAATTTGGGAGACAGAGGTTTGCCAAAGTGTCTGCGACCCAGGGGTGGAGAGCGAATCACTGCCCTAGGGAACCTGAAATCCTTGCACTCCGGTAGAAGGGTCAGGCTTTGCTCCCTTCAATGCTCCCAATGCAAGTTGAACATTCAGTACTGCGAGTCGTCACTTCTATAAGAAGCAAATTCAGCGGGAACTCGGTGTCTAGGGCTCTTAGCCTGGCCATGTTTGGCCTGCACTGTCCAATGTCGCCAAAACAAAGCTCTGCAGTAATTGCCTCTGGCAAAACACTCGTGAATAAAATCCAAAAAAGGCAAGGCAAGTGTATTGCTGACATTGATGGCCCCAAATTGACGCATTTGCCTGACTAATGGGCTTGTGTTACAGGGAAATAATGGGAAAGGAGAAATTCAGACAGCACGGTCCTCACCTGGGCATGTTCTCTGGAATTCTCATTAGTAGACTCTCTAGCCTAGCCTGACTAACAAACAGGCTACAGCTGTACAAACACTGCTCAAACAGCCACCAGAGAAGATCAGCGGAGGGTGGCCATGTCAGCTGGCGGTTTTAATGAGCAAAATGAGCACGCGCTGGTCGGCGATAGCAAACTTGCAAATGTTTAGGCGTGGAGGAGAAACACAGAAGGACTGTGTGGAGGTAAAGGCTGCAAACTACAAGCAGAGGCTGAGATGGGCGGGCCTCCTTCACCTCCAGGGAGAAAAAACAAACAGAACAATCTGGATTTGACCCTGTGTCCAAATACAAAACACAAGCCATATCTTGGATCATTTTCCCAGGAATGAACTAGAATCCAAGGATAAACAATTGCTAAAACAGGAGAGTCAGGAGTCTCCTTTTAATTACCATGGTAGATCAGCCAGAGGATCAGGTAGCCTTCTGGTACCGCCCACTTCTGCCCGCCCCCCCCCCATTCAAGCTCAGAATGGTCATGATTGACAGCTTCTTAGCTCAAATATATTGTCACCTTCTGTAGTTCTTCCAGAAAATAGAATATAAACTTAAAGGTACTGAACAGGGAACTCACCTAGAAGAAGGGAACACTGCTCTTTCTTTAGAGCTTAAGGCTTCTTGCTGTTTACCCATTCATCCACACAGATAGTTGGGGACTTGCTTAATATATTGAGACTGCTCCTGCTCTTACGGGTTGGACTCAGGGAATGATGCTGATCAGAAAAATCTTCCTATAAAGGACCTCTCTTTTCCTTGATTATTCCTCCCCCCTCCCTCTGATGCGGTAACTGCCTCGGGATTTTATTTTTTTAACTACTCAAAAACTGTAGAAAACTGCATTTCAAGAATATCTGTATAGGAAGTCTTTTGTATTATAAGGAAAATTAAGTTAGTATTTAGAAAGACTGCTCCCGGCACCAGGAGGCCTATATTTGGATCCAGTTGTGCTTTGCCTGGGAGTATACTTCAGAGAGTAAGTAACCCATGGCAGGCTTCAGTCTACCTCTCTAAAGTGAGGATGACGAATAGCCACACACAATGCAGAAGGCCGCTCTGAGAACTAAAGAGCAATTTCAAAGTAGCCTTTAACAGAGCAGTCCAATAAGCGATAGTGATTAATGTCATAGTTCTCCTCTGATTATATTTGCATTGTAAATTTAGTCCAAATTGGAATCAATGGAAGATTAGGCAGAGTAACATTTGGTTGGGGTGGCAAAATAAGATAATCTGTTTAAATAGAAAATGAAGCCCAAATTTAGCAAAACCTGTGTTTTGCACCTGTGAGGAGCACAGCTGGGAATGGAGGGTTTGGGAAGGCATGTGGGACATTTTACATGTCAGCAACAGTTCATAGCTTAACCTCTTACTGGGATTTCCAGTGGGCTCGTAGATCAACACAAAGATGGGGGTTGCAAAGCAAGTCCCCAAGAATCTGACTGCGTTTTAGCTGCATCTAAATTCACCAGATCAGTGTAACACGATTTTTAAACTTATATAAATAATGGATGTATGTAATTGTATGTGTGTGTGTGAGTGTGTATGTTAAAAGAACAGAAAAAGAAAGCACACTTTAATGTAGGAGGGACAATAATGGAAAAGAACGCTTGAATCATTCATCCTGAAAGAATATTTCACTGATATAAAAATAGAATTCATGGATGAAATTCTCAAAAGTTTAGAAATTAAATTAATAAGGATGGCTGTAGATATTGTATTATAAAACCCCATTTTGTCCTTGCACACCAGGATAAGGGGATGAAGGACGGTTGAAGAGGCTGCTCATGAATTCTGTTGTTTACATTTTAATACCGCTATGAACAAAAACTAGGAAGAGTTTTCGTTGTTGGTTTTTTTTTTTAACTAGAAACATATTGTGAACATTGATCGTTATGGAAAAATACAGATGTTTAGGCTCAGCAGAAAGCTAACTTTGCCCATGGCAAATTTATAAAATTTCATAATTCTACCATGGGCAAGTGTCAGAGCTTTTCTCTGAGGAGCTACACTCCCAGTTGGAACGGTGATTTTTTAGCTTGGAAAGAAATCTGGATATTTTTGCAAAAACGTTAAAACTGATTCTTTTAAATCTGGATGAGGTCATGCTGTGCCACAGTGGAGAAAGTAGCAGTGAAGGAAGAGAGAGGAGGGGGGAGAAGAGAGGAGGAAGAAAAGAGGCAGGAGGAACGGGGAAAGGGAGGATCAAGAAGGAATGAGGAGGGAGAGATGAGGAGGGGGGAAGAGGAAGGAGAAGGGAGTAAGAGAGGAGAGAGGAGGAGGGGAGAGCAAGGAAGGGAGGAGGTAAGAATTCATAAAAGCAGATAGTTGGGTAAGTGTCAAGCAAGAGGCCCTAAGAAGGATAAGAAGGGGCAGGGAGTGGTGATGGATGTACTATAGACTCACACAAATAAGAGGCTTAGGACAGTGTTTAAAAGCCAGGAGAAGGCATCAACTGTCCCCACCGAGACCCTAGAACCTGGGCTTCTTTAAATGGACTCTATTACTGTCTGGACCCAAGCTCCTCTCTGTGTTCCTGTCTCTGACACTTTCTTTTGATGAAAACAGTGCCGAGTTTCATTACAGTTTCAAGGAGAAAGGATGTTGCTATGGTGTTGGGCTGAATTTTCAGATGTAATTTCATAAAGCAAGCATTGGAGAAGAGCACCAAAGCACATCCCTAAGATCTTCTACAAACACGCCTTATTTATTCAAAGACTCCAGAGCCTCATCTGAACTCCAGTTCCTTGCCTGTGCATCATCTGAGCCCCAGCTCCTTACCTGTGCATCATCTGAGCCCCAAATCCTTACATGTGCATCATCTGAGCCCCGGCTCCTTACCTGTGCATCATCTGAGCCCAGGATCCTTACCTGTGCATCATCTGAGCCCGGGATCCTTACCTGTGCATCATCTGAGGCCCAAATCCTTACCTGTGCATCATCTGAGCCCCAAATCCTT
>NC_022009.1:12482393-12488900 GCF_000317375.1 Microtus ochrogaster | reverse complement strand
TCCTTACCTGTGCATCATCTGAGCCCCAAATCCTTACCTGTGCATCATCTGAACCCCAGATCTGATCCTTACCTGTGCAACTTCCACCCACATTCCACAGAAGACAGAAATTATGTGCTTGGGGATGTTTGTATACAGGGAGAGTGATTCTAATCCCACTAATGAAGTATTGGAGGTGGGCTGGAGACTATGAATGTGAAGGTAAAAAATGGTGTCTGTGTGTCTTTGCTATCTTTGAAGATTTGTTTACCATTTCCTTCATAACCCAGAGAACTGTCTCATTCCTTCTTCAAACTAAAAAAATAATGAGATGCCTTTTAAACAATAGAAGATTCAGATTTTACTTTGAGCACACACAACCTTCCCAGGTAACAAATTCAAAGAAGGACACTTAACAAACACTGTTCTCTTGTCTCTGAGCAAAGGTAACTGTTGCAAAGGAGATTGGACCCTACAGTGCATTCTCTTTACCTCCCAAACTACCTGTCCTGAACAAAGAGGATACAGCATCATCTAGCCCTTGGAACTCCAGGTACTTAGGATATCATCACCAATGAGAACACTGGAGTATCTTCCTCCAGCATCACTCAATCAGAAAACATTCACCAGGGTGTTAAACACTGAAGCCAACATCATCCCACGGTGCAGTAGTAAAGTAGCAACATAAATGTGCACTTGCTTTCTGCAATAAATCAGTCAGGAAATATGCCTGGCTTGGGTACCAGAGATAGATAAAGGAAAATAAATAAGAATTTAAGGATATCAAGATTTAGTACATTTTGTAAAGAATTTCTTTTAAAATTCCTCTTCAAATTTAAGAAGCTTAAAGCTATTCTCCCGTAGGAGCTCCGTGAATGAGGTACAGTGGAGCCTGAGACAGGATCCTTTAGCACACTGGTAAATAGGTGAAGAGAATCCAGGGAATCCCAACAACATTCAGGGAAAGAAATCTCACAACGATTTTTTTCTTTTATTTATTTATTAAAGATTTCTGCCTCCTCCTCACCACCGCCTCCCATTTCCCTCCCCCTCCCCCAATCAAGTCCCCCTCCCTCGTCAGCACTAAGAGCAATCAGGGTTCCCTGCCCTGTGGGGAGTCCAAGGACCTCCCACCTCCATCCAGTCTAGTAAGGTGAGCATCCAAACTGCCTAGGCTCCTACAAAGCCGGTACGTGCAGTAGGATCAAAACCCAGTGCCATTGTTCTTGAGTTCTCAGTAGTCCTCATTGTCCGCTATGGTCAGAGAGTCTGGTTTTATCCCATGCTTTTTCAGACCCAGGCCAGCTGGCCTTGGTGAGTTCCCAATAGAACATCCCCTGAAATCTCACAATGATTAAGCATGTCAGCGAGCCTGAGTGACCAGAGTGTGCTGTCATGTCCACACTCTGAGAAGAGAAGCCGTAGGCATCTCAGGGAAGGAGCTACTGGAAACTCAGTGGGACCTGGTGATGTGTAAAGAAGCAGAGGTCCTCCAACAGAATAGGGCTCTATGCAGGCTAACTCTGCCCCTGCCCAGATAAGGAGTTTCCTTGTCTGTTTCTCAAACTTGTCAACATATCTGAGTGACCTGGCAAGTCTTGTTAAAGTGAGGTCCGATTCAGGAGATCAGTGTTACCTTTGATTCCAGGTGACCCTGGTTCGCCTCTCCCACCTGTGACAATCCCTGGGGCTGAAATTTGATGGCACAAAGGCTCAGCGGCTTGGGGGCTCAGGGGAACCATCACAAAGAACTAGTTGTAGCCTAGTGGATAACAGAAGGTCATTGGGCCTCTGGTCCTGGGGCATCTGGGGCTGGGTTCACTTTCTAGCCATGTGGTTCTGCTCTCTTCTTGCAAATTATAAATCTGAATGTGCTGAAGGTGGTGCCCAACTTCATGGGAGTTCTACCTTCCCCACATTCCGGCTTTTAACATTTAAGAAAAAATATTCATTTTTTTGTGCTGAGTTCTCTAAAATGGCTATAATTATACAATCTTATTTTGAGACTTAAAATTAGGCCACGTAAGAATAAGACTACAGTAAGAAACTGGGTGTGGTCACACATGCCTGTAATTCTACCACTGAGGGGTAAAGGCAGGAGAACCAAAAATTCAAGACCATTCTAGGCTACATGTGACTCTGTCTTAAAAAAAAAAAAGAAAAGAAATAAAGGAGACAGAAGGAGGGGGGAGAAAGAGAGAAATAGAGTAAAATAAGATATATCAGATTCTCTTCTTTCTCTGCTATATTGATTATCTCCATAAAGACCTTATCTCCAAATAAGATCATATTCAAATGTCTGATTTATGATTTCAATAATATGAAGTTGACAGGAGGTGAAAAGGTGAACAATTCAACCCAAGATAGTCATCAATTCACAAACATCACAAAAGGAAATTGGAGGAAAAGGTTGCAGAATTTTGGAAGCTGGATAGATGGGCTAAAAATTATCAGAATACCAAATACATTCGGAAGGAATCCACACAGGCACTTTATTTCACTCACCAAACACCAGAAATAATTGGAGAAATGGTAGCATCCTCCCAAAAGGGCAATAGAAACAATGGCAGGCAACAACTTGTTTACTTGGTGTCCTGATGCATCTTTTCTGTCTGCTAGCAGGATTTGTTTGTGGAAAAACTAAAGCATGGTCATCCTAGGTGCATGTACGATTGAAGATGGGGAGATGCTCTACGGACAGTGTTGAGATTCCTTGTAAATTTTCAGGGAATAACAAGCCCCAAGTTCTTTTCTGCATTCTGCTTTAGGAATGCTAAACAGACAAAAATACTACCTCAGTGTAAAGGTGTCAGATTATTCCCTGGAAGAATTAGAAAAATCCAGAAAAATAAAGGACAGACATTGGGAGCTGGGAGATGGCTCAGCAGTGAAGAGCACTTGTTCCTTTTGCAAGTTTGCTTCCCAGCACCCACGTGGTGATTCACAACCATCCTGAACTCCACTTCCAGGGGGTCCCATGACCTCTTCCAGCCACCGCCGACACCAAAGATACATGTGGTACACACAGACATACATGCAGGTAAAACACTCACAAACAGAAAATAAATAAATCTAAAGATTTTGAAAAAATAGATAAGCAGTTGTAGATACCTGTTGATACGACTATCAGTGAAACCTACAAGTTGTTAGTTTGGGCACTGTTAACAGGATTTGAAACTACCTTTTTTAGTTTTCATTCTTTCTTATTTGTGTGTGTGTGTCCAGGTATGTTTACATGCATATGTGTATGTGAGTGCCTATGAAAATCAGAAGCAGGCACTGGATCTCCTGAAAGTGAAGTTACAAGCAGTTCTGAGCTGAAATGTAGGATCTAGGAGTCAAATTCCAGTCCCGTGCAAAAGCAGCAGACACTCTTAATTGCTGAGTCATCTTTCATTCTATTATGAGAAGTGTTTTTATTACAAAATATGAGACATATCAAAATAGTAGTTAAAACAAGATAAAGCTTATTGGCTGAAAAATCATACAGCAGACATCTATATAACTATGACACAAGCCAATAAATGAAGCACAACCCAGAATCTGTGCCTTGCGGGCTTCCCAAAATAGCTAGTTGCGTCTATTTGGGTCTTATCTAAATGCATTTATATCTCATATATGCATATGTATATGAATATTTTATTTCAAAATTATGCTGCAGAGATTGACTCAGTTTTGAAGCCATTCAGGGTATACTTTATTTTGTTATATAATATTCTTATAAGACAATACTACAATTACTGTAGCCCTACTTTCAATAGAGAATTATGTATAATTTTGTCTCATCTTCCTTTTTCAGCATTATATTTATTAATCTGAAATATGTTGTTGCACACTGTTTTTACCATTGTATAATGGTCCATCATAACAGAAAATTTTTATAAGTTGTACTGGTGGTTTGTTTTCATTTCTATGCCTGATGAAATCAGGGTTCTATGGATATGATATCCATGAACACATCTGAGCTTCCTGGTTGGATTTTTGCTGAAATCTGAAAGCATTGAAGCATTGGCCATGTGTAATTTAAATTTTGCCATAGCCTAATTTCCCATAATTATTTAGGAGTAACTTGACCTACCAAAAATAAACTAATACAATTCCTTGTTTCTCTTATCATAATAAACCCTGAGAATTTATAATCTTTTTTTAAATTTTGATGGAGGAAGGTCATTGGTTGATTAAATAAAGAAGCTGCTTGACCTGATAGGTTAGAACATAGGTGGGAGGAGCAGATGCTGGGAGGAAGAGGAAGTGAGCTCAGAGACTCGACAGCTCCCGGCTCCCAGGCAGACGCCTCAGAGAGACACGAGATGCTCCACTCTTGCGGGCAGAGGCGAGAGCTCTGCTCTCTGAGGCACACGTGATGAAGCTCCGACCCAGGATGGACGTAGGCTAGAATCTTCCCGGTAAGTGCACCTTGGGGTGTTACACAAAGATGATTAGAAATGGGCTAAATTAATATGTGAGAATTAGCCTAGAAGAGAATGGGTCAAGCAGTGTTTAAAAGAATACAGTGTCCGTGTAATTATTTCGGGCATAAGCTAGCCAGGCAGGCGGCCGGGGTGCTGAGGACTCAGCCCTGCCGCACCTATTACTACAAAATTTAGAGTGTCTTATTTTAAATTTAAAAAGAACCCAAGTCAACAACTATTTGAGGAAAGATAGAAACCAAGAAAAGCAAAAATATATTTAAAAATGTGATTACAAACTGCATGGACCTGAGAGAGCAGTTAGCAAAAATTCTTCAGGACTCAAATGAAACACATACAAAAAAATATTTTTCAAAACTTTGAATACAGGTTAAGATTGTATGAGTCAGAGGGGATGAAAGAGACCAGGAGAACATGGTCCACTGGATCAATTAAGGAGGATGTATATAAGCTTGCAGAGACTGAAGCGGCAAGCATGGGACCTGCATGGTTCTGCACCACGTGCTCTTCATATTATGCTAGCTTGGTGTTTTTGTGGGACTTTTAACTATGGGAGCAGGTTTGTCTCTGACTCTTTTACTTACTCTTGGAACTCTTTTCCTCCTATTGGATTGCTTTGTCCAGGTTTGATATGAAAGATTTTTCATTGTCTTATGGTACCTTGTTTTGTTGTGTTTGATAGTTGTCTCTTGGAGACCTGCTCTTTTTTGAAGGGAAACAGAGGGGGAATGGATTCAGGGTAAAGAAGAGGTGGGCTTGTGGCTGAGAGAAGTGGAGGGAGGGGGAACTGTGGTTGGGACATATCGTATGAGAGAAGAATCTATTTTCAACAAAATTAAAATAAAGAAAATACTCAAATTAAATGAGTGTATAGAAGAATAATGTTAAGGATTTCCTCTAAAAGGAAAAAAATAGAAGACAGTTGAGATACTTGAGAAAATTAAACACACACACACACACAATCCCATGTACTACCAACACCTTATCATAGTTCCAAGATGAAAACAAAATGAAATAGAAAACAAATGTAACAAAATGTCCAGAAATAGACAAGAAAAACCCCCAGAGATATAGAACATGAATTTCCAGGTGACAAAGTCTCACAAACGTGGTATGGGACACTAAACTGGCATAAAATCAAATAAAGCTCACACCCAGCCAAAACACCACTGAATTTCAGTGCAGAGAAAAGATGGGGAAAGTGAGTCAACACACAGAGTGAGAAGACTAAGTGCTTGAGGAGGGCAACGTGATCCAGAAGATGCTGGGAAAGACATCAAGATCATTGGCTGGAGAGAGGATGAGATGAAAAAATGAAGGAACACACAGCACAGGGAGACAGGGTTTCACCCTCCGGCACCGCTGGACTCACACGTAGATGTGGATGTAAGTGAGACTTCCTTTACTATGCAGCAAGAGATCAGTCATTCCTGAGAGTAGACTAGGATCATTTTAGATGATGGGCACCCCAAACCCTTATTGCATCAGACTTGCTCAGAAAGTTATAAGATATACCTAACCAAACCAAAAAGAAAGGCACCGGTTCAGGAAACAGAAATAATAGAGATCACTGTAGCTGTCAAGAACTCCAAGGCCAGAACTGAAAATAGAATCACCATGTGACCCAGCTGTGTTTTCTGCTTAAAAGTCTCCTGAACACTTGGTTTCATTTGACTGTTTCTCTGCCCACTTCCTTGTGGCTCTTTCCCCCACAGACATCTACCTTATTCAAGGATGAATCTTTAAAGACTGAAATAGGGTAATTGTTAAATGGATGTTTGAGAGATGGGGAGAACCAGGGAGAAAAGAAGAGCCCCCATTTCTTATCATTCTCTAAGCAAGACATAGATAACATGTGTGAGGCCTTCTGAGGGCATTGCTAAAGTCAATTAAGCTCATTCCAATCTTCCTTGACATCACTAGTATTAGAAGATATAGAACTGAAAAGAGGAGGAGGGGGAGGAGGAGGGAGAGGAGGAAAGGGAAAAGGGGGAGAAGGGGAAGGAGGAGGACAAGGAGGGGGAGGAGAAGGAAGTAAAGGAGGAGGAGGAGGACAAGGAGGAGGAAGAGGATGAGAAGAAGAAGGAGGAGGAGGAAG
>NC_022009.1:12475828-12482293 GCF_000317375.1 Microtus ochrogaster | reverse complement strand
AAGAAGAAGAAGAAGAAGAAGAAGAAGAAGAAGAAGAAGAAGAAGAAGAAGAAGAAGAAGAAGAAGAAGAAGAAGAAGAAGAAGACCTCAACACCTCAAGCAGGAAAGGAAAGAAGCAGGGATCCTGGCAGCAGCCAGCAACAGAGAAGGAGATGAAAAGGTACTCAACTATGAACAGGTGCTGAGCACAAAGGACATTTGACAAAGGAACCTGTACCATATATTTTAAGTCCAGTCAAGAGAACTTCAGAAGTTAAAAAACAGTAGTTAAAGTCAAGCCAGCATTTGGAAACTGCAATCTCAAAGTCAGCTTTTTTTATACCAGTGTCCAGGAATATAGCTGATCTCTATTTTAAGAAGTAGAGCTGTCAGTGAAGTGATCCAGAAAGATAATTTAATAATAGCACTTTGGGTCTGGGGAGCTATAAAATCACAAATTTCTCTGAAGAATTCCAAGGCTTAATTTATATGAGGCTTAAAAAGACCATGTCCAATTTGGAATGAGGTTTGGTAGCTCCTTCCAAAGCCCAGGGAAGCTCTTCTAAGTGAAGAACTGAATTCATCTCAACTCTAATGGAGAATGTATAAATGATCATTTAGGCCCACACTGCAACATCAAAGCAAGGTGGCAAGCCTCAGTGAGGCAAGAGAATGCGCTCTGTGTTCCCCCAGGGAGACCGCAGGTGATTCTCTGGAAGTTGTCATCTGGAAGCAGAGGTGTTGATACTGATGAAGGAAGCCACTCTGAGCTAAAGCTTTCTGAGGGACACAAATCACATGCTTTCTCTACTAGGGAACAGGAGCTCCTCAATGAAGAGTGGGGCCATTAGAAAAGTAGCGGTGTCAAGAGCAGTTCAGTTATCCCTCCAATCAAACTTGGCAAATTCAGTGCTCCCTCCCATTCCATTTTTGTGCTGGTCAATGCAGCATAGGACCAAAGCCAATACAGCATTATAAACAAAGTGGCTTCTTTTGTTCCACACTGGAGATGAAACCTATGGTCTACCGCAGGGTGGATAGGCACTGTACCGAGATTCAACCCCAGCACAAATGGCTTAATTTTTATTTCGCATCTGGGCAGACGTTTAGAATGCAAAACTCTAAAACTCGAAGAAAGCAGCATGTACTTTCCCAAGCCCTCTCCATAACTCTCCCAGCCTAAAGGCCGAGAACCCGTGACTTAGGATCATGCCAGGCAGTCTAAGAGATCAGCCAGAAATCCTCTGTGTGTGGCTTTACACACAGCATCTCAGTGTGAATCAGTCGGCTCTCATCTCACTCCCCTGCATCCTGCAGTGGTATCAGAGTTTTCTAGTGGATGGAGAAGATTCAGAAAGCCCTATTCTCACCTCTGCTTCAAAAGCATCACACATCACCTCCACTACCCTGAGGGACCTGAGGATGTTATCCATGCAGGATGCTGATCTCCCTGCCACGATGGCCTACAGTGTATGCCTTCTGTCTCAGATATCCAAGTGATCCCCACATACAGCAGTTCCATCAGGCCATGGGCCGCCACCCCAGAGCATATTCATATTTTAAGGCATGCACCCGGCTGTTAATAATACAATGATATAACTGAAAAAGCATAGGATAAAACCGGACTCTCTGAACATGGCGGACAATGAGGGCTGATGAGAAGCCAAGGACAATGGCATGGGGTTTTGATCCTACTTCATGTTCTGGCTTTGTGGGAGCCTAGCCAGTTTGGATGTTCACCTTCCTAGACCTGGGTGGAGGGGGAAGGAACTTGGACTTTCCACAGGGCAGGGAACCCTGACTTCTCTTTGGACCGGAGTGGGAGGGGGAGAGGAGTGGGGGAGGGGGAGAGAGGTGGGAGGAGGGGGAGGGAAATGGGAGGCTGGGAGGAGGTGGAAATTTTTTTTTTTAATAAAAAAAAAAAACTTCAAAGCTCAGTTTCTTAAACATTAGCCTGTACACTAGTCTCTTGGGAAAAGAGATAGAATTCAGAATCTGTCCACAGATCCGGAGTAGGTATAGATTCTGCATGTGTAACTGTTCTGCAGTGATTCAAATGGGCTAATCCACAAAACCACAGGCTGAGACCAGGAGTTTGTAGGAGCCTTGGAAAGGAGGTCTGGTCTTTTGCGTCTGTAATTGTCATCAATAAAATGTCAACCAAGAGGTGGGGAAAAGGCTCAGTCTGTAAAGTCAGGAAGCATAAGGACCCAAGTTCAGGTCTCCAACACCCAAATAAAAAGCAGGATGTGGTAGCAGTGGAGAGGCAAGAGCAAGAAGATGCCAAAGGCTTGCTGCCCAGCTAGTCTTACTAAGTCAGTGAATTCCAAGTACAGTGATAGATGCCTTTTCCAAAAGTAACCTGGAGAGCTCAGGAGGGCCTATGGGGCTAAAGCAGCTGCTGTGCAGAAGTGAACCTGATTTGAAGCCTCAGAACACACCTCAAATGAGGCACGGTAGTGCATGTCTGTCACCCCAGTGCTCCTACAGGGAGATAGGTGACAGAGATAGGAGAATCTCTCTGCAAGCCAGCCTGGCATATGCAGTGATGAACAAGGAGAACCTTTCTCAAACAAGGTAGAAACAACAACAACAAAACCTGGGGGTTGTCCCTGGACCTCTACTCACTTCGTGGCATTTGTGTACCCACACACTCACACAGACAAATGCACATAATTATAAACATCACACACACACACACACACACACACACACACACACACACACACACACACTCCCATGCAGGATAAAGTAGCTACTACAATGGTCTCCATGCAGGGACACATGACCTAGCTCAATGTCCCTACTATGTGTCTCCAGTCTACTCCCTTATTGTCTGCCTCAATCCTCACTGTTCTCCTCAGTGAAACCTCATTACTTAGCACATGCCAGGCACACCCCTGCCCAAGAGCACTCCCATTTCCAGTGCTCAGAATGTTCTCCTAGAAGGCATGCACAGGGCCAGTTCCCTACCTCCTCCGGCTCTTTGCTCAAATGTCACGATCTGAATAGACTTCCACAGCCAGTTTTAAAACATAGCCTTCCTACTTCCCATGCACCCCCACCTTTCCTCTCCTGCTCAGCGCTTTCACACCCTCCCAACACACTATGGCCTGAGTGCTAGAAACAGTGCCCAGGACACAGTGATGTGATCAGATCATTAGAGCAACCTAAATGGCCATCGGGATGTGAGGCCTTTTCTATGTCTTCAAGGAGTTTGGTATTTGATTCTCAACTATATTAAGAAATAAAAAGAAAGGGAAAAGATGAAGAGATGGTTGGAAACAGTGCTTAACAGGAAAATACGCCTTGAAAGGCTGGCGGGACCATGACTCACTGTTAAAGACAGGAGGCAGTTTTGGACCTCAAGATGACATCTTTAAGACTTTTCTTATACTTTTTATTTTCTTTCTTTATTTCATGTGTATCTGTGGTATATCTGCAGATGCTTGTATGGATATGGGCATGGGTGTGATACTACACATGCACGTGTGTGTGTGTGTGTGTGTGTGTGTGTGTGTGTGTGTGTAGGTCAGAAGTCAGTGTCTTCGACTCCATCACTCTGATACTACTTTTGGAAAACTGATTTCACACTGAACCTGAAGCTCACTGTTTTCGAGAGTGGCAGGCCAGTGGGCTCCAAACATCTACCTATCTTAACATTTTATCTCATACCAGACATCATGCCCCATTCTCAAATCTAATCTGCATAACTCTCTCACAAAGAAACAATCATTCATTAATTATGGAAGAAAATCTGAAAAAATAGGGGAGAGAAAGACCTGTCCCTGATGAATAAGGAGCCTGGGAGTGATGAGGAGGGGAAGGATTGAAACGAGGTTCGCTTCAAACCCGGTGTCTGTCTTAACATGACATAACAGAGAACGCTTCAACATTCTCCAGCTCAAATCTTTGAAATCCTATCCCCTTGACAGCTTGATCGTCACTCTTCACCATGGGATAGCTAGAGAAACGAAGCTGTGCCTGGTCTAAGCTGTTGCCAGACACACTCGGGGAAGGGAGACCATCCTTCTCCCCTCCTGAGCTCGTGATGACTGCAGACTGCACACCTTGCCTCACCCCTGCAAAACCACGGCTGTTAGGCAATCCTGAATTGTATTTCCTGGCCCTCTCCAGCTTCCTTGATTAAAGCCAGGAATTGAAATAAGACTTGTAATGAACTCAGATAATAAGTCAGAGAATATTATGTTTTCCAAGTCTTCAAGCACACGGAGGACTAAAGCCCATGGGAGGACTGAAGAATGGAATTTTCACAGGAACGGACACATCATACTTCTTCCATTTCCTCTTATGCTCCCTAAGGAAGTCTGAAAACAGTTAATTAATATATATGGTGAGCGAGCCAAAAATAAATGAAGACTTAGAAGGAGGGGCAGAACAGATAATAGCATTTTTCTGCATGTAATTCTTTTATAATGAAGTTTAATAATTTTAGTAATGGAAAAAAGACTGGGGTAATTTTTTTCTGTATTTCCACTAATCTGTGAGATTTTTCAGTTGTTTAACCAAGGTAATTGTTTTATTGTCTTCACATTTTTCTCAAACTCCCTCCCCCAACAGATAATTACCTCCCCTGAATTCCATTTTCTACCTCAACTCTTAGCTTAACTTCCTACTGCTTTCAGGAAAAGGTAATGAGTCCAGCCTGTCATTAGATGAATATTTGTCTCCTGCTCTAAATCAGTAACGGGCAGATCTAATTCTCAATGTGACGGTATTTGGAGATGTGGCCATTCGAATGTACCGAGGTCATGAGTTTGCTCCCCTAAGCTTTTTCACGTCTTACCTTCCTTCCTCCTCTTCTCCTATCGTCTTCCCCCTCTCTCTTTTGCTCTCACTTTTCTCTCCCTCTCCATTTCCAAATCACTGGCAGGCTGGGCTTCTCTGAGGAAGGATCCTGTGAAAACATAAATAAAGAAGCCTCCTTGGAGTCAGGTAAACAAAGCAAAGAAAGCCCTTGCCAGAACTCCTGCTACTAGGGTTGTGCAAGCATTTGGACCCAAGTTCAAATCCCCAGCACCCACATAAAAGGCCAGGCACGCTGAGGTGTCTGTAGTCACATCACTGTGGGATGGATACCAAAAGCTGAAATTCTTGATGACCAGGCAGCCTAGCTCAAGTAGCAAGTTTCTTGTTCCTGTCTCATGGCAAGATGGAGGGAAGTCATAGAGGGAGTTCTGCAGGCAAGCACATCCACACATTCATGAGTATGCACCACCTACACATATACAGCCCTCATGCAAACAGACCCTACCAGACCTCAAGCTGAACATCTAGCCTCCCAAGCTGTCAGGAATAAGCTGTTTGAGACACCGGTCTACAGCACGGTATCTTGTTATGGCAACCAAGGCAGGCCAATACATAGGCCATCATAAAACAGCTGGAAGTAAAAGGTGCTAGATGGCTCAGCAGTTAAGAGCACTCTCTGTTCTTCCAAAGGACCTGAGTTCAATTCCCAGCAAGCCACATGGAGGCTCACAACCATCTGTAATGAGATCTGATGTCCCCTTGTGGAAGAGACCTGGTCAATTGTCCTCATCAATTTAGACCATGAAACCCAGTATGGACAAGTTCAACAGAACCACCATACATGGGCTGCCCATGCATGCTTCAGCATTGCCAGGGCAAGAATGCCATTCAGCTGTATTAAACAGAGACACTGTGTGGTCTTACCAGTGTCTGTAAAAGACAAATTGATAAAACTTGAGGGTAATCACAAGAATTTTTTGTATTTGTTTGTTGTTTGTGTTTTGAGACAGGGTTTCTCTGTGCAGCCCTAGCTGTTCTAGAACTCAGTCTGTAGACCAAGCTGAACTTGAACTCACAGGGATCTACCTGCCTCTGCCTCCTGAGTGCTGGAATTAAAGGCATGTGTCACCACTGCCCAGCAATAATTTAATATGAAAATGAGAAAATTTTAATGAGAAAAGCAAAAAGAATAAAATAAAATCTAATAACATTTAATAGGAGTTCTAGGAAGAAGAGCAATAGTTAAGGTTGTTGTTTTTTATTCACAGTAAAATAGGAAAATGTGTGATTTGAGAAACTCTAATTTACACGAAATAAAATAAAAGAAAATTCACATAAACATTCACACTACAAAAACCACATAATCTAAACTCAAAAAAAGAAAAGTTTTGAATACAGACCAAAAAAAGGTCACCTGAAAAAAATGGAAACCAAACATTTTAAAATACCAATACAAAGTAGAATATCATTTCACTGAAGAAAAGTGAGTATCAATTTATAAATTTGTGTGTTGAATTAGGAGCGGCGGGGCTGCGTCCCCAGCACCCCGGCCACACCCCAGCTGCCTGGCTAGTTTATGCCCCAAAATAATTATATGGACACTGTATTCTTTTAATCACTGCTTGGTCATTTCTATCTAGCCTCTTCTAGGCTAACTCTCGCACCTGGACTAGCCCATCTCTAATAATCTGCTGTAGCCCACAAGGTGGCTTACCA
>NC_022009.1:12469888-12475726 GCF_000317375.1 Microtus ochrogaster | reverse complement strand
CTGTCGAGTCTCTGAGCTCACTTCCTCTTCCTCCTAGCGTTCTGCTCCATTCACTCCTCCCACCTACGTTCTAACCTATCAGGGCAAGCAGCTTCTTTATTTAATCAACCAATGACCTTTCTCCATCATTTGTGTGTATAGATAGTTGTCAAAGACTGAGAATGAGGAATTTTCAGAAAATGGAAAAACTGAAGAATTGTTTGTCACCCATGGGAACTCTTTAAAAGGAGTGATAGAGATCTGAACAGAAAAAAAGGAAATTGAAACAAGAAAAAAAAATTAATGGGATACTAGAAAAATGAGAAAACACATAAGAAATTATAAAGACATATAAAGTTTTTTCACTAGCTAATTGGGACTGACATAATATTTAGCGCATTTTTACCATGTTTGACTCAGAAACGAGCTTTTGTGGTTTTAATATTAAAGTACGCACATCGGCAGGTCCCTGATACCCATGTACATGCATGGGAGCAAGTTTACAATCCCAAAGCTGAGATACTGAGCATAATCCCAAAGATGGGATGGTAGAAACAGGAAGATCGTTGGGGCTCAGTAGCCAAACAGTCTAGTTAAATCAGTGAGCTCCAGATTTAATGAGGGGCCCTGTTACAAAAAGTAAGGTAGAAAGACAGTTGAAGAAAGCATCCAGAGTTGGCCTCTCTCCTCAATGCACATGTGTCTGCACACACACACACACACACACACACACACACACACACACACACAGAGAGAGAGAGAGAGAGAGAGAGAGAGAGAGAGAGAGAAAGAGAGAGAGCAATATACATACCACACACAAGAATGAGTTGCTACCTCACTTAAGTACCTGAAGTAGCCCGAAATGAATATAGATAAGTGAAACAAGCCAATCTGAAAAAAAAAAACCCTACTTACTGTATGTTTATAATACCATGTATTACTAGATATTGGATTTCTTTTTCAGTGTGGTGAGACTACTGTTCATGAGCCCAATGATATGTACATGACACTGTGCAATAGTTGAAACTCACAGAACTTTACAACACACACACAACCTTAAGATACTCAGCTACTAAAATGCAATGAGGGAGTCAAAAATCTCAGGGTGAAATGATACAACTAAACACTCTTCATATTACAAATGCATGGAACAACTTCACTAAAAGAAATCTGAAAGTGTAAAGGTTCAACCATAGGAACTTTGGCAGAGAAAGACTTTGGCAGTCTGTAAGAGAAACTCAAAACGAACTCTACACAAGCATGTATTCTAGTAGCAAAGTTATCTCCAAGGGGAAGTGAGTTTAATAATTCACTCACCATTTGCATGGATACTGAAGCTGAACAATTAGGGCAATAGGTGTAGAAGCCCTTCTTTCAGCTGGGTGGGAGTTCAGAAATAAGCAGGGAACAAGAGCAAAATAATCCACTTGGTAACTGACTGGCACAGGAGATGTTGGGTTGCACTCCCTTCTGCTTAATAATATATACAGATAGCTATATCTACATCATAGAGATACTTATAAATGTGAATATACTCAAAGGTTTTGATGGATGTGTTATTGTTGCTGTGCCATCTGAGAGAGTCTACTAACGGCTCTTAACAGCAATTACAATGCCCTGATGTTTGTTTCTACATCTTTGTCCAATGCAGGGAATGTGTCTCTTTGGAGAAATGGCTGGATCCATAATTGGAGCTGGGGAATCCAGATTAATCTAAAGCATTATGTAGTATACCAAAGTAAGAAGTAATGCCGCACCAAGGGAAATGGAAGCTAATTAGAAATTTCCCAATAACCAAAATGAAGATAAGATGAGGAAGAAAAAGGAAATAACTTCGGGTTATGAGTGGAAATAAATAATAAAGTGAGCATCCATGAATCTGCAGTAATATAAATAAATGATTGTATACATAAGTAAACAGGGAAAAGAAACTTTCTGTGCAGAATTTCAAATAATTTATGTGACTACTCTACCCTAAAGGATGGGTACCCAGCCCCTCAGTCCTTCAGTAAAAACTGCCTGTAGCACAAATTCTAGTTGCCCTTAATAAGAAAAACCCAGAGTCAGATATAGGGGTTAATGCTGAAGATCAGAGAAGCAGAGCAGCCAGACTATAAAGACTTATTTTTCTTCTACCAATGCTTATACCAAAGGGTCGATTCTGTCCTCAGACTTCATTCTCTGACCGCAGGGGCAGTCCTCAGACTGGAACTGTCTCCACCAAACCCCAGACTGAACTGAGTTCCTGTCTCCTCCAGCCTTATATATGTCCTTCTACCCAGCCATATCACTCCTGTCTCCACCTCCCTAGTGCTGGGATTAAAGGCATGTGATCCCAAGTGCTGGGTTCACCTTTGTGTGAGCTCTGTTTCTATTTTAGACAGATTCAGTCTTGTGTAGTCTGGACTGGCCTTGAAGTAAGAGATCCTTCTGCCTCTGTTTCCCAAGTCCTGGAATTAAAAGTAGCAGCTTAGGTTTGCACTCTGATCTTTAGGTAAGCCTTATTTGTTAAAACATAAACAAAATATCACTACGGCTGTACACATGGGGCTTCCTTCCAATGAAAAGTGAGAGGAAAAGCAAAGTCACAGGGCAGCAGCCTAACAAACATGATGCAGACATGAGAGCAGCGATGTCTCAGTGACAGCACATACCTAAAGACAATGAGAAGAGGGCAGTTTACCTATGCGTTCCCCTCCAAATCCACAACCCAGCCTAACTGTGACAGAAACAGGAAGCTAAGCTGAGAGATATCTATCAGTATGTCTGACAAGTGGCCCTCATAACTGGCAGGATGGTGACGTCTAGGAAACTATCACAAAGCCAAGGACACCTAAGGCAACAGAGAATCCATGTGGCAATTGGGATGGCATACTGAGACAGAAAAAGACACATCCTGCCAAAGCTGAATAAATCTGAATGGATGTGGATTCTAGTTAATAAAGTGCCTGTGCAGTTAACTACTTAGGAAAGTACGTGTTGCTTACATAATATGATAATAAAAAGCTTTGGTTGCAGACTACATAGGAACTCTGCAGTAACTTTCCAATAAATCTAAAATGACCTTATTTTTTAAAAAAAAAAATGGGGAAGGATTGGAGAAATGGCTCAGTAGTTAAGAGTACTGGGTCCTCTTCCTCACCACTTGGGTTTAATTTCCAGCACCCATTGGCTGCCCACAGCCATCTATAATTCTAGTCCCAGGGGATCCAGTGCTCTCTTTGGCTTCTGCAGTCACTGCATGCATGTGGTGCATAGACATACAGGCAAGCAAAACACTCATACACAAAATAATAGCATTTTTTAGAAAGTTAAAATGAATTAACCCTATTAATTAAACTAAAACTTTATTTTTCAAAAGTGCTATATTAGTAAAAGAAATATGATTTTTATCTCTTTCACACAGAACAAAATCAGATTCTTTGCTGTATATGAGACATACTATAGCCAGATATGGTGGCACACACCTGCAGTCCCAATATTCAGAAGGCTAACACAGAAGCATCTCAAGTCTGAGACAATCCTGGGCTACATACAAAGCACTTTCTGCAAATTATGGGGAAATCCACCAAGTTTAATTAGTGCTTGTAAACACATAGGTGTGAAGCAACAACAAAAAGCAGAAAAGGCAAGAAATTCTGATATCAGATAAAAGAAAAGTCAAAGGAAAGCACCATGATGTATGAAATCTTATCTTCTGAATGTGACCTATATGCTGCACACATCAGCCCACAGCAGCTTCAGTGACCTAAGAATGACCTTCTGAAGATTAGGCCAGTCCATATTCATCATTATGAATAGGTGGATGAAGCATGAAGATCCATCCGCCCTGAAGGGCCATTGGAAGTTAGTGGTTGTTGAATAGCCAGAATTGACAAGGTGCCCATGCTCCAGTAAACAGCCCCATATCCATAATTATGTAAATGACCCTAATTGACCTAGTGGTGGGTCACACACACACACACATACACACACACACACACACACACACACACACACACACTAGCGTGTACACGCAAAAAAAAATCAGAAAATAGAAAGGAAATTAGTTGGGAATAAGAAGAGGTTCCAGAGTAGTGGGGGTTAACATTATCAAGATACATCATATACATGTTTAAAAGTGTCAAAGAGTACATAAAAATATTTAAAATAGAAAAAATCATGATATCGGATAATGAAACAGAAAATTTATAAAGTGATCATTACAATTTATACCAAAATATAATTACCATGAATATTTTTAACTGTAGAATATTCAAGGTGCACAGAAAAACTAAAACTAGGACACTAAGCATATCTTTATCAAAAAATTCAAATGGGTAATAAAAGAGATAATTTAAGCATATAACAAGGAAGATTAATTCTGTGTGTGTGTGTGTGTGTGTGTGTGTGTGTGTGTTCATCTGTCTGTCCATCCATTCATTTGTCTGTCTGTGTTTTATGTGTGTGTTATGGGAGCACACTCAAAAGCCCATGGTTGGGTAAGTCTTTAATGTTGTTTAGCTAACTTGGCATCATGCCGAGCTGCCTCGTAAATATTTATGTTTATGCCATAGACAAACTGTACTCCTATCCTTGATCAGAGAAGCTTCTTTTTGCAATAAGTGCCTATGAATGCAGAGATTCATGGCCGTTCAAAGTGCTCAGAAATAAGAATAAGTGATGGTTGGATGTTCAGTCCTAAAGAGAACATTTGTAACATCCCCCCCTGTGGCTTGGGGAACACCACAGAAAGGAGAACAGAAAGAATGTAAGAGTCTGAAAATAAGAAGAAGGATTATAAATGCTAAGTTCTGAGCATGACAGAGCCAATATAAACATAAATTCATAGTCACTGAAGTTGCCTACACTGGGCCTCCCTACTTAACCATTGTTAACTGATGTTACACCTCATCCTTGGTTGTGTACCAAACAGTAAACCCATTGGGCTTCTATGGGTTGCTCCAGATCAAAGTCACACAATCAGTCCTGACTTAAATCATGATATAAAACAAAAGACATGAACGTTGGGAAGGGACTTGTGGTGGTTTGAGTAAGAATGACCCCCATGGGCACATACGCTTGACAATTTGGGCCATATTTGGCAGACAAGATTAAAAGGTGTGGCCTTCTTGGAGAAAGGGTGTCACTAGGGGTGGGCTTTGAGATTTCAAAAGACCTTTGCCCTTCCCAGTTAGCTCTGCTGGCCTCCTACTTGGGAAATAAGTAGTTGTTTTTCAGCCATGCTTTTGCTCCACCATCATGAATGGTAACCCTCTAAATCAATGAGCCAAGTTAAGTGTTTTGTTCCATTAGTTGCATTGGTCATGGTATGTTATCATGGCAATAGAAAAGTAAGCAAGACAAGGAAGAAAGGAGATTCACAGTGGTGGAAGAAAGAAGAGTGAAGATGTGGATCAGAGCAAGCAAAAAGCACCCTGAAAGAATAAATCAATCAAAAAGAGAAATTTTAAATTAAAATACTACCTAACATAATCTGTAGATTATATTTAAGAGACTGAAGAGAGAAAACTTCAGTCTTAAACATTTATCTAGTAAAGAACACTGTTGTTTAAATCAAGGCTCATCTCAAACAGCTAAAAAAGTTAGAGAAAGGAAGTTGGGTAAACAATGGAAATCAAAGAGGAATCACTAAAGATAAAAGTAAGGTATTAAATGAAGTCATAGTAAGGTGAATCAATAACTCAGAACATACATTTTTAAAAGTTTCCACTGATGAAAAATATCATTCAACAAATCTATTTTTAATAGCAAAAATAAGAATGCACCAATATCTTCTTCTTTTTTTTTATTGAGAAAAGGAAAAAAAAAACAAGTTTCCACCTCCTCCCAGCCTCCCATTTCCCTCCCCCTCCTCCC
>NC_022009.1:12468556-12469788 GCF_000317375.1 Microtus ochrogaster | reverse complement strand
TCCTAATTCATATGGACATTTCAGGAGTTTCACACATTTAAACTAGTCATTGGTATGTCTTGAATCCCATGACAAACTTGTGCGTAAGAATATCTACAACTTTACACAAGTCTGTTTCCAGAAACTTTTACATCAGTTACATTAGTTTTTCAGCTCCTGCAGCATTTAAATTTTTTTTGTTTTCTTTTTGTTTTTTTTTTATTAAAAAAAAAAAATTTCCACCTCCTCCCAGCCTCCCACTCCCCCCTCCTCCCACCCTTCTCCCCCTCCCCCCACTCCTCTCCCCCTCCCTCTTGGGATATAACTGGTCTCTCTGAACATGGCGAACAATGAGGACTGATGAGAAGCTAAGGACAGTGGCACAGGGTTTTGATCCTACTTAATGTACTGGCTTTGCGGGAGCCTAGCCAGTTTGGATGTTCACCTTCCTAGACATGGACGGAGGGGGGAGGACCTTGGACTTACCACAGGGCAGGGAATCACCAATATCTTCTTAAAATGGAAATGAATACCTGCCAATTCCACTGTCATTCAGCCTTTACTAGAGACCAAGGCAATCAGATTAGGGAAGTCACCAAGCGGCCTCAAAACTAGGAAACTGTTCTGGTTTTCAGACTAATCAATAAAAGGAATAAAATTAGGAAAGGAGAAGTATTGCTATGTACAGTGATGATAAAACTATTCAGATCATTTTAAAAGTCAGTAAGCTAGCAAAATAAATATAAACATTTAGAAACTAAGAGTTTTCATAAACGTATGGCAAACACTGCCCAGCTTAGACCAGCAACATGGAAGCAAGATGCCTCAAAGGAGACTTAACAAACCAGCCTTGAAGGAGTTAAAAAAGAAACACTTAGAACACACAGTTGGGTGTGTAAGGAAAGGAGTGTGGACCTAGGAAGAGTTAAAGGAGAGATCAAAACACATTTTATGAAATCTCAAAAAAAAAAAAACAACCTAAAACAATTGCATCAAGTGTCCCAGGTGAAACGTGGCAATATTGAAAGAAGTTGATGAGACAAATGGCTTCCACTGGAGGAATAGGGCAAGGAACCCACAGGGGCTTCCTGTACTTTTATTGTACGGGTGATGATGTAGAGGAGAAGAAGGTGGTGATAGAAGTGGTGGAGGAGGTGGTGGAGGAGGAGGAGGAAGAGATGGTGGTGGTGGTGTGGCTGTGGATGAGGAGATGGTGGTGGTGGAGGAGGAGGAAGAGATGGTGGTGGTGGTGG
>NC_022009.1:12430112-12468162 GCF_000317375.1 Microtus ochrogaster | reverse complement strand
GTGGTGGTGGTGTGGCTGTGGATGAGGAGATGATGGTGGTGGTGGAGGAGGAGGCAGTGGTGACAGCAGCAGTGGTGGTGGTGGTGATGGTAGTGATGGTGGAGTTGGAGGTGGTGGAAGAGGTGGGGGGAAGAGGAGGTAGTAGTGGTAGTGGTGGTGATGGAGGAGGAGGAGGAAGAGAAGGAGGAGGAGGAGAAGGTGAGGTGGAGGTTTATTTTCACAAGCTGACTCTAACACTTTTAGCCTAAGCAAATGACAAGGAGACCACAAAAGAACTGAGAAATGTGTCAGATCAGACAGGTATTGAGGGTAAGTTAAGTTCCAAACATGCTAGTTAAGAAATATCTACTCCCTGTCTGGTCTGTCTAGTGAGGATGTACCTACAGACAGCTCAAGAATTTATCAGTCTCCAGTTTTCTTACCTAGAAGAGCTTAGATGGAACCGCAGAAAGGGACCTTGCCTTCCTGACCCAGAATAAGAAGTCTGTAAATATAAAGACGATGCTAATTCTAATCATCTATGTTCTCTCGTTTCTATTCTTAGCTTCATATTGATTACCACATTTCTGTGGAGAAACTCTTTCCTATTCTAGAAAGTCCTCACACATTTCACGTGAGCTGAGAAGGCAGAATTAAAACCTCTGCCTCTGGTGTCTTTCCAACACACCAAGGATGGCCAAAATTAAATTCTTTTTTGGGAGTTACTTTAATAGCTATTATAACTTTAGTTATAACCTTGATACCCATAGGAAAGGCTGGCATTTTCAGTCTGACGATCTGAACCACTTGTGTCAGTATCCACTTGAGTCTTTTTGGTCATCTTGGATATCTCACATAGGTTTTAGTGAATGTCTATTTTGTGGGTCAACTAACTGGTATCATAATCTACTGTGACATTATGACTGCCCCACATGCATTTAATAAATGCAAAAGATTTCTTGAGTGATTTGGGTAAAACGGCAGAGTAGAAGCTGCCATTGTATGGCCCTCTTAAGATGAAGATTTCGTATAAGAAAGGATTCTATTCCAAAGAAAGAAAGAGAAAAGTCTTTGGAAATTCACAAAGGCAGTGACATTACATCTGAAAAGTTCCAAGGAAAGGGCAGACAGGAGCCAAGGTAAACACAGCACCAGTCACAGGGCTCTCCAGAAGGGTAGGGGAAAAAGAAGCCCCTTCTGAAAGATAGACCATGTATCCTTGATAGAGAAGCTAATGAGACTACTAAGAGAATTCTAGCTTTGAACATAAGTAGTTTCAACTCACCAAGGAAGAGACACAGCTGGATAACCAAATTACAAACAAGATCCAACTACCTGCCAATTTAGGAAATGCAGTTCACTTAAAGACATCCCCAGACCAAGAACTGAAGGATAATGATCTATCAGACAAATAAACGAGAACTGGAAACAGCTGGCATAGCAATTCTGCTAATGGGTAATGCAGACTTCAAATCAAAATGACTCAGAAGAGATTAAAAAAACACTACATATTAATAATGGGAACAATTTATCAAGATACAGCTGTAAATATGTACATTCTTTCCTGATCTCATAAAACAATTCTAGGCATAAAGTTCATAGAAACCCAGGCACAATAATATTGGGTGACATCAGGACCCCATTCTCATCATTAGATAGCTCCTTCAAACTAAAAGTCAAAAAAGAAACTTCAATTTCCAATAGCATTCTTCATAGAACCAAAGTACATCATAGACCTTCATAAAACTAAAATAACAAGTACGATTTCCAGTAACATTCTTCATAGAACTAAAAAATCCTAAAATTATACTCCTGTTCCATGGTAACAAAAGCACTACAGTATTCGTATGAAGACAGGCATCAAGACCCATGAGATAGAACAAAAAACTCAGAAATGAACCCACACAACTACAGACACCTAGTTTTTGGTATATGCGTCAAAATTCACACTGGAAGAAAGGCATCTTCAACAAATGATGCTTGAAAACTCAGCTCCCTACACACAGAAGACTTAAGCTAGATCCATATCTCTTACTCTGCACAAGTCAGTTGAAGATGGATCAAAGACATTACTGTAATACTTGAAGCTTTGAAATTGCTGGAGGAAAAGCATAAAATAATTCTAGATATAAACATGGGTAAAGACTTTCCTAAAATGTCTAATATCACAGGAAGCAATCCCAAGGGTTTAAAAACTAGATTCTAAACATTTTTGCAGTATACAGACGGCCTACATAATGAGAGAAAGTTTTTGCCAACTAAACATCAGATGGAATATTTATACGTATAGTAGCTAGCAAAAAAAAATGAAAACTGTCTAACATCCTTGATCATAACAGAAATGCAAATCAACTTGCTTTGAGATCCTGGCTCATCCCCAGCTGGAATGGCTATCCTCAAGACAATATAGGACATATGCTGGAGAGGACATGAAGACCAAAGGGACCAAATCACAGTTAATGAGACTGGAAAGTGCTGCAGCCACTATGGAAGTCAACATGCAGGTTCCTCAGATAAGCTAAGTCAGACTAGCAAATGACACAGCTACACAACTCTTGGGTATTATACCCCCAAAGAATCTAAATAGGTATACCACAGAGAAAAATGCACATCCAAGTTCATAACTGCACTGTTCACAGCAGTCAGGAAGTCGAACTAGCCTAGGCATCCAGCAACCGATGGAGGAGAGAAAAAAAGCAGCAGACATACACAATGGAAATTATTTAGCCATAAACAAAAATGAGTTTGTCATACATTGTTAGTGGTTAAACAAAATGGTCTAGCAATATGGAAAATAGTAAAAAGGTTCTTTAAATTTTTTTAATAAAACTATGATTTGGTCAATCAAAAAATAAGTTTTGTGACATTTGAAGGAAAATGGATGCAACTGAAAATAATTATGCTCTGCAAAATAAATCAGACTCAGAAAGTTGAATACTACATTTTCTTCTCATATTTATATCCCAGATTCAAACATTTATGTGTATGTATGTGTGTGTGTGAGTGTATATGTGTATGTGTGCCTATGTATATGTAGGTCATGAAAGAAGAAAGAGAGCTAGGAGAGGGAGGAAAAAGGAAAGCAGGAAATGAAACTCACATGACATGAAAACAGAAAGAACAACTCATTTGGAAAAAGAGAGGGTACCATCAAGAGGAGAGCAATGAGGATGGGGTAGACTAGGAGAGGAGGATTAATAAAAAAAAACTGTATAATGACATACACCCATGAATATGCTGTAATGAAACCCATCCATCTCTTTGTTAACTTGAAAACATTTTCTCTTGAAGACATGGCTCCTTTGTGTCATCCTGTCCTAGAAACTGTCATATAGTCCAGAGAAATTGAACTGTCCCTAACTCTTGAATACTGGGATTCAGGCATGGGCCAACTCACCAGGCCTGAAAATTCAATTTAAAAAATGCACAGGACTTCAGCAGTGACTCATTTCTCAATCAAGGAACCGATTAAATCCTTCTCAAGATGCATTTGACAAGATTCATTCGTATAGGACTAGCTCTTTCTCAATGTTCTAATATGCCTTTGGCAAAAACCTGCTTGAATATTTACTCTTTTTGTAGCTTGAGGCGTTCATTAGAGCTCACTTGCACCTATTTATGAAGATATAATTGGTCCAGGATGCTTTCCACATAGACAGTGATTAAAATCTTCATGATTTTTGCTAATTCTCGTGGGCTTCATTTGATTCTAGTCTCAGTCTCTGCATGTATACTCATGTAATACTACTGCATATGTTTATATTTTCATCAGGTTTCACAGAAACTTCCTCTACTTTGAGCTGAGCATTCTGAAGCAAGTGGCCTCCCAATGTTAAGACCCAGGGATAGCATCGTGTTACCTGAGAAGTACAGAGAGGATGACTGGAGGGGATAGGGTGAGATGGGGTAGAAAGGAGCTACTCCAAAAAGTAGAAGCAGTGGAATTTTGGAGAGGTTAGAGTAGCAGGTGTAATGAAATTACAATTTTCATGATAAAGTACCTGAAGTGAAAGGAAGACAGGGAAAGTAGGAGGGGAGAAGAATAGGAAGAACAGGAAGACTGAGGGAGAGAAGCAGGATAAAGGAAGGAAGTGTGGAAGTGTAAAGGGTTAAGAGAAAGGAACCATGGGAATTTGCATGCAGTGTGAAAAAGCTGCCAGTCATCTAACTGACAATGACAATCAGATCTGGGTATCTTATACCAATGTACGCTGAGTCAACAAGCAGTTCATGTCATCGCAGAGGCAGGATGTTTAAATAAAGTTGGGTTTTGTATAGAACGGTGGAATCAATGTAAAAGTCATTTAATAAACTCATTATTATTATTATTGGGTTTGTTGAGCTAGGTGATTTTATTAGTTCTATATATTTCAATGCTCAGGAAACAATCCTAATAGCATACCGTTCATGGAAAAATAAGTCAGAGACATTGAACAGAAATGCACATATGAAAAGGTAAACCTGAACCCAACACACTAGGCCAGCAGTCTACAGACTCTGAATCCTCCATGACCACTACAGGATCATAAAATTTTGTACTAGGCATGCTGGCACATTCTCTAATTTTATCAACTGTGAGACAAAAGCAAGAGAATCACTGTAAATTCCCAGGCAGATGCTCTACATAGCAAGTTTCAGGTTAGCCAGGTCTATATATAAAGCCTCTCTCTCTCTCTCTCTCTCTCTCTCTCTCTCTCTCTCTCTCTCTCTCTCATCTCTATTATATATGTAAGTTCATATGTTCATATATATACTTCTTTACATATATATAATTTTTGTGCCAAGCACCATTACAATATTTTCTCTCTGGATCATACAAAAAAATAACTAGAGTGAAAGTCTGAAATCATAGCTTTCCATAGCACCTGGTTTCCTGGTTACTATGACAACTCTAGAGAGAACAAAATGAGCTTCCAAGATATAATCAAATTCATTGATTTTTTTAAAATCAGGTTATATATTTCATGAATAGCAAATTCTGAATGCTGAGTTAAAAATAGAATGTGTTGCTTGAATCATAATATTACATATTTTCACACAAGAAACTTTTCAACCTCAAATACAAAAGCACTGAATCCACAGAGCTGCTGGAGGAAGCATAGCATCCTTGTTTTTACAGTGTACACTGTACCAACTGTATCCAAAAGACAAGGCCTCTGTGTCTCCTAAGATAATGAGTTGTCACTGACTGTCACCATTCTCGTTCTAGGAAATGGAGTTCAATAAGCAGATGTGTTCAATAAGCTCAGTGTTTCAATGTTATTAAAGGATCACAGTAATAAAATATTTGGTGGAAAACACGCAGTCCCAAGATGAATCACAAGTAAACAACAGTGAAAAATGCAGATTACAATTAAAGCAAACTGTTGAAGCATCAAAACACATAGTTATTACTGACAAGGAAGGCCACTTCTGCCAGATTTAGAAGAAATTTATGAGAAAACAGTTGTTAAAAAATCGTTTTGGAATTGCAAATATATTTATGTCAACTATTAGCAGCTAGAAGTTTCATTAGCCATAGATTCATTGTATTTGTGTGCATATGCATGTGTGTGTATGTGTGTGTGTGTGTGTGTGTGTGTGTGTGTGTGTTTTGTATCTGTGTGTGTCTATGTTTCTGTGTGTGTTCAGTCAGTGGTCAAACAATTTTTTAGGTTACACTCATTTGTTTGACAATGTACTGCACATCACAGGTTATGCAGAAATACTAACTGTTAGGGTTTCCATTGATGTGTAGAGAGACTCCATGACCACAGCAACTCTTATTTTAAAAAATACATTTTAATTGACATGGCAGCTTACAGTTCGGAGGTTCAGCCCATTATCATCATGTTGGGGCGCATGCCAGTATGCAGGCAAACACGGTGCTGACTACATCTTGATCAGAAGGCAACAGGAAGTAGACTGTCTATAACCCTGAGCAAAGCTTGAGCAAAAGAGACCTCAAAGCCCGCCCCCACAGTGACACACTTCCTCCAACAAGACAACACCTACCTCAGCAAACCCAATAATAATACTGAGGTCTTACTTATGGCCTATTATTCAGAGTTGGGATAAATTGAAAGTGAATGGTAAATCATTCTGAGAAGCACAACAGTAGTAAAATGTCAATATATGAAAACAGTTCTCTTGACGGTCTTCCCACATCTGCCCACTGTAAACAGAAAGCAAGATGAATTTTGTAGGCCAAGATATTATGAAGTTATATAACCCACCCCATCTTCATGCCCTTGCCCTAGATTCATGGGCTGAAATCCTAATACTTAGGACCTTAAAATGTGATTGCTTTTAGAGACAGACTTCAAAAGAAATAATCAAGTTTAATGCGGTCATAGGAATGGTTCCCTACTCCAGTCTGATTGGTTTCTTTATAAAGATAGGGAAAAAGCCACAGGGTCACATGCATGCATATGATGTACAACAATGGAGTCAAAGAGATTGACTTCAAGGGAAACCAAACCTCCTGACACCTCAATTCTGAACTTTTAGCCTTCAGAACAGTTTCTTGCTTGGCTCTTTTTTTTTCTGTTTGTCTGTTTTTTCCTGGCCTGCTTTGTTTTTATTTTATGTTATTATTGTTATTGGATACCTGGGATTTTTTCTAATGAGAGAACGAAAAGAAGGCTGTAGATTTCAATGGGTAGGGAGATGTGGAGGATCTGAAAGGAGTTGAGGGAGGAAAAATAGTTATAAGAATATATTGTATGAACAAAAAATCAATTTTCAATTAAAAAATATAACATTCATGGTCCTAAGAACTGACCAGGTCCAGCTATTTTTCTCTCTCCAAAGTGCAATATTCAACATGGTGGAAGGATCATCATCTCCTACCAGTCACAGGGATACACTTGCCAAATGCCAGAACTGCAGCTGATGTTATTGCAACTGATGTTCTTAAGGGCTAAGAGAAGATGCAGGAAGTGAAATGAATGAAAATAGATGGTCAGTATGCATGGTAAACACATCAAAATTCAACAGTCTCTCATTTGGTATCATTCTTATTAACACACAGGTTTCATCAATCCTGAAAGCACCTGACCTGGCTTCGCAGCAAAGATTTACTGGCAGTTCTAATTACTATGTCTTCATTCATCAGTCAGAATCTATCTATCTATCTATCTATCTATCTATCTATCTATCTATCTACCTACCTATCATCTATCTATCTAATCTATCTAATCTATCTATCTATCTATCTATCTATCTATCTATCTATCTATCTACCTACCTATCTCTCTATCATCTATCTTTCTGTTATCTATCATCTATCTATCTTTTTATCTCTCTCTATCATCTATATACCTATCTCGCTATCATCTATCTATCATCTATCTATTTATCTATTTATTTATTTATCTAGCTAGCTAGCTAGCTTTGTATGTGTATGTATACAATGTTAATAGTGCTTAACATGTGTCCTGGGCCTCCTGAGCAAGAATTTTCAATTTTGTTAGCCAGTTCACATCTCTCTCATATTGGCTTAGTTTGATAAACATGAAAGTGTGCGCTCAGGCTACATTCTAGGGATTCAGAAATAAACACAGAATGCTGCCAGGCAGCCAGACCCTCCCTCAGAAATGCATGAAGTAAGCATCAGTTGCCAGCAACCCTTTCTTGAGATGTCTTGTAAGTCCCTAGAACCTCTATCTCTCTATAACTACTTGACGGCTGGCAGATTACAATCTCCAAGGATTAAGTTTACATTTGGTAATTATCTTAAATAATTATTTTGAAGTATTAAATGACAAATCCTTCATTAATATTTAGGAAAGGGCTTAGTCGGGGCATATTCACAGGTGTTGGAACAAACCATGAATAGTTGATTTGTGAATTAATGAATAAATTAATGAGTTGGCAGACTCATGAAACACCTTTAGATAAGTCAGTTCCAGGACATCTCACCAACTCTATTCTAATCAATACCAGTGTCACAGTGATGTCATGATGCTGTTCCTAACATAATAAAAATTAATGAATATCTTCTTAGAGCTGATGAAACTCTAGTGAATAATGTGCACCAGCAATCTCACTAGCTCTATTATGCTAACCTGATGAAGAATATAGTAAGATATGCACTATCCCAAGCAGAGCAGAGAACTGTGTACCACCTAAAAGAGATACATTCTGGAAAACATACTGCACCCGGCATCATTTGAACCTCAAAGGGGAAAAGACAGCTGTTATTCCATGCTTGGTGTTGATAAAGAAAATACCTTCCTTATTAAATTGCTATACTTGGTGGTGCACATAATCAATGCTAAGAGCCTCTAGAATTCAAAGACTAGCGACACTTCCCTTGTTCACATAACTGATGCCCTTTTTAGCAAGCTTCTCACGTGTGATTGCACTTCTGCGAAATCACAGAATCTGCTTTGTGCTTGTCACACTATCCTTGCCTCTGTACATCTATCTGAAGCACTTCCTTCTTCCTGCCCACTCTACTCTGCTCACCCCATGCTTTCTGGAAGGATTCCCATTCTAGCACCTCCTCTTTGCAAGCGCATTCTGAGGATCAGAACTCTCACCTCCCCTGCACAGTGTGTGGCCTCTAGCTGACCTCTGTATCCCAACAGACACCTCTTCTCATCCTACCTTGTGGCACTTCATGTCTTGAGACTGCAAACAGATATTTTAACATCTGATCAAGCTGGCCTCTAAAATATATAGATTCTGATTCTTCTAAGTTAATCAAATTATCTCTGAGATCCAAGACTTTTTATCTGCCACAAGCCCTAAACAACTCTGCATGTCAGTAAGTTATGAATACTTTGGGGTGGGGAGTTATTCAAGACAGGGTTTCTCTGTAGCTTTGGAGCCTGTCCTGGAACTAGCTCTTGTAGACCAGGCTGGCCTAGAACTCACAGAGATCTGCTGCCTCTGTCTCCCAAGTTCTGGGATTAAACGAGTCCACCACCACTTCCAGGAAAATTATGAATAGATTTTAAATGTGAGCTTTGGAGATTATAAAATGGAAAAGCCTACCTATCCAAACCTTCAACTTTTCTTAAATGAGATCCTAAAAATCATAATTTTGGGGATAATTGTAGTTTTTAAACTGGGAATATTTAGAGAACAGGAACAGTTTTTTGCATAATACCTAGGAGTGTCCATCTATAGGTGGGTAGGAATTTGAAAGGTTATTTGAGATGATATATTTCAACTTTTAAAAGGGGATATTCATCCAGAAAACTATCTAGGACAGTTGTGCAAGTACACAAAGAAAATATGTTATTTTATCTCAAAGTAAGCAAAACTGCTACCTGTATCCTACAATAAGAGAGAAAATATTTCATCTATTAGCAGTGGGCATTTAAAAAAATCTTTCATACCATGCTATCCCTATAATTATCTAAACAGCACTGAGGTTCTTTCTGGATATATTTATTTATATTTTTCTTTGTGAATCTTATACATATATACAATGAAATATGATACATTTACTCCCATTTCCCCCTTCAAATCTCTCAGTACCCCCATAACACCTTGCTATTGTTATTTTGCCAAATGGTCATATTGTTGAATAACCCTAGTCAGAGTGCTAAGAATTATAGCTGAGTGTTCAGCCCTAACTGAAGCGTCAGTAGGTCGGTATCCATGTCAGCAAGTTCCCGCCAAGGCTCAGGCAACATTGCAGAAGAAGGCATAAAAAGAATGAAAGAACTGGATGATGGGAGTTATGTATAGCTGCCTTCTGAACAGGACAGGGCTATTCAGACACCCACAGCAGCTGTTTTCACCACTGCACAACTTACACAAAACCAAACCAACCAGAATTCCTGTCAAGAAGGGGTAGGTAATTTCTAGGCAGGCTGCACCCATTCCTGAGGAGATTATGGCAGTTAGTGACTGCTAGGTAGGAAAAAACAAAACACTCCTCAGGACATTTTTATGACATTTGTACAGCTTCAATAGTTGTAAAACAAAGACTGTTCTTTCATTCCCAGCCACACAGACCTGAATAATCATACAGAAACTTAATTATTACATTGCTTGGCCTATTAGCTCAGGTTTTTTATTAACTGACTCTTACATCTAAAATTAATCCATTTCTCTTAATCTATGTATCACCATGAGGCTGTGGCCTACCAGTAAGGTTCTGGTGTCTGTCTCCTTCGGTGGCTACAGGGCATCTCTCTGACTCTGCCTACTCTCTCTCTATACCTCTTTCAACCTGGCTATATTCTGCCCTGTCATAAGCCAAAACAGCTTTATTCATTAACCAATAAAAGCAACACATATATAGAAGGACATCCCACATCAAATAATTATCAACTTTATGATCAATATATAAACCTACTTCATTTGAATACTGTAAGTTTAATACAAAGCAAAGATTTGATAGTGATTGAGTCTAGTCAAATAGTAGAGAAATCTGAATTTCCCTCTTTTAAGACTAAATGAGAATAGCATTATCTAAATGAAATCACGAAGTACTTAATATCTGAAGATCACTTACAGACTGAAGAAATGGAAGAATGGTAGGGGGAACAAAGATGACGCTGGGCCCTGCAGTGTGTAGCGTGGCAAATAAATTACACATTAATGTAGTTAGGGAACTTACTCAGCACACAGCTAAATACAGGCACGAGCAGAATGTATAGACCATTCCCAGGGTTAGGGGACATAATTCTCTTATCTGTTTGCTCTCTGTCTTGTTTCCATCTAGTATTTGCCAAAATCCCTACTATCAGTTACCCATCTACCTAGCTGTTAGTGAAGCTATCTGCTTTTAAGTTCCAGTAGTGGGAACACTCCTAAAGGTATTTCACTAGCAGGAATGCTTAACAAATAACATATTGCATTACGGGGAAAACAAAATCAACAACCAGGATGCCAAATTGCCGAATGGCTGATGTAGAGTATTAGAAGCCAACAATATGCTGAAAATTTGTATCTGTGCCCAGAGCTACATTTAAGCAAAAGAAATATCACTTCTACTTTGAAGAAAAAGCTTCTAAATCAGCAAACTGAAGTAAGTCAGCTGAATCTTTCTCTGAAGTATTTGGCAAACAACACATTTAGTAATATTTTGAACACACGCAATGCCACTTTTCCAAGGTACCCAAAATATTTTGTCAACATCCAATCAGCTTCAGAGTAGCTTGAGCAAACAAATACAGAATTAGTTCTATTCTGTAGGGTTGATGTCCACTACCCGCAGTATTCAAATGTGAAGCAAGATAGGGCCAGAGCCCCCTTAACAGCCCTGCTCCAAGCTGTCCTATATGGTTGCCTATTTCAAGTGCCTTCACTAAAATAGAAACTGCTTTTCCTACATGAGACTTCCCTTGAAAAGTAAAAGAGCAAACCTAGGCATCTCTGGCTGCCACTAGATCGATTCAAAGGTGAACCTAAGGACGTTTTCTACAGAAGACTACAGCTGCTTTTGAAGATAATAATTACTACTCAGAATTGTGGCCTTTGTGAATAGCTCATGCTACCAGAGATACCCACAATTCCTCAGAACTTTCTGGGATGCAGAGGAAATGATTGGCAGGCTCTTTTCAATTACAGTGTTAAAGGAGCATTTCAAAACGTTCTTTCCAGGGCTAGCAACGTACCTCATGTGGTAAAGTGGTGTGGGCCTTGTGTGCAAAAAAATTATGAGTTTGATGCCCAGAACTTTACAAACCTATTATAAAGGCAGAAATACTATAAATCTAGTACCCAAGGATATTGAAGTTCAAGGTTATCCTTGGTGACATAGCAAGTCCAAGTCCATCATGGGCTTCACAAGCCCCTATCTCAAAAGAAAATTTACTCCAAATCAAATCACTACCCACACCTGTCATCTTCATTGAAGTCATTGAGGCCAACAACTCAGAGGTCCTTGTTCCTGGTGTCCCCTGGATCCTCTTGAGACCACAGGAGCTCACTTCTGCTCATTCCCTTTTGTGTCTAACACACTGTATCCTTCCATTGCTCCCCAAAAGGTGGCCAACAATTTTTGATGCCTCATTTGTCTGGATAAAATCCCCTCAATAACTACTTAGATCTAACAGACTTGAAGCTGCCTAAGTAATTTGTCATATTTAAGCAGCCTTAATGCCTTGTAACATATTACAATATCCTCAACACATTTGCATATAGAGAGAATAAAGAATCTAAAAGTTACTTTGTGTCCAATCACATAACACTAGAAATAAAATAAATCAAAGCAATACCAGTGCTGCCAAGTATGGGATCAAGAAGCAATTTTCTTCACAAAAAGAAAAGCCCACCCTCTGACTAGAAATGATGACTAGAAAAGCTCTGAAGCACACTAGACTTAAATCCTGCTATAATGCCTGGCCCACAATGGAGGTGTTGCTGTCAAGTCTATGTTTGGGTTCATTACTGTTCTTTTGCTGTCTGATATTTCTCAGATAATAGTACTGAGGTTGGTATTCATTCTGGGGATTGAACTCAGGCCCTTGTTATCTGCTCCCTTAGCTGCACACTCAATCTTGTGTCACTATTTCTTAAAATGTTTGTTCAAGAGAATGATGGGTAATTTCATGGGTTATCTTGCTCTAGAAGAGAAAAGCATATGGAACTGTGGGCTGAATCAGGAAGATTGTACTCAACCATATGAGTGGGCTTGTCTAACCCACTGAGGGTCTGACCAAGACAAAAGACAATGCAACACACATTTGCTCTCTGTCCCACCCATCTCCACATGTCCTCAGATATCTGTGTTCTGAGTTCTAGAGCTTTTTAACTTGAGCCATTAGTTATTAGGTCATTAGTTACTCTGGTGCTCAGGCCTTTGGAGCTTGGCTGAGTCATACCACAACATTCCCCAATTCACCACCTAGCATATGGCACAATATGGGGTATCTCAGCCTCGACAGTCATACAAGTCAATCTCATAATAAGCCCCCCTTCATATAAGCCATCCACAGCCTGTACTTGGATGGTAGCCCTAACAAACTAATACACTAGGTGTAGGTTTCACAACCATTCTATTTCCAACATTGCAGATGATCATCAACTGTGATGGTTGGAAAAAATGATCCCAAAGGGAGCGGCACTATTAGGAGGTGTGACTTTGCTGGAGTGGGTATGGCCTTTTAAAGGAAGTGTGTCAGTGGGAATGGACTTTGTGGTCTCCTTTGTTCAAGCAATACCTAAACTCTCAGTTTACTTTCTGTTGACTGAAAGTCAAGATATAGAACATTCTGCTGAAGCACAATTAATAAAAACTCAGGGTGAAAAATTGGGGTTCAACCTGAAAATCCACAAAAGCAAAATAGTCAGCCACTGGCTCGTACCTTGACCTCAGTCTAAAATAGGGATCCTGCCTCCAGGAATCTCACAGTTAAACTGTATCTGAGAGTTATCTCCTTCAGTCTTATAATCCTCTCTAGTTCTGGGATTAAAGGTATGCACTGCCCAGTTTCTATGGCAACTAGTGTAGCTATTGGGATAGGTGTATGTTACCACTGTCAGGTAGTAAGGCTGACCAGTGAGACTGTTTTACTTTCTGATCATCAGGCAAGCTTTATTTATTAAAATACAAGTGAGGAACTCCACAGGAGCATATTCAGATCAAGGACATTTGTGGAAACAGTACTGAGCCAGCGACTTAGGCTAGAGCAGGACTGAGCCAGCAACCTCGTGGGCCTGAGATGGTGAACTTCATGGGAGCAGGAGTATATCCAGACCAGGGGCATTTGCGGAAACAGGACTGAGCCAATGATCTAGGCTGGAGCAGGCCTCAGACAGTAAACTCCACAAGAACAGGAGTGGATCCAGACCAGGGACATTTGCGAAAACAGGACTGAGCCAGTGACCAAGGCTGGAGCAGGCCTGAAACAGTGAACTTCACAGCAGCAGGATTGAGCCAGCGACATAGGCTGGAGCAGATCTGAGACATTGAACTCCACAGGAGCAGGAATGGATCAAGATCATGGACACTTATGGAAACAGGACTAAGCCAGTAACCAAGGCTGGAGCAGGCCTGAGGCAGAAAGCTCTACAGGAGCAGGACAGAACCAGTGACCTAGACTGGAGTGGACCTGAGACAGTGAGTTCTGCAGGAGGAGGAATGGATCCAGACCAGGGTCATTTGTGAAAATAGGACTGAGCCAGTGACCTAAGACAAAGCAGGCCTGAGATAGCAAACTCCACAGAAGCAGGTACAAGGGTGTAACCCCTGAGGGAGTGGACAACAACCAGAGACCTCTCTGGGTCCAGGCATAAGTCTGGGACCTCCAAGAGTGTAGGCAGGAACCAGAGACCTCTGCAGGTCTAAGCATAAGTTTAGGACCTCCAAGAAGCTATGTATGAGCCAGGACTTTTGTCGGTCCAGTCGTGAGTCTGGGACCTCTGAGGGAGTAGGCCTGAGCCAGGACCTCTGAGCGTCTGGGTGCATCCAAGTCTGGGACCTCCAAAGAAGTAGATCAGAGCCAGAGACCTTTGTGGGACCAATGTTAAGCCAGGGACCTCCACAGGAGCAGATCCAGACCAGGGACATTTACAGAAACAGGACTGAGCCAGCATCCTAGGCCAGAGCAGGCCTAAAACAGTGAACTCCACAGGAGCACAGGAAACCTCAGGAGCATTGAACAACCTCCAGGAACATGGAATGACCGATGGGATGGCTGGAGCCATGGCACTAAGTGCATCACAAGGAGCAACCATCTGAGCCTTGGATACACTGGCACCAGGAAGATTGATCACCAGAGTCATAGACAGCCCCAACTACACTAATCAGAGGAAAAGATAAGTAGACAAGGTAAGAACACATGCAGCACCACAAAGAGCAACAGGACACCAGTAAAAATTAGTGAATCTGCAACAGCAAGACATAAACAACCAAATATACATAAAGCAGAAGAAAATGGCTTAAAGAACGACTTTAGGAGAATTTTTGGAGCCCTTAAAGAGCAAATGAAAAATTCCTCGAAGAAATGGAGGAAATGATAAACAAAAAAAATGGAAAGTAACAAATACCTCAAAGAAAACCAAGAAAAACCAATTAAACATATGAAAGAAACTATTCAAGACATGAAAACTGAAATAGAGACAATAAAGAAAACACAAGCTGAGAGAATTATAGAAACAGAAATCAAAAGAAAGCAATGAAGAACCAAAAATGTAAGCATAAACAGCAGAAGAAAAGAGATGGAAGAGAGAATCTCAACCACTGAAGATACAATAGAGAAAATAGACTCATCAGTCAAAGAAAACATTAAATGTAACAAACGATTAACACAAAATATCCAGGAAATATGGGACAGATGAAAAGACCAAACCTGAGAATAATAGATATAGAAGAAGGAGAAGTTCAACTCAAAAGTACAGAAAATATATTTAACAAAATCATAGAAGAAAACTTTTCCAACATAAAGAAAGATATGCCTATGAAGATGCAAAAAGGCTACAGAACACCAAAATAGACTAGATTTTAAAAAAAAGTTTCCCTCACAACACAATAATTAAAGCAATAAACATACAGAATAAAGAAAGAATATTAAGAGCTGTTGTAAGAAGGGTCACTTGTTGGTTCCCAGCTGCCCAGCTAGCTTAGACATGAAATAATCACACAGAAACTATATCATTTAAAATACTGCTTGGCCCATTAGCTCTAGCTTCTGATTGGCTAACTCTTACACCTTAATTTAACCCATCTCCATTAATCTGTGCATCACAATGAGATTGTGGCCTACCAGCAAAGTTTCAGTACATCTGTCTCCTGTGATGGCTCCATGGTGGCTCTCTGACTCCACCTTTCTTGCTCCCAGCATCCAGCCTAGCTTTTCCTGCCTACCTAAGTTCTGCCTTGCAGTCCAAAGCAGTTTCTATATTCATTAATGGTATTCAGAGCACACAGAGGGGACTCCTATATCAAAGAGCTACAAAGGAAAAAGGCCAAGTAACATATAAAGGCAGACCTATCAAAATTACACCTGCCTTCTCAATGGAGACAATGAAAGCCAGAAGGTCCTGGTGAAGCATTATGCACACATTATGAGACCACGAATGCCAGTCCAGACTACTACCCAGCAAAACTTTCAATCACCATAGAAGTATAAAACAAGATATTTTATGACAAAACCAGATTTAACCAATACCTAGCCACAAACCCAGCCCTAAGCAAAGTACTAGAAGAAAAACTCCAACCCAAGAAAGTTGGCTACATCAACCAAAACAAAGACAATTGATGATCTCATAGCAGCAAATCCAAAAGAAGGGGAAAACACACAAAATAACATCACCAACAATGAAAACTAAATTAATAGAAGATAGCAATCACTGGTCATTAATATCCCTTAATATAAATGAATTCTACTCACTTATAAAAAGACACAGGCTAACAGATGGGATGCAAAAACAGAATCCATCCTTCGGGTGCATACAAGAAACACAATTCAGTCTCAAAGACAGATATCATTCCAGAGTAAATGGTTGAAAAGAATTTTTCCAATCAAATGGACCTAAGAAACAAGCTGTTATAATTATCCTAAGATCTAACAAAATAGACTTACAACTAAAATTAATCAAAAGGGACAAAGAAGGACATTTCATATTAGTCACAGGAAAAATCCATCAAGATAATCTCAATATTATGACCCAAATACAAGGGCATCCTCATATGTAAAAGAAACACTTCTAAATCTTAAATCATATATTAAACCCCACACACTAATAGTGAAAGACTTCAACACTCCACTCTCACCACTGAACAGGTCAGTCATAAAAAAAATAGAGAAATAAGGGAATAACAGATGTTATGGCTCAAATGAACTTAACAGACATATATACAACATTCTATCCAAACAAAAGAATATACCTTCTTCTCAGCACCTTACGGAACCATCTCAAAAATTGATCACATACTCGATAACACAACAAACCTCAACAGACACAAAAATATTGGAATAACCCATGCATTTTATCACATCACCATGGCTTAAAATTAGAATTCAACAGCAACACTAATTTCAGGAAGCCCACAAACACATGGAAATTAAACAATGCTCATTTGAGGCACCAATAGGTCAAGGGAGAAATTAAAGACTTCCTAAAATTCAATGAAAATAATCATACAACATACCCAAATTTACTAAAGCAGTATTTAAAAAAGTTTATAGCACTAAATGCCTATGTAAAGAAGATGGAAATTCCCACACTAGTGAATTAAGAGAACATATAAAAACTTTAGAACAAAAAGAAGCAATCTCACCAAAGAGAACTATATGACAGGAAATAATCACATTGAGAGCTGAAATCAACAAAGTAGAAACAAAGAAAACACTACAAAAAATCAATGGGACAAAGAGTTGATTCTTGGAGAAAATAAATAAAATAGACAAAACTTTATCAAAACTAACCAGAAGGCAGAGAGAGAACATTCAACTTAACAAAATCAAAAATGAAAAGGGGGACATAACAACAGACACGTAGGAAATACAGAGAATCATCAGGTCATATTTCAAAAACTTGTACTCCACAAAATTGGAAAACTTAAAGGAAATGGACAACTTTCTGAATAAAAATCATGTACCAAAATTAAATCAAGACCAGATAAGAAAATTAAACAGACCTATAACTGCTAAAGTATTAGAAACAGTCATCAAAAGTCTCCCAACCAAGGGCTAGAAATTTGCATTACACTGTTAAATTAGCTGTACAGGTACAATACCTTGAACAGGATTAGAAATGTATATACAGTATATTTTAACAAAATTAATCTCAAATTTGTGTACAATATGCAAAAGTGAAAGATTTAAAACTAATAATTGCTTTCCTATCGTATCTATATCCCTCTTTTTTCTTTTCTTTATTTACTTTTTTTCATTCATTCATTCCGGTTTTTCAAGACTGGGTTTCTCAGTAGCTATGGAGCCAGTCCTGGAACTCCCTTGATAGATCAGGCTGACCTCAAACTCACAGATATCCACCTGTCTCTGCTCTCAAGTGCTGGGAATAAAGGCATGTGCCACCACTGTACAGTCTTTTATTCTTTTCAAAAGAAGATCTTATCTATATCTTCCTTTCTTTTCAGAGTATATTTAATAATCTACCTTTTCATATCTATATTGTAACCTATCATGTCTATATTCTCCTTTTTTGTTTTCAAAACAAGGATCTTGGATCTAATTTTATTTGTTTCACTTTTTTCCTGACCATTATCCACAACTTGTAACCAACACACTAAAAAAGACAAGTATCCATAATCCTTCTATTACTCTACATTCTACCATAGGGCTTGTGGCTTGTTACATACCATCTTGCTTCCCCAGCAAATGCTGGCATATCCCAGACTCAGCCTTCTTTTTATCTGTATCTTTATTTGCATTTTCTGTCTGGCTGGCTCTATTCTGCGTGGCTATTGCTCAAATTATTTTCTTTATTAACTAATGGTAATAAAAGACAATCACAGCCTATAGAAGGGCATCCCACATCATCCATCCCTAGAACTTTTTCATAATCCTAAGATGAAACTCCTTATTGCATATTAATCCATAATTCACCCTACCACCTAACCTTAGCCTCTGTCAATCATGATTCCATTCATGTCACTGTAATTTTTCCTTCTGTAGGCACAAGGCACATGAGAGGAGTAGCACAGGGCTTGTTCTTTTGTGAATGGCTTATTCCACCTGTACTATGCCTTTGACGTTCATCCATGTTGTAGCTTGAATTGGAAATGAGAATTTCCTTAAGGCTAAAATTACCCTATCTCATGGACACGTCGCATTTTATTTATCTATTCATTTGATGAGGAATCATTGCTTTGCTTGTTTTTAACTTACTGTTTTACTTTTGAAAGTATGACATAATCACATCATTTCCTCCTCCCTCCTACTCCTCCCATGTACCACCCCTTGTCTTGTATCCTCACAAATTCATGGCCTCTTTTTCTTTAATTGTTGTAACATATATAGTTAAATGTATACCTATCAACATAGATCCCTAAACAAGACCTGAACAATGACACCACCAATGGATATGCTAATATGAAAGGGAAAAGGCTCATAGGGCCTCAGTACTAGACAAAGAACTCTGGGAACACTGAGCGCAGGAGGAATTATCTTCCCCAGGGAAGAGCCCAGCCCCAGCTGTTCGTCCAATTACAAGCAGTCAGCTTGCAATTTTTCTTTTACCAGGCTGTAGACAAATTGAAGAGACTCAAACACTGAGGGTAAGGGTATCTTATTCTTTCCCTAAAGGATTTAGTTCTGACAGGGGAAGGACTAAAGAACCAGGACAATAAAAGTAGCTTTATTGTCACCTACTTACTAAAGAGTTCTGGTTGGGTTTCAAAACAGCTAAGTTTAAAGGACATGGGAAAAAATAGAGAGCCATCTGCTGAGGAGAACTTTCTTTGTGTTGATCTTCTTCTACTTTCTTTGGGTGAGTGGTTTAGGGGAGCTAGTGCAACCATCTGAACATGCTGTTTCGCACCAAGCTGCTTAGTCCTTTCTTCTCAAGACCTTGACCCAGATAATGAGCAATATGATTTCCAAAATCAGTAAAGGCTGAGGTAGGAGGGGGCAGGAGATGGCAATCTCAGCTCTGACTCTGTTTTTTGTGTTGACCTACCTCTGAAACTGTAGAACAAAGCTGCACTTCCCAACGTCCCCCTATTCACGGGACCTCAGAAGCATCATTGTGTGGGAAGGGACCTTGAGATGTTATTTGCCACCTCAGCCTACACATTCTGAAGCAAAACTCGAAACAGGCTGATAGCAAAGGCCTTATTTATTTGTCAATGTGTTTGTAATGACATCATAAGTGTTATCAAGATCACTTGAATCCGTACACAAAAACAGTGGTATCACTTGTTCTCACGGGGTGCCTAAGTGATGTCACTTCCTGTCAGAGCATCAATAGACCTGATGTGCTACATCCACCTTGGTCTGTATTTGTAGCCTTCTTCACGCTCCTGTGATTCAGTTGATTCTAGTGCTTATGAACATCTTTCCAAACCAGCCCACAAGGAATTCAAACACCACACATCCAAAATTGAAGCCACCTTTCATTCTAATATTTCTCTGCCTCTCTCTTCTATCTACCAAACCAGGAGCCAGAAGCCAGAGAGTCCTCAGTGACCCCTCACTGTGCCCATATTCAGTCAATGAATAGTATCAATCTTCCTTGGAAAGAATCAAAAGCTCTCACGTCTATTTCCTCCTCTTCATCCTGACTGTGGTGCCTTTTCTGACTTCCAGTGTTGATCACCATCCATCACCCTGTACACACCTACCATGGTCTTCCTCACTCCGGGCACATCTAGTTCATCCCTCACCCTATACACACACACCATGGTCCTCTTTACCTCTGTGGACATCTAATCACATAGATTGTGCTCATGACTCTTGCCACTGCTAAGGCTGTCCACAGTTCTTTGTTACAAGCTTCCTTCCATGGCTTCACTATTCCTCTAATCCTGGACTTGATGGATCTCTTTCTGCCGCCTTGACTAAATACCAAGTTTTTGTGACTATGCAAGGAACAGTCCCTGTACCAGGGATCCTATATTCTCTGCTAGGCCAACATCCTTCACTACCTCTAATCCTGGTGACTTTCCCTGAACATTTCTCTGACCTCCATCATTTGCACCTCAAACCTCCCTTTCTTACTTTTAAAGCATCACTACCATATGCTTCCAAATTATTCCTGTCTCCCAAGTAAACCATGGACACACTGAGGCCAGACATCACTGCTTCACTACCAGTGTTCAGTACAATGGTTGATCTACAGAATAGTTCATGAAGGGGTGAGTAAATCCAGACAGAAGTCAGTCATATCACATCTCCTTCTGGGGATGGGTATTTTGTTAGGCAGGTTACAAAATGGGTAAATAACACTAGGACTAGTTTACTGTCATGTATCTGTTTCATAGCTGTCTACATTCCAAAGCCACAGAGGCCAAATCACAACCTACCCGCAGAGCCCAGGCCTGGAAGCTGTGGAGAATAACGGAGAGTGGGGTCACTAGAAGTAGGAGAGGGTGTATGTAAGATGCTGCAGCCAGGAACACACAAAGGCCCATCTGATTCAAGGAGACTAGCCCAACCTGTTCGCATCATGAGAGGAGCATGAAAAGTGGCTGGTAATGACCAGTAAGAAGAACAGAAGCACCTTGCCATGTTCTCAGCCTATGCCAGAGTCAAAAACCAGAAGCAGGTGATGAAGCCAAAAGCCTTCAATGGGGGAAGGTTTCATGTGAAAATAATTACACTGCAGGATGTCTGAAATGAAATTTTTGACAGACATAACTAAAAATTATGGAATCATATTCTGATATCATTAATGGTCAATAAGGCAAAGTGGATGTTCTTGGATAAAAGTATCATTTATGTTGATACTCTGATAATTTGAAAATCTTGAATCAAATGGCTATAATAAAAAGAATGGAGGAAAAGAAAGAAAAAAAGAATAGGGGGAGGGGACGGTAGAAAAGGGAAGGGAAGTGAGAAAGAAGAAAAGGAGTGGGAAAGGGAAGAGGAGGGGAGGAGAAGAAAGTGAAGGAATGGGGAAGGTGAACAGAAAAATGGGGGGAGGGGACCATATTCAGAGGATCTCTCAGATATGATGCAAATACCTTTTATGGAAGGTAAAATTATGTTAGTGTGTCTTACATGTTGGCATATGATTTTTCACATATTGTATACTTGTATTTTAAATGTAGCCATGTAAATTTTTTTTCTTTTTTTGTTTTTCAAGACAGGATTTTTCTGTAGCGTTGGAGCCTGTCCTGGAGCTAGCTCTTGTAGACCAGGCTGACCTCAAACTACAGAGATTCGCCTGCCTCTGCCTCCCCAGTGCTGGGATTAAAAGCATCCGCCACCACTGCTTGGCCACATAAATTTCTTAATACAAGTTCATCTAAGGACCCTGACTGGCTTGGGTTTGTGCAAGCAGCCACATCTGCAGTGGATTCACAAGTACAGCGGCCCTGCACATCCAGAAGATGTGCTGGCAAACATGTGGGGGGGAGGAGAGTCCTCATGCGCTGTTGGTAAAAGTACAAATGGATGTAACCACCATAGAAATCAGTATTGAGGTTCCTCACAAAACAATAAACATTTCTACCATATGACCCAGTTATACCACTCCTGGACATATACCCTAAGGGCTCTTCCCACTGCAGATAGACATGCTCATCCATGTTTGCCGAGTTTCCATTCACAGTAACTAGGACGGGCAATCAGCCTTGATGTCCACCAACTGATGAAGATGGTATATGTGCACAGTGAGATTTCATGTAGTTGTAAATAAAAATGAAGTTTTCAGGTCTGAAGATGGAAAACATACAGTGTGATGTCACTCAGACCCAGAATAAAGATGATGGCATAGCCTTACTCACAAGGTCCCTGGCACTAGGTTCATGTGTTTAGCTGGGAGTACTTAGAGAATTTGGGAAACTATAAAGGGGTCTTTGGTGGGGAGAGAAAAGATCTTAAAGGAGGGGAGACAACTAGCCTAGTTTTCTGAGCCAGGTCTCTCAATAAACCTAAAGCTCACCAATTAGGCTCCACTGACTGGCCAGTGGGTTCCACCTGCCTTTCCCAGGACTGTGGCTACAGATTACATCCTACATGGTTCTTATATAATGCTGGGGATAGAACTCAGGTTCATGGTTCCTTAACCAACACTTTACCAACTGAGCCATATCCCAGCCCCTACTCTATCTTTCTGGGTCATTTTTATCCCCACCTAGGTGTAAATGTACATATATCCCTAACCTACATCCTTATCACAGTGTGTCCTTTTACTAAGTCACTTCAAAGCACTAGCAATGTACTAGGTTGTGTTCCAACTCTCTAATATAAAAGTCTTATAAAAACTTATAAAAGTGTGTCCCAGTGTTATAAAAGTCTGTTCCACTTGTTATAAAAGTTCATCCAATCCAGTGAGATAGCCAGGCAGTTGTTTGTCTTATAGACATGGGCTCAGTTTCTCACGATTTCTTAGGTTGATTACGAAACATTTTGTGGCAGCCTTAGGTAGATCTTGGTTGGAGTAAGCCTTTTAGCCCCATCTCTATCCTGTCTGCATCATGAATCTGCGAATCCTGCATCGTGAATCATCTGCGAATCCTGCCCTCTCATCACTTCATGCATGCTCACACACATGCAAATAAAACAACAAAAACTACTCATCCATTGCTCCCGTAGCCATGCCCCGAGCCTCCATGCAGGTGATACAGTCAGCCAGAGAGCCTCAAAACCTTCCTTACCCTCACAGCTGTCCTAGTCTGCATCCCAGGACTCCTTCGGCACAAGCCTGGGTCATTTCCTGTTTTTCTACCCAAGACTAAACTACTATCTGGTGGGAAATTGTTCGTTAAACCAAGTGTTAGGTTCTGACTACTGAAGGGCTCCCTTCACACGGGGGGGGGGGAGTGTCATTTTGAAATCAAGGCTTACTTAACATTAATGAGGTTATATTCATTAAAAGGTAGACGGTGTTCTGGTAGTTTTCAAAATCAGGCTACTCCGTTCCTTAGGGTAGGCCTACTTTCTGGTACTTAAAAATAAGCAATGAGGTGGAAATTTCAGGGTACCTAGAGGCCTAGGGGCCAGTCAGGTGGCATCTAATGTTATTTCACCCTCTGTTTGGCTAGAACACTGTTTATGTACTTCACATGTCTTTTCGGTGTCTGGACATTATCTTTCCTTTCTTAATTGGAGCAGCGCCTGACCCTCCAGATGGTGAGGCCAGTGTCAATTAAGAAGGCTTGCTCTGCATGCTGCCCTGAAGATCCCTACTGCAGCTGATGGGGCTGGTGTGTTGACCACATTTTCCCAGGTTTAACTTGCCTGTTCCTTTCTTCTGCAATGGCACATTGAATAGTAGGCTGCGCCAGTTTTCAGTGGAGATGTCTCCTTTTTATTTTCCTCACAAGAAATTGGCAAATGCCATGTATTTTTCTGTTTATCTTTTTGGCAATCATGTGAGGTTTGTTTTTGGAAATAAGTATGTTGACCAGATATCTGTCTTTTAAAAAAAATATGATTTTAATTGAAAGAGAATTACATCACCTTCCTTTCCGCCTAGCCCTTCTCGGCTACTCTTTCTCCAATCCCTTCCATGTTCCCCATCACTCTCAAGTTGATAGCTTCTTTTACTTAGCATGTTATTATTGCACACATATCTTTATGTTTGCATATGCACAAATACGTAAATGCAATTGCTAAGGCTGTTTCTGCTGTTTGTGTCTATGATTTCGGGGCTGACTACCCTGCACTGGACAACCCATGAGGGGGCCTCAACTCTAGGAGAATCATTTTCTTCTTTCAGAAGGCATTAGTTGCCCAAAGTTCTTTGTTTAGTAGTGGTACCCCTGGGAAATCCCCTCTTTTCACATCGATATGCACTATTGCCATTGTTCTGATCTTGTTTATGCAGCCACCTCTCAAAGACAGTTGTACTGAGGACTTCCTGGTTTCCTGGCTTTTATAGTCTTCCCACCCCCTTGTCCATGATGTTCACTGAGTCATAAATGCAGGTGTTGAAAATAGATTGACCTGAGGCTTTCCCCAAGGCCCTGTTGTGTGGGGAAGGAACACAGCCCCTTCTCTAAACCCACACTCTGTGAGTGTGGTCTATGACTTGGTGTCCTATACATGTGCACTTTGCACATCCTCTCCATGAGGGTGGAGAGCACATATTTTGCTCATTCAAGAAGATTGCTCTTTAGTGCAAAGTGTTGAGGGTTTGGATACCTAGGCTTTTGGTTTTTACCAGTCATAAATGGAATAAAAGTTCAACTTTTATCATAGGAGGAAAAAAATTAGGTAGACAGATGTGTAACTAGGTAACTAGGTAGGTAGATGATAACAGGAAAGAAGAAAGATTTGGGGGGTGAGAGAAGAAATGAAGAGAGGAAAAAAGTTAAGAGGGGAGGGGAAAACATATAATCGGGCCGCTCATCATGGTCTAAACTCCAGCAATTGTTCACAATCATCCCAATGTTGTGACCCTTTAATACAGGTCCTCATGTTGTGCTGATCTAGTCCATAAAATGATTTTCATTACTACTTGATAACTGTAATTCTGCTACTGGTACAAATTGTAATGTAAATATCCGTGTTTTCTGATGATCTTGGGCAGCCCCGTGAAAGGGTTGTTTGACTCGCCCAAGGGGTCGTGACCCACAGGTTGAGAACCACCGGTCTAGCGAGTTACACAAAAACTTTATGTATAAGCAGAGGCCATGGTGAGTCCAGTCCAATTGGGTGTGAGCAAGAGAAAAATGGACAGTTTGGCAGTACCAGGAGCCCCCTACTACTACACCCACGATTCTTGCTATTCCTTCTTTTTTAATTTAACAAAATTTCTTTATTGATTTATTGGAAATTTCACATCATGCACCCCAATTCCACTCATCCCCTAGTCCTCCCATATGTACCTTTCATGCTTGCTGCGCCCGCCCAAAAGAAAATTTTTTTAAAAAAATTAAAATCAAAACAAACAAAAAAGAAACCTCTTTGCTCCTTCATCTTTCCTACCTTTCCAACACCTCTTCATTCCTCAGGAGGCAACCACCTAAGTTTTTGACACAAATCTGGTTGTCGTCCTCATCAACTCAGATCATGAAACCCAATATGAACCTCCACATACAGGCTGCCCATGCATGGAAAAGAATAAATATCTCCTGGAGTCTAGAGAGTGGCCTGGCTGGCTGGTGATGTGGCCCAGATCACCTTTCTCGCAAGCCCTGATTCTGGGATTATAAGCACACATCCCCATGTTCTGTTTATATGTTGGTGCCAGGAATCAAACTCGTGTTCTCATGCTGGCCCAGCAAGCAATTTACAAGCTTAACTCTCTCCACAGACCTATACTCATTCTTTCATTAAATTGGAACTACTTTCCCATGGTAGAACAGGTACACGGAGAGCTTCTCCATGTTTTTTCCTTAATGCCACAGTTTTTCAGCTACCTAATAGCATGGGGAAGATAAAAAGTGTAACCCTCCCTCCTCATTTCAAATGTGTCTACACTTTGGTCCTGTAAGCTAATTCAAGCCGAACTGGGGGAGCATTTACAGTGCGACACATCTAGAGTTCTGACGATTAAAAGCATCTCTTTCAAGCCTCAGGCGTCGGCCAGCTTGCCTGTGAATTCTGCATTTTAAGCACCTCAGATCTCAGCTTAATTAAGAGCATCACTGCTCCCAGAGCAATCTGGTGACAGAAAAGCAAGCGAGAAAAAACACACACACACACACACACACACACACACAGCTCTGCTCAGCAAGCTGGGGCCCCATTTCTTCAAGGAGAACATTGAAGAAGAAACTTTTCCTTCACAGAGGGCCACAACCACCGCTGGGGAGCGAGGCAGGACCAAGGAATGAAACAAGAGCCCAGGCACAGGCTTCCCAGAAACCATACACACAGAGAAAAAGATAAAGAATGGATTCGTGACAAATTAATCATCAGGTGTTCAATGGTCAGTTCCTTCACGTGTAGAAAGACGCGGAGTAGACAGAATGTCCCAGTGCCCGTAGGTCCAGCGTGCAAGGAGCTCTAAAAGTAGGTGGAAAGTATGTATGTGTTAGATGTGAAAATGGAAACTACACACTGCTAACATGGCACATTCACTAATCACCCACCACAGCACTTACGTGTGTGATGGGAACTAAATTGTGACTTCCTTCAGTATGTTGTGCTGTCTAACTCCCAGTGCACTAGGATGTAATTGGACATAGGACCAGCAAAAAAGGGAAGGAAGGTCATTTGGGTGGAGCCACAAGAGAATCATGCTTCCAAGAAGAAATAGAACACAGACACACAACAGGAAAGACACGGTGAAGGTGTGGAGAACACCAACGCATAACGGTCAAGCATAGAAAGAGAGCACATCAAAACGCAGCCCCACCAACACCTTGATTTTGGACCTCTAGACTTCAAAATGATCCTTTTGAGCTCAGATGCCTGTTGTTTAAGCTACTACCCCATCTGTGGTACAGTGGTTTGGAGCCCTAGCTCCCTCAATGCCACGCAAAGTCTTACACCTTCCGCTCCAGGGCATCCAAAGAAAATCCCTAAAAGAATGCTTATAGTTAGAAAGCTATAGCTCTCTTCCCTGCTGGGGAGGAGCAGGCAATGGTTAGATGTCCAGTTCCCTCACCCAAGAAGCCCACTGGTGGAAACAAGCAGAGCTGCAGCCCACTGACCTAGGTCTTTGACACACGACACTCCAGAACCCTCCAGAATGCTGGGCTGGAAGCCACCTGCCCAAGAGTAACACAACTAATCCTTTCTGCCACAGTGCACCCTGGCCTGGCTGTTCAGTAAAGTGTATTGGGCTCAATTAACCAAACAATATTTCAGCTCATAGGAATGAAGCCCGGCTCATCTGGGGCTTCAAGATAAGTAAGGGAGGAGGGAAGCGATGGGTTGCGATTTTATTGGATCACAGCAAGGGAAAGGATGATGGAGTCACCCCATCTGGCTGCGAACCCTGACTGTGCTGTTCTTTAGTCTTTGACTTTGAACAATTAACCTCAGAATAAGAATAAACAGCTGGATCTGATTATATATATCTCATAATATATATACATATGTGTGTGTTTAATAAATCAATTTCTGGAAAGTGTTTTAAAATGCTTTACACAATTTTTTCCTAGCTATTATAACATCCATAACTGTTAGGCAGTATTATCTAATAGTCAGAACATTTAGCAGCAGATGCAGTGAGTCAGTCAGCCTAATTTACAGACAAGGAAACTGAGGCACTGAGCTCAAAGTCACACAGCAAGAAAATGGTGGGATGAGAGCCTACGGTTGCTCAAGTTCCACGCTTTGCAGCTGGGGTAAAGAGTTTCTACTCAACATAATAATTAACCAGGGGCACCTCTTCAGGAAATGGGATTTTATATGGTATTTTATTCCCTCATATCAAACTTTACCATGACAAAGCAAGCCTTCCTCCCAAATGCTCATTATCTAAACTCATTGACTTCCTATGGGAAAAAAAATCCCAGAAGCCATCCCAACCTCTAAAATTGACTCTATGGAATGAAGCCCAGGAATTTGTTGTAATTCATTTTTATACTTGACCATATCATATTTGTACACAACACACTGTGATTATAAAACCATCCTACTGCCCTCTCTATATGATCACGTCATGTAGGAGGAATGCCTGCTTGTTTGTCCCGGCCACTGGGCTAGCTTAGCCCCCAAATAACCAGACAGAAAATGTATTAATTAAATCACTGCTTGGCCCATTAGCTCTAGCTTCTTATTGGCTAACTCTTACATCTTAATTTAACCCATCTCCATTAATCTGTGCATCACCACAAGATCTTGGCCTACCAGCAAAGCTTCAGCATGTCTATCTATGGCGGCTCCTTAACTCCGCCTTCCTTCTCCCAGCATTCAGTTCAGTTTCCCCCGCCTACCTAAACTCAGCCCAATCAACAGGCCAAGGCAGTTTCTCTATTCATTAATGGTAATCACAGAACACAGGGGGGACTCCCACATCAATGCCATACATAAGCAATTGCCTTCTACCAACCTTAATTCTCGGGCACCCTGAAGCTTAGAACTGTGGCTGTCAGGAATGCCTTTTAAAGTGTGTTTGTACATATTGTTACAGTTGCCTCCAGTGTTCCTTTAGATTGTAGAACAAATTCAAGATGATTTTTAAAAATCAGACTTTACTTTGTCTTTTGCAACTAATGCAGACTCACATAAAAGCACTGACTCTATGCAAAGCACAGATTTGAAGGAAACCCCACAGCTCCCATTTATCCAGACAGTTCCAGCAGAAAGGAAAACATTAACTCCACAATTATCTCCACATTCCCAAGTCTGCTGTGGTTCTTATAACCACTTGACTGGGAAGAGAAAATTAACACTAGCTGTGATGTGGTGGTGTACACCTGGAATATGAGCGCGTAAGAGTTTGAGATAGGAAGATCAGACATGCTGGGTCATCCTCAGCTACATGTGAGTTTGAGATCAGCCTTGCCTGTATGAGATCCTGTCTCAAAAACATAAAAAAAAATCACAATCCAGAATGCTAGATATATGCTACTAAATAAAAACCCCACTACCAGGAGTGGGTTACCACTTTGAGTTGTCAGCCACTGGAATCCCCTAGGCATCCTCCAGTAAAACACTCTTGAAAGCATCTTAAATGTGATCGTAGAACTTGGAAAAAAAAATCTATCTGGTACCCACCTGGAAGCTTCAGCTCTACTGGCTAGCTTTCATGGTACTGGGAAGTTCTATAGGTCACCAGAAGAGAAAAGTCATCATCACACCCAGCTGTGTGCTCTGAGAGCCACAAGAATGACCTGCCTGGCCAGATACCACCACTAATGCCAGTATTCTGGCACAACTGTTATATGGAAGTAATCAACACCTTTTTAAATGTATTAAAGTCACACTCCACTAGATGGAACCCACACCTGACACTGTCAGTAGGGTCAAAGACCTGGGGTTAGATAGATCATGGGCCTAGAGGAAAATCTGCTACTATTCCTTTGTTAAACAGACACAGTAATAAAACATCTCCTAATGACTTCTTGCTATACCCATAGGTCAGTGAATTATTCTCATTTGAGAATATTCTTGAGGTAGAAGGCAATTTACACAGAGACTGACAACTAGTCAACAATGAGCAGAAATGAGACCTCAGAGTACTCAGTACTAAATGGGATGTCTACATCACATCTGTATCTTCAAGGTTCAGAGATGTATGCAGAAGAGAGGAGAGAAGGGTTTTTTAAAGCCAGAGACAATGAAAGATTTCAAGGAAATGGTGTTTTCCAGATACAACAGGAAAGATGTGCTTGTGAACTCAGGGATTGTGACAGCGTGCACAAAAGTCACACAAGCTCAAACCAGAAAAAATCCCAGCATGGAGGAGGGGATGTGGGCACAAAGTTCCACCTCCACCTAAGGTTGCTGTTTAAGAGAAAGAAAGTCAGTTTTCTTTAATGGAGTCACATCTGCTATATTGGCCACGTTCCAGAACAGGCTCCATACCCAAGAGCAGTCAGTCAACACAAACTGGACTTGATTGGGAGGAAAGGGGGAAAAAGGGGGTGAGGGATATAAAAATATAGAGATAGAGAGAACATGAAGTTGTGTGGATAAGGGCAGAGGGGGAGAATGTGGGAGAAATTGAGGAGGAAGATGGATATGATCAAAATATCTTGTATGAAATTCTCAAAGAATTAATAAAAATTGTAAAAAGGAAACTTTGACAACATAGTAAAATAGCAACTTGTAAAGAAAAAGAAAGCAACAAGTGAAGAATTAACATTCTGGTTAGAGAAGCTTTAAGAGTGTACCACATATCATCATAACAAAGTCTGGACTGATGGTCTGTGATCTTGGGTCAACTGCTCACCGCAGAGCAAATACACCAAATAGGCAACCAGAAGAGTCTTTCTTCCTTCATTGTGTTGCCACTAAGGAGAGTTATTTTATTATCCCAACAACACGGTATCACTTAAATCACAGGAACAGCAAAATGCTATTTGACCGACTCATTCTCTAACCTCATGACCTCGCACAAAAGCTCACAACCCCACCATACAATGACACTTTGGGTTACACAGGGACCAGAGCATTCCTGATGCAATAACAACACAGCAGAAATAGCATTCATTGACCACCTACCATCCAAGCTGCATGCTCAATGCTTCCCCTTCTTGATGCTTCTTTACATTGTAACACAAAATAAAAAATACATATGTAATATGTATTACATGTAAGGTATATACATATAATATAGTTATATTTATAATATATAGTCTTTGTAATTGTTATAATATATTTATATATTATGAGTTAAACATATAAATTTATATTATTATATAATATATAAATATAATATTGATAGATTATAATATAAGATATGAATATATTAAATGAAGTTAATGTTGGTATATATTATCATGTGTGTTATAAATAGATTATATAAATATATTGATATGTATTATATACTATGATATATGATATTATGATGTCATTTATGCTATAACTAATATTTATGATATGCCATATATAATATAATAGATGCACTATATTGCATGTATGTTATATATAATATATTACACATAATATATAATATTTATATAATACATTTTTGTTTGGAATAATGAACGAATTCTTTTTAGTGGAATGGAACGACGGAAGGAACCCAATGAAGGAAGGAGGAGGACCACCTGTCTGATAGATATTCTATGTTGAATAGTTGACCTCGAGATCACATTTTGGAAGAGCACAATAAGTTCCAGGCAGGTTTGCATTGGTGACAAGTATGTCATCTAATTTACCAGTAACTGAGGCTCTTCTCCTCAGTGGCAGATTGTGTGTGCCGTCTTACCAGCTGTTCTGCCAGATGTTATCCCCTGGCCAGCTGACAGATCCATGAAGAGATAATATCTTCAGTCTGCAGAAAGCTCCCTGCAGGATTTTCTCCCAACACAGTGATAACGCATTTTAGAAGGCTGAGACATAGCAAGAAGGTGGTAGAATGACTTCAGGTTGAGCACAAAGAGAAGCAATGTGGCCTGCTTAACCAGCCTCAGCTAGCCACCAGCTCCTTAGCATTGCAGGCCTTTTAATCAAATATGCAAATAAGATGCTTATAAAGTGTAAACTTTGTTTCTTACCAACCTGTCTATGGAGCCTTTTCTACTGTTACCTTACCTGATCATCTAAGGCAAATGGTTCTCAACCTTTCTAATGCTGCAACCCTTTAACAGAGTAGTGACCCCAACCATAAAATTATTTTTGTTTGCCTACAGTATAATCTAGACCATTTTGGCATTAAAAAATTCATATTTAACCCATAAAGCATAGCCTTTTGAATACTCATTTTGACTGCAGTATAAAATTTACTTATCTAGAAGCTTAACTGTTTGTGGTGGAATGGCCTCCAGGTGGTAAAAGCCAGGCCATAAACAGGCACAGGGGTCCACACATAAGGGATGATGCAGGTGTTGGACTTGTTCACTCCAGAAATTCTTCCTAGACAGTACTTCTGTGGCAAGTGATAAGGAGGAAAGGTAACATGAAAGAAAAAGGCAGAAGAGGAGGCAAGGAAAAGAGGGACTTTTATTTATTTATTTTTTATTAAAATTTCACCTCCTCCCAGCCTCCCTTTTCCCTCCCCCTTCCTCTCCAGTCCAAAGAGCAGTCAGGGTTCCCAGCCCTGTGGGCAGTCCAAGGTCCTCTCCCCTCCATCCAGGTCTAGGAAGGTGAGCATCCAAACAGGCTAGGCTCCCACAAAGCCAGTACATGCAGTAGGATCAAACCCAGTGCCATTGTCCTTGGCTTCTCAGCAGCCCTCATTGTCCACCATATTCAGAGAGTACAGTTTTATCCCATGCTTTATCAGTCCCTGTCCAGCTGGCCTTGGTGAGCTCCCAATAGATCAGCCCCACCGTCTCAGTGGGTGGGTGCCCCCCTAGCAATCTTGACTTCCATGTTCATGTAAGAGAGGAACTTTTTGAGCCCTCCGACTAACTTACAAAAACTATACTTAACTAGCTCTGAACTATACTTTTTCCCTTATCTGTAAAGTGGCCACAATTTTATGAGATTGTTTAACTGAAATTTTCGAGGGCAGGTGGAACTTCTGGTTCATAATGGGCATCTAATGAGATCAGTTCTCTCCAGAACCAGGATTATTACTTATAGAACACTAGGTATAATAAATTCAAATGATGAAGGCACTAAATTCTAACAATGGGACTTAAAACAACACAAAGTTACTCTAGAACTTAGAACTCCGAAGTGAGACATTGTGCTTCTTTAGGAATGTTCAAGGAAGATCTGAATCTTCTCAAGTTATCAGAGGCAACTTACATCCCTGATTTCTTCTTTCGACCCACAACACACATCTTCTCTATTCTCTGGCTCCTGCTCCTTACATCTCTCCTGTTTTAAGGACACTTGTCCACCTGAGTAATCCTTAACTATCTCTTTGTTTCAGCATGTACAATGTCACCACACCTGGAAAGGCCTTATGCCCTGTAAAGCAAAACATGCACACATTCCATAGATGAGGAATGAACGTTAACAATAATTGTTCTGCCTTTTAGTGTCTGTCTTCTGACCACCTAAACTTTCACACCCACTCCACAAACTAAAGATACTCGCCCAGTCTTAGCATCTTCAAAAGTCTCAACCCATTATAGCATTGATGCAATTCAAAGATCTCATCTAAATATCATCAACTCAAAATACCTAAATTTTATTCTCTAAATCACACATGGATGATAATCTTCATATAAGCCATCTGGGGCAAAATTTTTCTTTATCCATGGGCCTATAAAAGTAGAAAATAAGTTAAATAGTCTCAAATTAGAGTGTTGGAATTGATGTATAGTAAGTTGTCGTTTCCGTCCAAAGTTGGGGAGGAATGAAGAAAAGGATCCACTGAGACACAGCTGGGGAAAATCTATTAGATTCCAATCCCTAGGAATTGTTTTCTGTGTTTTGCAGCTCAGCCAACAGGGCCTACAATTATGACTTCTGTAAATAAGACTGACCACTGGACCTACAGTTCTGCCTTACATATCGTCTTTCTTTCTCCATGAATGGGAGAACATTTTTCCTAATGAGTAACTTAGCCTCCTACTTCTAGCGTGTATATATGAGGACAGGGGGTGATAGCCTTTTGCATTTCCTTCTTCCCCTTGATATTGAGGCTTGCCACACTTCTGATGGGGTCACATCCTCAAAGATGGTGGTGGGGATCCCAGCATGTAACGGCATAAACGAATGCAGACAGATTGTAAAAATATATATATACAGCTTTAATAGACTTACAGAACCACCATTCCCGCGGAGACCAGGAAAGCAGAAGCAGTGGCTGGGAGCACGAATTTATATGCAAACATTAGCCCGAGGCGAACACGCCCCCTAAGGGGTAGGACTTAAGATATACAGAAAATATAAAATAAAAGTAAAAATAAACAAAATATAGGTTAAAACAAAGCTACACAAAGATGGAAAATACACAGAGACTTTTGATACTGTATGCTATTATGCTCTGTTTGAATTGTTTGAATGCTGAGAAAAAAGCAACAGCTGCTAAAAGATATTTGTTTATAAATGCTGCTGAACTGATCCAACATAGATACTTTGAAAATGCCTTGACTTTGAAATTTGGATCTAAGGACATGATGCTTTGGAAAGGAGTTTCTTATTTTGCTTTCACGGAGGATGAGACCCTGTTCATTTCTTCTATTCCGGTATGGTATGATGGACCACGACCTCCTGAAGCTTTGCTGTTCAGAAACCCTTCAGAAAATTGCTTCGCTCAACTGCCAACTGAGATGAAACTAGCACACAGGTTATACCATGAAAGACCTCATTAACGACGCCCCCATTCAGCAGGAAGCAGTTTGGAGAGAAAAACCTGTGCCCATGTTCCCAAATACGGTTTATATGGTTCTTTAACATTTAAAGGGGGATGTGATATAGATATGAATAATTTGCATTAGTATAGATTTTGCTTTATTGATAGAGATTTAAGGTCAATTTTGTTATTTCTGCTATTGATTAAGAATAGATAATTATAATAGTCAAGTTTGTAGTCATGTTAGTTAAGATTTTCTAGATGTGCATAGATATATTTTAGATAGGCATTCTTTATATTTTTCAAAACTTATAGAATATGGCATTTTAAATGTTTAATAACTTAGGACTTTTCATGACAATGAGACACTCTGCTCCTGGCAGCACCAATCTACTTCAAGAAGAAGATGGGCATCGAAGAGGATCCTTATGGAGTTTGATAGCCATTTGGGCAAGAAACTGCTCTTGCCTGTACTATTGCATAACCTGGACACAGAGAACCCACAGAGAGAGGACTGCTGAACTTGCCTAAAGGTGAGATGATCTTTCGGGATTCCTGATTCATGAAAGAGTCTGCAAGACATTCTTCAGGACAAGCAGATAGTGACTGCCTTTGAAATTTCCTGCTTTGTGGAAATGTCTGCTGGAAACTATGGGCCTGTAGGCCGAAGATGGATGCCCCAACGGTAGAGAGGAACTTTGGGTGACTGTACAGGCAGCGAGATGACTCTGTCATTTCTAGAGTTTTAAAAGCTGCTTACTTTTTGTTTGCTTAGGTAATATTGTATCTTTCTGGAGTCTTTGATGGAGTTAAAGAATAGTTAGTTATAATTTTCCTTAGTTATGATGAATATTATTGTAATTTTTACTTGATAACTGTTTTGTTATATGTAATTTTGCTATGTTAAAGTTAAAGCCTTCCTTTTTTTGTTTAAACAGAAAAAGGGGAAGTGATATGGGAGTGTCATATATCAATCTGTTGATTTCATTGGTTGAGTAATAAACAAACTACTTGGACTCATAGCTTAGAACATAGGTGGGTGGAGTAAACAGAGCAGAATGCTGGGAGGAAGAGGAAGTGAGCTCAGACTCGACAGCTCTCCTCTGGGGACAGACGCCTCAGAGAGACGCCATCCTCCCCTCTCCCAGGCAGACACACGCGATGAAGCTCCGACCCAGGATGGATGTAGGCTAGAATCTTCCCGGTAAGACCGGTGCTCACAGATTATTAGAGATGGGTTGATCGGGATATCAGAATTAGCCAGTAAGGGCTAGAGCTAAAGGGCCAAGCAGTGTTTAAATGAATACAATTTGTGTGTTGTTATTTTGGGGCATAAGCTAGCAGGCGGCCCCAGGGTGCTGGGGACGCAGCCCCGCTGCTTCTATTACTACACCAGCACTCGGGAGGCAGAGGCAGGCAGATCTCTGTGAGTTCGAGGCCAGCCTGGTCTACAAGAGCTAGTTCCAGGACAGGCTCCAACGCCACAGAGAAACCCTGTCTCAAAAAAAAAAAAAAAAAGATGGTGGTGGTGGTGGTGTATGTCACCCAGATTCACTCCATTAGACAGGGAGCTTCTTTTTGGCTTTTTCCTGGACAGTTTTAGTTCTGTTTCTGGATTCATCTGAGATAGTTTTGGAGATCCATGATATCTATGTGTACTCTCACCAGAAAGTCCACCTTATGATTAGATGTTCAGATTTTTTTAATCCTTTCAAAGAACTAGCAAAATGTGGTTCCACCACAGTCTCCAGCCCTCATCATCTCCTGACCAGCTCTACTGGAAGCGGATTTGCAGCTTGGGTGGGCTGCAAAGAAGTTCTGGCTCTATGCTACAGCATTTCCCTTCTCCTAGCTCAACCCTACCACATTTTACTAGAAGTCAACAAGAAGAAACTGGCTCCATCCTCAGCACTTTGTGTAGAATTTTCTCAGGAACATGTAGAAAGTCATCACCTTCATGGTCTGCATTCAATAAACAGTAGAACACGATTCGGCTAACTGTTCGTTCTGCAGACAGCTAGGATCCACTTAACTGCTTCAGTTTCCAGTGTCACTTGAATTTGAACTTCAGAGAACAGGGGTCATATCATGGCTCATACCTGAATCCTCGTTCTCAGGTGTTTGAAGCAAAAGGATCACAAGTTCAAGGTCAGTTTGAGGTATGTGTTGATACTATGTCTCAAAGAATGGCTTTTATTTTTTTAATTTGCTTAAAAAGAAACTATCTTTTCTTATTTTACATGCCAAATCCAGTTCCCACTCCCTCCCCCCTCCAGCTCTTTCCACCTTCCCCTCCATCCCACCCCCCCATCCACTCCACAGAGAGGCAAGGCTTCCCATGGGGAATCAACAAAGTCTAGCACAATGCTTTGAGGCAGGAACAGGGCCCTCCCCACTACATCTAGGATGATCAAGGTATTCCCCCCCCCCATAAAGACTTTCTCAGAAGCTGTTTTGTGACCCATGCTGGACGTTGACTCTCCCCTCTTCCTTTGCTGTTTAGCAGTTTTTACTTTGGTGAAATCCCAGTTGTCTGATTGTGCTCTTGTTGAAATCCCTGAGGTCTAACCCAGGGATTTCCAACCCAGACCAATGTTGTAGACCTTTCCTCCCAGTTTTCTCCTACAGTTTCATAGTTTTAGGCATTATATTTAAGTCTTTTATAAGTTTTGAGTTTGTTTCTATATTTGGTTTGAAAAAAGGTCCAATTCCATTCTGCATATAGATACTCTGTTTTCTCAATACCATTTATTAAATACACTGTTCTTTCCTTTTTGTGTGTTCATGGCCCCTTTGTCAAAAATCAATTCCATATAAATAGTTGGGTTTATTTCTGGCTTTCTGTCTGGCCACTGATGTATTTACATTAGCTTTTTTGTGCCAGTACCATGCTGCTTTAAATACAATATCAACTGGCATTTATCCCAGAGAGAAGAGGCTCATTTAACACATATAAATCAATGAAAATGTGATCCATCACTTTACCAGAATGAAGCACACAAAAAAAAAACATAAATCATTGCAAGAGATGCAGACAAACATTTGATGAAATTCAGTATTCATTTATGATTTAAAAAAAACTTTCCAGCCAGCCACAGACTAGCTCAGACTTTCAATGCCAATTCTCAGAAGGTTGAGGCAGGAGGATCATGATGGCTTTACCAGGGCAACACAGCAGCAAGACTCCCTCTTAAATGAATATATGAAGAAATTCAGCACCAATGCAAAAACATTTTAAGCTGGGTGGTGATTGTATACACCTTTAATCCCAGCACTTGGGAGGCAGAGGAAGGCAGATCTCTATGAGTTCAAGGCAACCCTGGTCTACAAAGTAAATTACAGGACAGACAGGACTTTTACCACAGAGAAATCCTGTTTCAAGGAACAAAAAAGGGGGGGGGTGATAAATGAAAGAATAAAACATCCAAAAGCACGAAGTCAAATATACACATGTACTACATACAAATATATGTGTATATGTCCACACACACACACACACACACACACACACACAAATATACATGTGTATATTCACATCCACAGTTTCTGGTTGACTGTGCCTTGTGCATTGAGGAAATTTTTCCTGGCCTATTTCATTTAAGGACTTTTATTTTACATAACTGAGTAGCTAAAAGATGAAGAAATATTGCTCTAGCCACATGAAGTGTGCTAATTTTTCTAGTTTTAATAAAATTCTTAGCTGGGCGATGGTGGCGTACGCCTTTAATCCCAGCACTCGGGAGGCAGAGGCAGGCGGATCTCTGTGAGTTCGAGACCAGCCTGGTCTACA
>NC_022009.1:12427927-12430012 GCF_000317375.1 Microtus ochrogaster | reverse complement strand
AGAGCTAGTTCCAGGACAGGCTCCAAAGCCACAGAGAAACCCTGTCTCGAAAAACAAAAAAAACAAAAACAAAAAAAAAAATCTTATTATCTTGGTTCTCTTAACAAAAAGTTCATTAATACTACTAACTCCATAGTTACTGTACACATGGTTTTAAAGAGATATTGGATACTAGCTGCAAAGTCAATGTCCTAAATAGTAAGACATTTTTGGTATAAAATTTCATTTTTATCTAAAATATTTCTTGCAACAGAGTCTCATAATTATAATTGCTAAAAGGAGCACTTTGATACTGTTCATCCATTCTGACAAAGCCCTTTCCACAGAGGTGAAATTTTTCCAGAACTTGGACCAGCTGTGGGCAAAGATGTCCACTCTACCATACCTCTTCCAATATAAAATATTTCTACATCTAAATAAGCAACTACTTACTTGTATAGCCATTACAAAATCTCAGATTTCTGAGACCACTTTGAGGAACAACTCAGAATCTTCAAACCTGGCCTTGACTGTACCCGAAGGCTCTGTGATTCCAGATGACACTGATGAATGCCAGCCAAGGCGGTGGCGGAAGTGATCTGTCAGCATTTACACACAGACGTGAGCGTCACAGTAAAAAAGGCTAGGCAAGGAAGTTTGTTTACAAAGAATCCCTTCCAGTGAGTCATTAGTTTCGGCTCATGCCCCTCCTCTGCCTTTAGGTTTACCTTGGAACTGAATGAAGAGCCCTCTGAGGATGGAGCGATGGCAGAGAGGGAGCCACAGGATTCTCTCACATAGGAGCAAAATGTTCTCCACACAGACTATGTCCGTAGATTCAAAGAAGATTCTCAATGCCCATTGACAGTGTTTTAAACGTCCCTCTGGTTAAAAACACACTTCTCTTCTGAAATGTCCAGCTTTCCTCTTGGATAAGGGAATTTGCACATGGGAATGTGAACAATTTCCGAGGAACGACAGGAATTACTAATCAACATTACAGGCGAAGGAACTTTTTTCCTCTGAGCTTACTTTTGTCACACTCCCTTTCCGTCAGTGCACATGCGCAAAGTTCATCTCAAAGCAGAAAGTACTGGCAAGGCCAGCCCAGCCAGTCACACAATGAGTATTTCAAGGAAAGCCATGCTTCATCTGGGCAGCCAGCCTACTGAAAGGAATGAACTCTCTCCATCCTTCCTCGCTGAGCTTCAGACTATCGGCTGCTGCGTAGTTGATCTATTAAATTAAAGTCAATGAGCCTGCAAGGGATCCCGTACACTGGGCTTCTTTATAACTGAAAATTTTACAGCAAATGGTTATTTTATCACTTGGAATGTGCCACAGTCATTTTCCTAAAGTACACGTTTATCTACTCTTACATAAATAAGGATGTTTACAACATTAGCTTGGACTCTTGCCTACCATCAAGCTAGTGAACTCCTGCATAGACTCAGAGAACTGTCCTAGACCAGACTGTCTGGACATTTTACTCTGGGCTGGATGCGTTTGCATCTTCCCTATCCCTTTAACTCCTGCCTGTCCATGCTGCTCTTAGCTGTGAAAGATTGTTTCTCAGATCAGAAAGCAAAACGAACTTGAGGATCCCAAGTTTAGGAGCTGACAGAGTCCCTAATTGATGGCATTAATGCCCAGATTAGTGCGTCACTCACATCACCTTTTTTTATTTATTTTTTATATAAATTTATTTATTTATTAAAGATTTCTGTCTCTTCCCCGCCACCCAATTCCCTCCCCCTCCCCCAATCAAGTTCCCCTCCCTATTCAACCCAAAGGAACCCCCACCTTCATCCAGGTCTAGTAAGGTGAGCATCCAAACTGCCTAGGCTTCCACAAAGCCAGTACGTGCAGTAGGATCAAGACCCATTGCCATTGTTCTTGAGTTCTCAGTAGTCCTCATTGTCCGCTACGTTCAGCAAGTCCGGTTTTTTTTTTTCTGATGACATTCTACATTTTTTTTATTTTTTTTAATTTATTTATTTATTGAGGATTTCTGCCTCCTCCCTGCCACCGCCTCCCATTTCCCTCCCCCTCCCCCGATTAAGTCCCTCTCCCTCATCAGCTTGAAGAGCCATCAGGGTTCCCTGA
>NC_022009.1:12415588-12427087 GCF_000317375.1 Microtus ochrogaster | reverse complement strand
CTTGAATTTTGCATGCAAATGGATGGAAATAGAAAACACTATCCTGAGTGAGGTAAACCAGACCCAAAAAGAGGAGCATGGGATGTACTCACTCATATTTGGTTTCTAGCCATAAACAAAGGACATTGAGCCTATAATTAGTGATCCTAGAGAAGGTCACATCACCTTTTTAAATAATTAACTTAAATAATTGTTTGAGATTATAATAAAATAAAATTTTATGTGGACTCACCACATAAAAGCAACCTATTCAATCTGTATAATGTTACTTGTATGTGTATGATTTCAGGGTTGACCACTTGGTGCTGGCCAATCAGTTGGTGTGCTCTTCCCTAGGGAAGATTGTTTCTCCTGCTCTCGGTGCTGCCTAGTTGCTTATAGTTCTCTGCATAGCGCTAAGGCTTCATAAGCTTTCCCCAGTCCACCTTAGCATTTCCATTGTTGTTGTTCATGTTCAGGTCACGTTTAAGCAACAGTATTCATAGGACATCACAAGTACAGCTTCTGACATTTCTAGGAGACAACTCCTCCAGCAAATTCCCTTTTCTTCCAGCTCTTACAATTTTCTGCCTTCCCTTATACAATGATCCCTTAATTATCATAAAACTGCCATAGAAACATATCAATCATGTACAAATTTTTCTGAGAAGAAAAACAGTAGGGATCATGTTAAGACACCACTTATTCGCTTTCTGTATGTTAGCATAGACTGCCTTGACAGACACTAGGGAAATGTATGTGGTTCATTCATTTACTAACTCAACAGATGCTCACTGGGCAAGCCTCTGCTACATTTTGACTCTTGGAAATACAATAAAGGATATTCGCCAAGTTTTTTTCTTCCTTTTATTTATTTATTTTTTGACTCTATGAAAATGTTCCTCCTCCTCACCACAATCCCAGTCTCTTTAGGGCAACTTTTCCTATTAGATTGCCTACAAGATAATAGCTCTGCAAGGAAATGCATTAGAAGGCCTCACATACCTCAGGGTGATTACCATGATCCACAAAATACAGATTTGCAAGGCTACCCTTTTAAACCCTCGATGAAGTCACGTGCCCTCACTGTTTATTTTCATGGCTCCAAAGGCAGAGGCAGACCACAACATAACAAGGAAGAGAGAACATATCGTACTGACTATAGAATCCACTCAGAAGTCTCACATACTGGGTAGAAACTAAATTTAGGTTTTTAAATCAATTGACTTTTCCAAATGGTTGAAATTATTGACCAAATGAAAGATGTATCTTTTTTCATTCCAGTAAAAGAGCATAAGTTATTGCAGTCTTTTATGCTTTATTGGAAGATGGAAAGCTACAAATTCTGAGCTACCCCAAGTTTCTAAACTTCAGGGATGAGCCGAGAGAGGAAATTATTCAAAATTATAAAAATTTCTTATATTCAGATAACATCCATTTGGGTTGACTAATTATACATTGAAGGTCCTTTTCAAAACTTGCAGTGATATTTCATTTGTATTTTAATAAATAAAGCTTGCCTGAAGTTCAGAGAATAAATCAGCCGCACTAATCAGCCTTACAGACCATGCAGAGGTGACACACACCTTTAATCCCCATAGCTCCATTCCTTTGCCATAGAAACCAGGTGGAGGTGGTACACACCTTTAATCCCAGCACTAGGAAGGGACATAAGATGGGAAGAGACAGATCTCAGACACAGTCTCATTCTGAGATTCCTGCAGACAGGATCGCCATTTCGAACTGAGGTAAAAATAAGAGCCAGCGACTGGCTGTTTTGCTTTTCTGATCTTCATGTTGAACCCCAGCTTCTGTCTCTGGGTTTTTATTCATCATGCTACAAAAACTAGAGAAAGCTATTTTTACAATGTCTAACGAAGCAGTATCAACTTTAAGACAAGAAAGTTTGAAGCTACTCTGTCAACTTCTCAACCTTTCCCATGAAGAGGGAAAGCTATCTTTGCACTAAAATGAACATAATAACTGGGTAATTTAAAGAACTACACACGCCCTGACCATCAATAAGCCACACAGGAGAACTATACAATTTAGTCAAGTGTCTAGCACCCAGTTCTACAGAAATGAATAATTCTCCTTGCACCACGTGAAAGTTAATTTTATTTGCCTAATTAATGGTACTGATTAACACTAATAGTTTCTTGGTAAGTCAAGTATTGCTAAGTCAATATTGTGAAATAGTTCATTTATCAAGAAATAGACTCTGAGCCGCGCATTGGTGGCGCATGCCTTTAATCCCAGCACTCGGGAGGCAGAGGCAGGCGGATCTCTGTGAATTCGAGACCAGCCTGGTCTACAAAGCTAGTTCCAGGACAGGCTCCAAAGCCGCAGAGAAACCCTGTCTCGAAAAAAAAACCAAAAAAAAAAAAAAAAGAAAAAAAGAAATAGACTCGGGAGCTAAAGAGATGGATCAGCAGCTTAGAGCAGGTATTGCTCTTGCAGAAGACCTGAATTCAGTTTTCAGCATCCACATATGGTCCCAACCATCTACAACTCTAGTTACTGGAGATCCATTTCCCATTCTGACCTCTGCAGCATGAAGCATTCATGAGGAACCTGCACATAAATGCAGGTTAAATGCTCATACACATAAAATAAAAATATATAAACAAATAAATTTGAAAAATAGACTCTTACTCTGAAAATCTTTGAGCCATTAGCCAAGTAAAGTCTTATAATGAAATCCAACATTACAAAATACCATCTCTTAGCTCATCCAATCAGAGATTTAAATGGCTAGCCATCTAAGAACAGTTCATTACAAACAAAAACTACAAAATAATCTAGCAGATTTAAGTATGGAAGTGTGGCTTGCTTTTTGTTTAGCCATACCTCTGGAGATCATCTAATTATTTACTCATTCAACAAACATATATTAACAAAGTTTAACAAATCTAGCTTTTCAGGTAACTAGCCATAATTTCTAAGCCAATTTCATATATTTGCATTAAGTTTATCTTTATTTCTGATATTCCCAAAGATAATTAGCATTAAGTTTCTGAGCATTAAAGGCATCTAAGCAAGCTCTTACAGAGATCTGAAAGATGACCATCTCTGACATCCTCTCCCCACGTGCCTCCCTCCCCCACACAGTGAGTTTATTGTTTAATGGAAAAGGAAACTATGGGAATCTAGGTAAAGTGATATACTCCAGACTGCTTCAAGTTTCTCCTTGTATTTAGATGAGGGTATCCTACTTAGTTTTTTTTTTTTTTTTTTGTCAATTTGACACAAGCGAGAATTATTGAGAAGAGGGACCCTCGATTGAGAAAATATCCCCATCAGATTGACTTGTTGGCATGCCTGGGAGGCATTTTCTTATCAGTGGGTAATGTAAGAGTACCCCGAGTTACATGAGAAAGCGGGCTAAGCAAGGAGCCCTCCAGTAAACAGTACTCCTCCATGGTCTCTGCATCAACTCCTGCCTCCACCTTCCTGCTCTGACTTTCCTGGATGATGGTAAGCTACCATACGGAAAAGTCCTTTCCTGCTTCAGATCAGAGGGCTTTAGCACAGCCACAGAAGCTCTAACTCAAACAAATGAGAGGAACGTTAACTGGATTTGAAGTAGATGTAAGGCAAATAATCAAAAGATACACCCAAAGAAATCCCCACCCAAATATTTCATGATTAAAGTTCCTACAGTCAAAGACTAAAGGGAAAATGTAGCAAAAGCCAAGGGAAAAAAAATGTACCCTTACCTCTAAATGACAAAGAATTGAAGATTCAACAACCACACATTTTTCCTAAGAAACAATAGGGAGCCATGGCTGGTGGTTCAGGCCTGTCATCCCGGCTTCTAAGAGGATCACAAGTTCAAAGACAACTTAGGCAACTTAGTGAAATCCTCGCTTAAAATATAAAGTAGCAAAGGGGCCAGGGATATAGTTCAGTGGTTTGGGTGAACACTTGCCTAACATGCATGAATCCCTAGATTTGATGCTCAAGATTGAAAAACAAGAAACAGTGAAAGAAACAGTGGAAGCCACAAAGAAGTCAACTACTGCAAATATATTTTAAGAGCAGCAAGTCCAGAAGGACAACCAGCAACAATGTCTTTTTCCAGAATAAACAGTGTCTCAGAATAAGGAAAACAGTGATTACCAAAGGCCTGCTCCCAAGGAACCATTAAAAGGCAATTAAAACTGTCATTAAATTATGGTAATAATAATTGGTAAAATATTTAAAAATACTATTACGGCTCCAAAAATATTTTATCTTGGTATAAGTCTAACAAAATAAAGACAGGATCCATATGCTAGAACCATCAAACAATGGTGAAAGGATTTACAGAAGAGTCCATAAACGCCCACATTAGTGGGTCAGAAGAACCGGTATAACTAGGATAGAACCCAATATGACTGACAAAAAATGAAAAAAGAGTTAATTAAATGATTCCTAATGATATTTGTTTATAATGATGGATCATTGTCCAGTACAGTTGTCACCAGAGAGGCTTCAACCAGAAACCGATAAAAACAGTCACAAGCAACACGAGACAGACCTTGGGAAATCCTGTGGAGATGGGGAGGAAGGATTATGGGAGCCCAGAGGCCAAGAACACCATGGGAAAACACACAGAGTCAAGTCACCTGGGCTCATGGGAACTCACCGAGACTAAAGCACCATCTAGAGAACTTGTATAAATGTTACCTGTGTCCTCTGCTTGTGTTATGGATGTGTGACTTGATCTTCTTGTGGGACAGAGAAGGAGTAGAGGCTGTCTCTGACTCTATTTTCTGCCCTCGAGATTCTTTCCTCCTGCTCAATTTCCTTGTCCGGCCTTAACAAGAGAGAGGTGCCTAATCTTGCTGCAGCTTGATATCCCTCAGCTGGGTGATATATATGGAAGATGTTCATTTTTTCTAAAGTAAGGAAGAGGGAGTGAATGGGGCAGGGGTTGGACGTAGAGACTAAGAGGAGAGGAGAGAGGCAAGGGAAACTGGGATCAGGTTGGGGAAAATAATTAATGGATTAATAAAAATAAAAACTCAAATTAAAAACACATAGTTATTTAAATACAGGAAATTAAAGATGTGATTTAATTCTGCCACTTTTTTTTTTTTAAGACATGACCCAAGATTAAACGAAAGCAAAGCAGGTATGAGATGGATGGACACGAAATTTCCATTTTTTGGTTTTGATGCAGGAATAACTTTAATGTTTGAAATCAAATATTCGTTGTAAAAAGAGAACATTACTTCAGCCTAAAGGGACAAAACTATAGGATTCTTCTACAAAGCAGCATCAGAAGGGAGAGGCAGAGCATGTTTAAAAGGAAGGCGTGAACTGCAAGTGTATACACCGCTACAATCCCAGAACTCAAGAGTGAGGCACGAAGTAGCTGGAGACCACCCTGGGCAATAAAGACAAACACACACACACACACACACACACACACACACACACACACACTAGAGAGGGCTCAAAGAACAGAAAGATACTAAGACAGTAGGGAAGGGAAGGGAAAGAAGGAAAAGAGGGGAGGGGAGGGGAGGAGAAGAGAAAGAAAGATGCTTTCATCTTTCAAATTTGCCTCTTTTGCCAAAACATTAAAAATATGAAGCAATATTTCGCATAATCATACTGATAAGAGCTAAAGGCAACCACCTAAAGTGGTCTTACTGAAATTAAAAGAGATATAAAATGCTATAATTAGGTTATAATTTTTCATTAAAAAACAGTATTTATAGTAGAAATCACAGGCTTGTGATCAATGAGGGAGAAGGGAATTATTTTTCATTTTATAGCCTCCAATACTGTTTTAATTTTTCCCATCTACAGGTGATATATTTGTAAATTTAAAGTAAGTTCATTTCTTATTAGATGTAAGAAAACACAACCTTTTTAAAAAAAATAAAATTAGTTTTTAGCAAAAATCCTAGTTGCTTTGTCTGGTAGCTTCTGCTCTTTAAAATTTCTTTCTAATTCCCATTGTCTCAGTGTGTGGGTGTACCCCTCGCGGTTCTGAGTTCCTTGCTCGTGCTCCCCCTCCTTCTGCTCCTGATTTGGACCTTGAGATTTCTGTCCGGTGCTCCAATGGGGGGGAGGTGGGCGGTCCTTGGACTTCCCACAGGTCAGGGAACCCTGATTGCTCTTCAAGCTGATGAGAGAGAGGGACTTGATCGGGGGAGGGGGAGGGAAATGGGAGGCGGTGGCGGGGAGGAGGCAGAAATCCTTAATAAATAAATAAATTTAAAAAAAAAGATTTCTTTCTAATTATGTATCTACGTGTGGGGATATGTGCGCCAGTGAGTGCAAGCAGGTACCCAGGGAGTCCGGAAGAGGGCATGGAGTTATGGCTGGCTATGAGCTTCAAGACTTGGGTCCTAGGAACCAAAGTCAAGGTCGCAAGCAGACCATGTGTGTTGCTAACCTCTGTGCCATTGAGCCATCTCCAGCCCCTTGTTAGTAACGTGTTTCCTTTTCTCCTTTGATTTATTCTTCCATTACACAGGTATCCTGACTGCATCCTCACCTCCCTCCTCTCCTCCTACTTCCCTCCCACCACCTCCCCTCTCCCCTAGACCCACTGCTCCTCCATTTCCCTTCAGCAAAGAACAGGCCTCCCAGGGATATCAGCCAAACAGGACATAATAAGATGCAACAAGGTTAAGCACAGACCTTCATATCAAGGCTGGATAAGGCAACCCCGTTGGAAAAAAAGGGGTCGCAAGAGCAGACAAAAGATTTCGGGATATCCCCACTCTCTCTGTTAGGAGTCTGTCTTAGTTTGGGTTTTTATTGCTGTAAAGAGACACCATGACTATGGCAACCCTTATAAAGAAAACGGTTAAATGGGAGGGCTTGCTTATAGTTTCTGAGGTTCAGTCCACTATTATCATAATGGGGAGCACGGCAGTGTGCAGACAGACATGTTGCTGACTACGTCTTGACCAGAAGGCATGTGTGTGTGTGCGTGTGTGTGTGTGTGTGTGTGTGTGTGTGTGTGTGTGTGTGTGTGTATGTATGTAGAGGGCCTAGCGCAGACCCATGCAGACTCCATGCCAGCCCCTATGAGCCCTATTTAGTTGATTCTGTGTAGTGTGTTCTCCTTGTGTCTTTGACCCCTCTTGGCTCCTAAAAAGTAAAGAATTGGTGATGTTGACACTCTTTCCATAAAATAATGGTACATTCTTCCTCTAACTGTACTAGTAGTTTAAGAGGGAAAAACTCTTAGATTGTGTTTGGTATTTATATTAACCATCCCAGGTTATTCAATGGAATCATTTACTCTGAGTAACTTACAAGCAAAAGAATTTTCTATTTCACAGTTCTGGCAGTTGGAAAGCTCAGTCAAAGCCTTGGCTAGTGTCTGGTAAGGCCTGGCGTCCTTGTTTCCTAGAATGAACAAACAAGATCATCAGACTTCGTTTAAAGGATACTATTAAGGTTGAAAGACAGTTTGTCCCCAGGAGCTGTGTGCTGAAAGCCTGGGCCTTGGTCTAGATGTTTGTATTGATATGATGGTACTTTTCTTTTTGAGTCATGGTTTCTCTGTGTACCTCTGGCTGTCCTGGAACCCACTCAGTAGACCAGGCTGTCCCCAAACTCAAGAGATCTGCCTGCCTCTGCCTCCCAAGTGCTGAGGTTAAAGGCATGTACTACTGTCCATTGAAATAACTTTCCTTTTTAATTTACTTATTTTTATTTTATGTGCACTGGTGGTTTGCCACATGTATGCCAGATCCCCTGGAACTGGAATTATAGACAGTTGTGAGCTGCCATCCGGGTGCTTTAAACGAAGGGCCTCATAAAGTATAATTAGATCATAATAAGGATTCCGTCTCATAAAAGAGTTAATACCATCTCAAAGAAGAGGATCAAGCCTTGAGTGGCTGGATTCATCCTTACAAACTGCTGGTTGTTATGGAGGAAGACCACATATATTCACAGACACTGTTCGGTACGTAGCCGGACCCCTGTCTGCCTCTGACATGCTGTAATGCAGCCAAGAGAATGATGCCATCATGCGTTTTGAACCATCCAGCCACTGGAAAAGCCAAATAAGCTGATTTTCCTATAACTAACCAAGGCTAGGGTATTTTTTTTTTTTTGGTAATAGAATCACAAAGAATTTCAAGACAGTGACTAATCCTATTCATAAGAACCCAACCTTCATGTCCTATTCACCTCTTACAGCCTGCCTGTCACAGACCTAATACTATTGAACTGAATGAATTAGGGATCAGGCTCCACATTTGACTTTTGGAGGGAAAGCAGACTGTAGCAGTATTTCTAACTCTGGATGGCTACCATTTAGGCTGAGTTCTAAAGTAACCACAGCTGTGGGTTACAACCATGCATGGATGGGAGCTACTAGAAGCAGCTGATGGCTGTGTGTGCTCAGAGACCTCATTTGCTGATGAAGGAATTCTAGAGTCACGCCAGCATTGTCAAGGAAACTTACCACACAGATCTTCAAACTCCAGTTACCACCCATTTCCCCCACCTCCTTATCACTGGTGTTTAGGGACGCTTCAGTAATGGTGGAAGAAAAGTTTCCCACTTAAACAGCTACTATGTCGGAGGGCCAGATTAACCTCAGGAAAGACTTAATTATCACAAAGAAGGAAGCGCCTCTAACCACGTCCTTTATCTGATTTGCCCAAATTGGTATTTGGTTGGGTGGTTTTGTTCCTGGGGCTTAGCTCTCCTGCCACTGGGTAGCTAGTGAGCTTCCTTAAACAGCTCAGCCTGAGCTTTCTCAAGCAGCGTGATTCTGGGGCTGCTGATGCCCAGCTGCATCTTGATATGCAGAAGTGGGCTTGAAGTTCTCTCCCTGGATAAGCATTGAAATTGGGTCATGAAGAAAAACAGGCTACAAAAGCCTCTCTGAGGAACGAGCCCTTCCAGAGGAGTGTGAACACGCATTGACTAGAAGTCTAGGAAAATGGTGAGGTCGGTCGGATCGAGATCATCTGTGTGGGATCACTGGCCATCTACACTGGTTTATGCTGACACACATTCCTTATATCTTTCGCAGGAGATACGCATTCTCCTGCCACATAAAATGACAATGCTAATTTACATATCTAACATACATAATTGTTGCTTCAGAGTTATAGAATGCTTTTAGAGCGTTTTATTAATTAATTCTCAGAGGATTTCATACATGAATACAATGTAGCTTGCTCATATTTACCCCTACTTCTCTCCTTAACCCCTTGCAGACCCGCCCCCATCCTTCTACCCACTCTACCTCTCAACTTCATGTTTTTTTCATTTTTAATAACCTAGTAAGTCCAGTTTGTGCTGTCTGCACACATTTGGGTTTGGAACCATTTATGGAGCATGGTCAATCTATCATGGACCAAACTCTTGAAGAAAATTGACTCTCTCTCCTAGCAACCATCAACTGTCAATAGGTCCCCAGCTAGGGGTGGTGTTGGCAAGCCCCCCCAAAACCCATACTAGAATATTAATTTTTTCATATTGTGCAGGCAATCACCTCAGCCATGAGTCCATGAGGATAGCTGAATTTTTATAAAGCTATGAGAAATAGATACAAGCCCAACCTACCTTTATTTTGGAATTGGCAGACGTGATACTTAGCCCTTTGCCTACTCTGATTGACTTGCTGAAATTTATACTTGAAGTGAGTCTGCTTTCTGGTCTCCTTTGACTGAACTTTAACCAGAAAGGCACGAGGGACTGCAAAGTATCAACAATTAAATAGCATGTTTGCTAGGCTAGAGTTCATTATAACTATAGATAATATCTCTCTCTCTCTCTCTCTCTCTCTCTCTCTCTCTCTCTCTCTCTCTCTCTCTTTAAGATCCAGTGGGAAAAGTTAACAGTCCAAAGAAAGGAAACTCCCCAGTATATCTCAGCAAATCCCACAGGAAGGAAGGCTTTTATCCACTTCCCACCTTAACTGCTCATTTGACTGCATGCTGCAGACTCATCCATGGTTTGGCACTTCTTTAGTCCAGAACTTTCAGAGCAGGAAGCACTTCTCCACATATAGGGAACCCACAAAACTGCCTACAAACAGAATAATGGAAGGGGTAGCTATGGCCTGACTTATGCTGCACACTAGAATTTTGAATAGTACAGATGAAGTTGCTTTATTTAGTCAATGTGAGTGTATCTAGCCCTCTCTTAGACACCAGCTTTATCTAAAGGCTTATGGGAGTCTAAAAAGGATCATTCTCCTTCCTCAGCTGTGTTCAACATCTCAAATGAGGAAGAAGACAAAAAGGTGAAAATCAACATACAAGACAAATCTTTTAGACACCGCTTAGATGGAGGCTAAAATCGAGATTTCGGACATAGAAGCCCCAGATTACATAGCTTTGCAAGCCCAAATATAGGCAGTCCTAAAAGCACAGGCCTGTATTTTGAGGGTGGCCCCAATAAACACCTAGCACAGAAGAATACGTCAAACAGCCTCCTTTCTAGAAACAGAAAATTCCACAAAGAAAATAAGCAAGAAAGACTGAACCAGCATGAACATGTTCAGCTCCTGTTCACAGCTTATCAGATAACAAATGCAATGGAGAAGGAAGGCAGAGAGAAGCCAGGTAGAAACCAAATCCCTCTTAACAGAGGTCTGAAAGGTCTCTCTTTACCTGCACAGCTCTGTAAGGTTGACAAGGGACCCTTTACCTTCCTCCGCTGTATTCTCTTGTCTTTAGAGTGTCATATGGTTCCAAATTTGGCACTAGTACTCAGGCTGACCTCATACTCTGTTTAGAAGGCTATCAGCAGCATTTGGGTGACCAGCGACCCACCGAGCTTGCCTCCAGTTTCTTTCAGCTTCAAAACTCTACTCTCTTATACTGATTCTCTTCCTGAGATTGCCCATCCTCTACCTAGGTCAGATGCCACTGAAATTAAACATCGTGAGCAAACCAAAAACAGGCTAAAATGTTTTAGAGTTGTTTGCCATCATTATCCACCTAAGAAAGAATCCAGAGAAGCTAAAAGTTAAATCATTAAGGAAAAAAAGACTAATTGAGCATTCAAGTAAGAGCACATGCTGTAATTTATAATTTTCTCCTCTACAAAAGTACAGTGCACTCGAAGACTGCATTCATCCTTAACTTATACCTATTACCCTAATGGATTTTTTTTCTTTTCATTTTAAAACTTGTATTCACACCACAAACAGCTGGGCTCCTGACACAACGAAGAATTCTCTTCTGAAGTAATTTGCCAGTACTGAAATAGTCACAGAGAATAACCACAAATAAGTCAAAGCAAATGGCAAAATAGGCAACGTTAGTAGAAAATAAATGGATGGACAATGTGTCCTCTGTTCACACAGTCAGCAAAACTTTTCTTAGTATGTGTTATGTGGCAGGCACTGTGTTGGTAGTTGAAGTTTATAGTAATAGATAAGACTAAGTTCCTGCTGTAGACTGAATGAGAGAGAGAGAGAGACAGACAGACAGACAGACAGACAGACAGAGAGAGAGACAGAGACAGAGAGAAGAAGAAGAAGAAGAAGAAGAAGAAGAAGAAGAAGAAGAAGAAGAAGAAGAAGAAGAAGAAGAA
>NC_022009.1:12407752-12415488 GCF_000317375.1 Microtus ochrogaster | reverse complement strand
GAAGAAGAAGAAGAAGAAGAAGAAGAAGAAGAAGAAGAAGAAGAAGAAGAAGAAGAAGAAGAAGAAGAAGAAGAAGAAGAAGAAGAAGAAGTGAACTACAGCAGAGACCATGCTGGAGTAGACTAACTTAAACATTGTAGCTTGTTCTACAGTTGATTTGTATCAGTTTCCCTAGACTCACAGTAAAGCAAAAGAATTAAATGTTTCAGGACTCTGGACCAACAGTTGGGGAGCCTGCATGGGACAGCCAGAGGCTGTCTGCATGTATATGACAGTTTGTAGCTTGGTCTGTTACGTGGACCCTAGCAGTGGGATGAGACCTGTCCCTGGCGCTTTAACTGGCTTTGGGAGCCTGCTCCCCATGCTGGGATGCCTACCCAGTCTTAAATGCAGGGGTCGGGGGAAGCTTGGTCCTTCCCCAACTTTGATGTGCCATGCTTTGTTGACACCCATGGGAAGCCAGTCCCTTTCTGGACAGAGAGAGATGAGAGATGGAGGAGGAGTGAGTGGGGCCATAGAAAGGAGGCAGGCATGGAGGTGGGAGGAGGGGATGAGGGGAAACTGTGGTCAATATGTAAAATAAATGGAAAAGTAAATTAATAAAAAAGAATTAAATACAGGAGAGGGGAGAGGCATATAATATTTTAGGTAAGACAAAAAAAATTCTGGGAAACTCATCCTTTAGTCTAATCCTAGTTTTTCCAACATTTTTGGTAACAAACTATTATCTGAAGTGTGTGGCTCAGTAAGGAGTTAATTTTCCCTTTGCTGACCTCATTTGACAAACTAAAAAGCTAGTAGGACTCACATTAGTTCCCAGATTATTTTTGGAAATTGCATTTGTTCTTGATTACTGACAGTCTGAGAATTCTGTTAGAGAGGAGGATGGCTGTGTAAGGTCTGAGTTAACAGGTATGCTGAATTTTTGGAATAAAACAGAATTGTTAAACCTCAAATTAATAAGCATTGATATAAGAGAACTGGGCCAACACAAGGCAGGTGCAAAACTCCTTGCATCAGCGCTTTTAATTTGTAAGTTGATTTTCACGTCTGCTGGAGAGCTGAATGTCTATGATCCCAGGCTCGAAACAAATACAGAGAAAATGCGACTTCAGAAATTCAGAACATTCTGGACAGCTCTCATCTGATTTTTACTCATATTTGAAATGATACTGCAGAGGGGAAAAAAGCTGTCAAATTTTTCTATGGAAATATATAAACAGAGCAAACTTATGTTTGTCTGTTTCTTTCCTTTTGTATCAAAGATCACTTACCTTTCACGCTGGTCTCTAAAGTATGCTGACTGATTTTGTATGGCATCGCATCAGAGTGACCTCGCCTACTCATTTCTACCAACATTTACGTTGTAAATGATAAATAAATGATAGCATGACAACAAGTGAGATGAGGAAAACAAACTGCAAAAGTTTAGAGCCCATTTGAGAAGCAGCTGCCACCTACAGGCTGTTTACATGTCCCTAAATTTCAGCTTGTGAGTCCCAATCCCAGTGAGCTAATATGTGAATATGAAACTATTGGGAAGGGATTAGCATTAACGTGGGTCACAAGGTGGAATCTGTGATACTTAGTGCCATTATAAAAAAGATAATGAAGTACGAACAAACTCTACATACATGTACAAAGCAAAGTTTATGTCATGATGCAACGAAGGCCCTATCTCAGACATCCAGCTCTAGAAGGACGAGAAATAAAATGACAATTTGTTATAGCAGCCTGAAATGAGACAGGGTTTAATACTGAGAGGTAGGGTACTGATTTACCAAATACATGTAATGTGAGCGTAGCTGAGACTGGCTAACAGCTAAAACTAGATGAGCATGGAGGTGAGTGCTGGAAACAGTTGGTCCCAGCAGAAGAATTACATTCATGACGGTTCTTCTGAGGGTTAGCAAAAATCAAGTTATAAGAGAGATATCTTCTTAGAGAAGATACAAATCGTCAGAGTAGACTGTTGGTGGAAATGAATAGAAGGGACCACTCTGTTGAAGTCTTAGAGAGTAAGCTGTCAAGGGCCATGGAAGTGTACAGCAAGTGATGACTAGTGTTCAGATGTTAGCCCACCAGAGGAATAATTCTCTGATGGAGGAGAATTCCATTCAGGCAGGGTCTTCGGGATCACCAGCTCTAGAAACTGTTGTTCCTGTCTGTAATTTCACATTTGCTAAAGCGGCTATAGTGTCTCCCCAGTACCTGCACTGTAGTGTGTAATTTCATATGATAGGTATATGTAATCTAATGAATCCATCTCAATCTTATGGTTACATATATCCATGGATGGTCAGGAAGATGACTTCTCATTAAGCTGTATAATCTCAATATATAGACAATATACTAAGATATGCTTCATAACTAGATCTATTGTCCCATGAGGACTGTAAGACACTTAAAATCCTGCTTTGTTCCTTTTACTTAAACAGCACACAATTAGCTCACTTTCACCTCAGAGCAAGTTCAAATTAGACTGAATGTTTCTGTAAATAGATCATAAGTTAAAAATCTTTACAGTTATGCACAAGGTCAGAGTCACAGATGTCCAACCAAGGTTATTAACACAAAACATCCTAAAACACTATGCCAATTTCTCTAACTAAACATGGCTGATAACACAGGCCAGTAGCCACTTCATACTAAATTCCTTAGCAATTAAAACTCTACATAAACTTTTAGAGGTCATCTAACTGAATGATTATTGTTTAGGTGCCAAATAACAATCAATTAACCAATTCTAAAGAAAATTAATCTTAAGTCCAGCTACTACAGATAAAATTTTACAATTAGTCAGGGCTGCGAAGGATGGCCTGGCCTTGCAGTCAAAGTTACAAGGTTCCCCATTTCATGTTGTGGGGTTACAAACAGAATAAGAGAATATATTTTCAGGACTGAGACATTTTCAATGCCCCTGCCCAGGAAGGTGCCAAGCACCATCTCCCTGCCTATATGCTGCCATGGTAAATGGTTCAGCTCAGTGTCATTTACCCAAAGAATGTACTATGAACAATGATTTGTAATTCTTGTTAACTTTTTTTCTTATTGGTTAAGCTTTCTATTTAAAAAAAATTGATTTAAGTCAGGTAAAACAAGAAAGAGCACAGCAGAACTAGAAGCTGTAGATACAGAATTGGAGCTACGGAACAATGAAGAGCATAGTGTTCAGATCGTGTATGTGAGTCTTTACCCCCTCAGAAATAAAAGATAAGCTCAGTTTCACTTCATTGTGCACTTCTTCCTCGAACCCTGGCGCTGACCTTGAAGAGCTGAACTCTTAGACTACCATTAGTAAGCAGCATGTTTTGGTGGCTGGAACATGAGTGATGTTTGTTATATAACAGCAAACGGCTTGAGAGAAAAGACTAGTAAACAACATTGTATGTTTAGCTAAGGAGACTTCCCTAAGTGATGGGTCAAAAAAGCAGCTTGGTGTCGTGCCTTCCCAAGCCTCCCACCACCACACACACACACACACGCCAACAGCTTACTCCAAATCTAAGAAGAAGGAAATGAAAAGAAGATGAGATTATTGGACAAAAGGAAACTTGGAAGAGTCCAACCCTAATTACATCTTTAAAGTGGGGAAGTGGGTGTAGAGGAGACACAACTGGTGGTGTAGCCAAATGGCCCTTTAATAAGGATGTTAGCGTGGGTGTAAGTCCTGAGCCTAATGGACTACACCCGCAGGAAGGCTGCCTGTGTGCTCTGAAAGCCAGGAGATGAGGAAAAGCTACCAATTGCCTGGGATTTTATAGAATAAAGCAGTGATACCTCCAGCTGCAAATGCATCTTCTTCAAACAGCCCGAAAAAAAAAATTTTAGCAATCAGGCTTTCCTTCAATGGCAACATCTAAAAAGTGAGTTTGAGAAGCTGTAACCAAATATTGGAGGAGGGTAAAGAAGTGACCTAGTTTAGTTTAAAGATTGTTAAAAAAAAGTGAAAGGTAAAAATCATACTTACCATGAGATAAGAAACAGTTCCAAAATTATGGGAGGAGTTTACATAGGTTATAGTTTTACATTAATAAAATATCTCATGTTATCGCTATTCATATCAAAGAAATAAGTTTGGTAAAAAACTAAATCTGGTCTAATAATTTATATAAATATATTGAGAGTAGTGATTAACCACACTTTGTATACCTGTTATACAAACTGTTAGTAATGAATCTAAGACTGTACTTTTAAAAGTCTTAATGTTGGGAAGCAAAGTCCTATTTCATCTCTGTATCGATGAGTTGAGTAAATTTCTTTCTTATAGTTTTAGTCCAACCAGGAACTGATCTTTCTTTTTCAGATATATAAGGCCAGCAGCCCTATAAATCATCTAACCGTCCCATTTGTAGAAGACGACTGTAAGCCCTGTTTTAATAACTCAGCCTTGGTTCCTAACACAGTCTGACACTAGCTGATTCAAAGCACCTCATCCTCAAACATAACAAGTTAGCCAGAGCCAGTGTGATATCAACAATGTTTTGGATTATGTCCTGTGTATATAATCAAGGAGGAAGTAATTTAAAGAGAGGGAGGGAGAGAGGGAGGGAAGGAGGGAGGGAGGGAGAGGATATGGGAAGAGAGGGAGAGATCGGGAGAACCAAAGATACTCATGTGTCCCAGGAATCTTCTGAAAGTGAAACACAATTGAAGATTCTCTCAAAGTGCCTTCCCAGGATTCTTACCATGCAGGTGTCACATTCTTCAAACCAAAGGAAGGCACTGTGAGTCAGAAATTCATATTAGGTTAACACGTGAAGAGCAGGGCTGGGGACATAGCTCAGCAGGTAAGAGTGCTTGCTGCACACAAATGAGTGTTTGGAACCCTGATACCCATGTAAAAGTGGCAGGCATGGCAGTTACATGCCTGTCACTTCAGAGTTATGCAGGCAGAGACTGCTGCTTGCTGGCCAGTCAGCCTAGTAGAAAAACAGCAGACTCCAGATTCAGACAGAGACCCTATCTTAAGAGAATAAGAAAGTGATAAGACAAAATACCAGGTGTCCTCCTCTGGCTTCCACATGCACAAGCATGGGCAAACACAACTGCACACTGCACACACACCTGCATATAATGCACACATACACACACACGCACACACACACACACACACACACACACCCCACATAACCCAAAAACAAAATGAGAAGAACACAGAATTAAAATTTCTTTCTTTATCCTTAATTGGTTTAACAAAGAAGGTTTTTTTTTCAAAACAATAATAGCTACAATGCATCTGACCATGTATGTTGTCGCATATCTTGTTTGTATATGTGTATATGTTTATGTGTGCTTATACATAAAAGAAGTGAATAAAAACAATAATAAGATACGAGACAGAAAATACTCTAAGCTTATAGAACTACAACTGGTATGTGAAGAAAGGAAGAGAACATGGAATTATAAAAACGTTCTATTGAGACCCCCAAAGCAGGAGAAAGTACAAGATAAAAATAGGAATGAAGTAAAAACAAAGCGGGGCTGAAAGGAGAGACGAGAGAAGTCACTTCTCCAAGGCAGTCATCTGTATCCCGCTCAGCAATTGCTAGGTCAAACAGGCAAAAAGCCCAGCAACCATAAAGCTGAGCTTTACACAGCCAACAGCCAACTGATGTGACGGTGTCAATAGATTGCTCTAAACAAGCACGGCAGAACACACGTTGTTACCTCAAAGTGGATGCTCACAAAGAAAGGCCCCATGCTGAACCATCAAGCCGACCTCAGCAAGTCTACAAGAACAGAAATGCAGATGTCTCTCCCCTAGGAATCAATGAAAAGGTAACTGGAAAAGTCACAAAGCACCCAGAGAGTGAAACATACAGTTCTAAATATTACTTAAGAAAATAAACTTCTAAGTATTTTTAATGTCGTGAAAAATGACAGTCCAGCCTATCACAAATTGTGGGTGGAACGCTCAGAGAGAAACTTGTGAGAAAAAAAAATTGTCTTCAGAAAGGCAAAGTAAAAAAATGAGGAAGATCAAAAGGGAAATCCAAAGGAGCATGAACCAGTGAAATTAAAGACAAAAACACAGGAAAACAAAAATTAGTTTCGTACCTTGAGAAGATGGTAAAATGGATAAGCTTCTAGGAAGGTTAATTAAAAGAAATAAATGCAAATTCCTATCATTAGAATTGAATGTTGCCAATATACATTGTGTATGATAACAAATACAAGGAACAACTCTATATTCATAAATTCAGTGATATAAATGAAGTTAACTAGTTTAATAAAGGATATAATGTGTCAGTGGTAACATGAAAAGAAACCAAAAATATTAATAACTCTACAACTGTTAAAGAAGTTAATTTGTAACCTTCTCAAACATAAGCTACCATGCAAGTCTATCAGGTTCACCAGTAAATTTAGCCATATATTTAAGAAAGAAATTTTATTATCTCTTTTAGAAAATAGAACCAAAGCAAACACATCTTAAGTCAGTCCACAGAGTCAGCAGACACTGAGCCCTGGAAAAGATATTATAAGAGAAAACTATAGACCAATTACTCTCATAAATATGTGTGTGTGTGTGTGTGTGTGTGTGTGTGTGTGTGTGTGTGTATGCAAAGTCTCAACAACATGTTAGCACAGTGGAACCAACAATGTATAAAATTATTTAGGCACCATCACCATGTAGAATTTATCCCAGACATGTAAAAATGCCTTAACACCAAACAGAAAAAGTCAATAAATAAAGACTGGAGAGAAACTCACAGCTGGATGAAAGTATCTCTAAAACTCCTTCTGGTTTTCATGTGGTATCATGCCACATGGAAGCTTAAGAAACAGAAAAGGTTCTTTAAGATCAGGAATACAGAAAAGAAATGTCTGTTCTCACCATTACTTTCCTTTTGAGATTATAATATATATTTCCTTCTTCCCTTTCCTTCTTCCATGCCTTCCACTATATCCCTCCTTTCTCTCTTTCAAGTTCAGTCTCTTTTTCATTAATTGTTGTGATATATATATATATATATATATATATATATATATATATATATAACAATTAATATATATGGTAGTTAATATTAGAGAAGTTTACAAATTAACTTCTTTAACAGTTACAGACATTTTGATTTCTTTTTATATTTCTTTTGACAAATTACATCTTTTATAGAATTAATAAATTATATATATATATGTATATAGGTATACATGCACATATATGCATATATTTAAAGGAGTAAGTCACAAAACAATCTCACATCAGTTTGGAATTGTGATTAATAAAAGGGTTATTTATTTAAAGGGAAAAAACTTACATATCACTGTCCTAGACAACAGCCCCGGAGTCCAAAGCAAGAGAGGGAGGGCGCAGCTATGCTTTTTCAAGCCAGAAAGACCACGCCCAAATGGGCTGGTATCTTAAAGGCTATTAGCTGAAGGAGCAGTAGGAGCTGCTTATATATATAACAATACATATACATCTTCCTAAATACATAAATACAACCTGATCAGTTGTATGATGTAACTTGCATGTATGCTTTTAGAGTTGACCATTGGTATTAGATAACCAAGTGGTGAGTTCTTCCCTGAGGGAGACCATTTCTTCCACTCTCAGCATTCCTTAGTTGCATGTAGTTCTTAGTGAACAGTCGATCCTCCTTGTCTTTCCCCATCCACATTAGCAAGTCTATTAATCAGTGAGGTTTTATAGGTGTAGGTTTATTTTTTTTTTTTTGGTTTTTTCGAGACAGGGTTTCTCTGTGGCTTTGGAGCCTGTCCTGGAACTA
>NC_022009.1:12406336-12407652 GCF_000317375.1 Microtus ochrogaster | reverse complement strand
CTCGAACTCACAGAGATCCGCCTGCCTCTGCCTCCCGAGTGCTGGGATTAAAGGCGTGCGCCACCACCGCCCGGCTTTATAGGTGTAGTTTTGACATTCATAAGAGACACAATATCACAGCAAACTTGCTTTTCTTCTAGTTCTTTCAACCTTTTCAACCCCCTCTTCTAAAATGGTCCTTCCTGAGCAGGAGTTTCATTGTAGATCTGTTCAGACTGGACTCCACAACTCTCCAATTTGATCTGCTGTGGTTTTCTGTGATGATCTTGTCTGTTGCAAAGAGGAGTTTCATTGGTGACAGATTCTTACTACTATTTTTTATCATCGTACTGGAAGTGCTAACTCAGGAATATTTTCATAAGAAAAGAAAATAAGGTTGTGGCTGGAGAAATGGCTCAGCCATTACTATCACTTATTTTTGCAAGGACCCAGACTCAGTTCCCAGCATCCACATGGTGGCTCACAACTGTCTGTAACTTCAATTCCAGGTATCCAATATTCGCAAATGGTGCTTCAACAAATACACATCCACATGCAAAAAAGACAAAAAATAAATAAAAAATAAAAAACAAAGACAAAAAGAACATAATCTTGACACTCTTCACAGAAACTAACTGAAAATGAATCACGGACCTATAAAATGCAAAACTATAAAAGGTCTAGACGACAGACTGGCAACATCCTGGAACCAACTTTAAAAAGCGTGATGAGGTGGCACATACCTGTAATGAGACAGGCAGTAGAGACAGAAAGATTGCAGGAAGTCTATGGCCAGCTAGCCGGAAAAGACACAGTTCAATAGAAAAGACCAGAAAGTCCCTGCCTCAGCGGGGTGGAAAAAAGAACTGACTCCCTAGAAGCTGTCCTCTGACCTCTACAGGCAGATGGTAGTTTGCACACACACACACTCTCTCTGTCTCTGTCTCTCTCTGTCTCTGTCTCTCTCTATCTCTGTCTCTCTCTGTCTCATGCACACATCATACCTGCATTTTCAAAAAATTATAAAAATTACGGCTTTAATTTTTAGAAGATACAAATCAAAGAAAAGCTGTGGGATCTTGGATCCAATGATGACTTAGAAGGAAACTATAACACAAAAGACAGGGACTAGATGTATCTGAAATACTTGAAAATCTTAATTTTAATAAAATTAAAAACCCTAGGAAGCGATCTCCTGTGCCCATCTGTTGTAGGGTATTTCCCACTTTCTCTTCTATTAGGTTCAATGTGTTCTGACTGATAGTGAGGTCTTTAATCCATTTGGACTTGAGTTTTGTGCATGGTGATAGATATGGGTCTATTTTCATTCTTCTACA
>NC_022009.1:12386077-12403445 GCF_000317375.1 Microtus ochrogaster | reverse complement strand
GGGAGGAGGGGGAGGGAAATGGGAGGCTGGGAGGAGGTGGAAACTTGTTTTTTTTTTTCCTTTTCTCAATAAAAAAAAATTAAAAAAAAAAAGACTGAAAAAAAAATTAAAAACTCTAAGCAAGGCATGGTGGTGTATGTCTATAGTCACAGCATTCAGAAGACAGAGGCAGGGGGATTATCACAATTTAAGGCCAGCCATGCCTTTTTAAAAATTTAAAATTTTCTTCAATTTCTTTCTACAAAGATTTAAAGTTCTTGTTTGTCATACAGGTCTTCCACTTGTCTGGTTAGTGTTACTTCAAGATATTTTATGTTATTTGTGACAATGCTACATCGGTTGGGTTTTTGTCAGTTGACACACTGACATCTGAGAAGAGGGAACCTCAATTGAGAAAGTGACCCAATCAGATTAGGCGAGCCAGTGAAACATTTTCTTGACTAATGACTGGTAGGGGAGTGTCCAGCCCAGTGTTGGCAGTGCCACCCCTGGGCAAATGGTCCTGGGTGTTACAAGAAAGCAGGCTAAGCAAGTCATAAAGGGCAAGCCAGTTGGCAACATTCTCCCATAGTCTCTACTTCAGCTCCTCCCTGCAGGTTCCTGCCTCCAGTTCCTCCCTGACTTCCCTCCAGGGTCTCAAAGGTAGAACAAACCCTTTCCTTCCCTGATGCTTTTGTTCATGGTGTCTATCAAATCAAAAGAGAAGAACGTAGGACAAAATGTCTTTAGCTGATATTTAACATATTAACTAAAAAGAATACTTTATTTTCAGAAGGTAAAAAGTGAAATAGATCAAGACCCTGCAGTGGCTTCTGGACAAACTCAGGATCAGTTCGAGAATAGGAAGCTTTGGTTTAGGATTCAATCTGGGAAATTTATAATCCCCAAAGATGTAAATGATCCTAGTTCTTCTCAAAGGGTGGGTCTTGTAAATAAACCATGTAATTAAAAAAATGTTAATGTAAACATAAATCTTTGCTTTTTAGAAGCTTTACCTACAATTTCTTATTAAGGGCTGACTGATATTTCTAATGAGGGACATAAAGGGAGCGCATCTGGATCAGAGGGAACTGGAGAGGTACTGGGAGGAATAGAGGAGGGGAAGCCATAATCAGGACATGTCATATGAGAAAACAATCTATTTTTCAATGAAAGAAAAAAGGGGGAAAACAAAGAACAGGCCAGTAATTCCAGAAAACCATCATCTGAACAGAAACTCAGATGCTAGCCTTGCAGTTTCCTTTTCTGAAACTCTTAAAATCAAATGTGCCCACCGTTAACGAAGGTGACTGTTCATAAAACTACTTCTGCCGCCTGCAACTCTCAGCATTTACCAATGATTCTCTCTCCTGTTTTTTTATTCTGGACCATGGTCACTGTCACTCTACAGTACAATTATTCTCCTTTCCCTTAACAAAATACCTCCTACCGAGCTTGGTGTCTTGACCTGATTGTTCTACTACCTGGGACACTGGGGCAGGAAGACCCTGTGTTTGAGGCCAGTCTGGGCCACACAGTTAGAACTTATTTTTTAAAAAAAGCCAAGTCTCATATAGATTTTGTTTTCCCTTGTATTGTATATGCAGAGTTATTTCACATACTATTGTTTTAGAAATCTTAATGTATTAGTCACATTAATGATTAACTATTAATAACCATTTTAAAAAGAAAACTATGAGGTAGGTTACTTGAACTAAGAAAACTAAGAATTAAATGCTCACACTGTCTACTCAATATTAACTTTCATAACTGTGTTACTTTATTTACAGTTTTAATAGGTATATGCTTACTTCCTAACAAAATTCTCAGTGTGGCAAAAAAAAGTTTACTAATAGACTCCAGTATGTCTAGCTTCCCTATAGCAGTATATAAATATGCCAAAAATAAAACATGGCTATATATATTTTAGTAGTCATACTTAAAAATTATCTTGATACTTTTGTGAGTATCAATCACTTAACTTAGAAGAACCCAAAGTTAAAAGTTACCAAAAACATTTTGGAAACTTACTTTTTAGCTACATGTATTGTAATATTAAACAAAATTAGGCATCATCTCCAGGTTTGACTACCTTTTTTCTAAGATTTTATTTTATGTATATGAGTCTTTCACCGGCATATATGGAAGTACATACATGTGTTTCTGGTGCCCAACAAGGACAGAAGAACATGCTAGATCTCCTGGAACTGAATAACAATTGTGAGGCACCAAGTGAGTGCTGAGAACTGAACCTGGGTCCTCTATAATAGCAAGGCACTCTCTTCCTGGGTGAGTCATCTCTCCAGCAACATTCCAACAACCCTACACCCCAGGGAACTATTTCCAGCCTACTGTATCTGATAGCTGAAGTAGACTAAAAGTGTACGCTTATCTATATTTGTGCTAAAAATTTAGAATATATAACTGACTTTATTAAACCAAGTATATTTATTTATTTTGTTTTTGTTTTTCGAGACAGGGTTTCTCTGTGGCTTTGGAGCCTGTCCTGGAACTAGCTCTGTAGACCAGGCTGGCCTTGAACTCACAGAGATCCGCCTGCCTCTGCCTTCCGAGTGCTGGGATTAAAGACGTGCACCACCATCGCCTGGCTAAACCAAGTATATTTAGCTAGTCACATTGATCAAGATTCACCCAACCCATGTGGATTTGAAAAACATTTGAGTTAGTCTCTGCATTTCTGGAAACCAGGGAAGATATATTTTATGAGAATTTACTGAGAACTCTATAGGATTCTACCAATGAATTTGGTAATGTCATTTAGAAATAGGGAAATAGCATGTGTGTGTGTATGTGTGTGTGGTGTGTTTACACATGCATACACACTGATATACAAGAAGATGCAAATAGACCTATTATCTTATTTCCTAAACTTTAGATATTAGTCAAGCATAAAAATAATAGCCCAAAACGCACTAGAAGAGCTCACATACATAAGAGTTAGCTCTCATTTCTGTTCTACTTCCCACTTTCATTGAAATTGTGTTTCTCCTCAATATGAGGCTTAATACCTTTTACTGACGTTGGTGGAGGAGACTTGAGATTTTCATTTAGCCTGACATTCAATCCTACAAAGGCTGTGGATTACATTTTACCAAGATACCAAGAGGTTATTAAGCATCTGTGGGCATATTCAGTCCTTGTCTGAGTAGACAAAATGCTGTGTCTGTTTCCAATTAGTCTCAAGGTGATTTCTCTCAGGGTCCTTGAGCTCTTTGTGAGTCCTGATGGGGCAGGGATTCTTGAGTACCAAGGAGCAGGAAGGGAGTGGTCTGGACTGAGATAACAGGAAGAAGGAGTGATGCTTCTTGCTCCGCTGAGGAAATAACCCACCATCAGGAGGAGAGGAGAGCACAAAAGTCAAGAGGGATCCAAATTTAATGTCTAAAGATTAATTAAACACACATCGTGATAATGCAGTCCAGTGATGGAGAAGTAGGCTGACCTGCACAGTGGGCAATAGAGCAAGAGATATGGGACTTGTAATCTTATAAAAGATTTTTATCTGTGGGGTGAAGTCATATTCAGGGAGTAAGGTGACCCTTTTTCTTTGCCAAATTTTGGCAAACCAAATCTCCCCTTATGGGGTTTCTTTCCATGGTGCTTTAGGGAGGGGATTAGCTGTAAAATTAATTATATAGTCAAGCTAAGATCTTTTGGGTTTACAGACTTTTCAAGGGACCTGGTATTATGGTTAGAAGACCTAGCCTGGTGCCTCATCTCCTAATAGAACAGAAAGAGCCTCACATGGTTTCAAGTACGTTTAACTGCAAAGGGCATTTTAACCATTAAGAGATACACTTTCTGTTTCCTTAGTTACCCAGTGGCTACCTCCTTGACCAACCACTCCAACTAAGATCTCAAGGGATTTGTCATGTTTAGGACAGGCTTGGGACCCACAACCCCATCATTCCTCACTCTTCCTCTTCGAGTGAGAATGTCTGATCCACCTGTGTACTTTCGTACTGGCCCTGCTTTCACAGTTAAGAATTTTGAGACAAAAGGAATCACACATCAAACCTTACTTATCCCTGATTTTGATAATGTTTAAATGAAGCTTTGACTTCAGAACTTAAAGTGGATTTGGAATGAGTTAATACTCTGGAGACTATTCAGACAAAATAATGTATTTTGCAATTATGAGGGATGTGATCTGAATCGAGGGTACAGAGTGGGTTACAGAGAACTGAGTGTTGTGTCCCTCTGTAACTTATTAGCTGAAGGCCTAATCCTAGAAATGGATGTTTGGAAAGTAGCTAGAATTAGATTGGGTAAAGAAAATCATTCTCTCATTATAGAATTATTGCCATGACTTCAAAAGGGGAGGGACGAGGAGTCTCTTGCTCCACCGTGTGAAGATAATAACAAGAAAACATCCATCAACAAATCAAAATGAGACACTTTGCCAATCACTAAATCAGCCACTCGCTTGACAATGGAAGCCTCAGCTCCTGAAAGTGCGAAGTGTGAATTCCTCTTGGTAAAACTACCAAAGCCTGTGGGTTGCTATTCATTGCTACAAGATAAAGACACTAAAATATTAGCCACGAGTTTCCTGTGACATTGGTGGGGTCTTATATAATGCGCAATGATGACATAAATCTAGACTACATACCATGCCAACCCTCTCACATTCTCTCCTAAAGCTGAGGACTGAGAGGAATGTGGAAGAAACTAGCAGTGAGTTTGGGAAACGCACAGAGTGGTAGGGTAGCCACAGAGGCCCTAAACGTGGATTTTATGACCTCTATACCCATTTCTCCACACACAATCTTCATGACCCTATGTTCCAGTTTACAGTTCATTCCTGTTTTCAGCTGTAGCACCATCATTTTTTATTTGGTCCCTTTCCTTTCGTTCCCTCTTCCAGGTACATTAGTTGCTATGGCAACCATGATGCTGATTCTAAGGGTGGAGTTCAGAGAGGCCCACAAGCACAGAGGAAAAGCAATTTAATCTCAGGGTTTGAAATATAGACCCCAAGTTGGAAAATCACAGAAGGCATATTGGCCCTCATCTTCAGAAATACATCCTATGTCAGACCAGCTCACCCCCTCAGGCATTAAGTAATAAAAATCTAACAGTAAAATCGTCCTCACCAAGGTAGAAGTTTCTATGTTATCCTTCACTGGAGGAGCTTTTTACATAAACAATCCATCAAGGAAAGTACTTCTCATAAAAACTTCTGACTGAAGGATTTATGTCTTCTCATCTTTTGGATGTGAGCCACTGTTAAGTTCTTACAAACCATTGACTTGCTAGAGGTACACTGCCTTCTGCTAAGGTGGAGCTCTCAAATGTCTCAAACATCTTAAGTCACCAAAGAGGCTTCTTCAAAGAACTGTCAAGAGGTCAGAGCTAGACTCTGCTATTACAGTATCATAGCTTTCTTTGTCTTTCTCTCTGTCTTTCCATTCTCTCTCTCCCTCTCTTCTTTTCAGACCCATGCTTATGCAAGCAACTTTAATTGATTTCAGTGGAACATAGACACACACACACATACACACACACACACACACACACACACACACACACACACTTCCCTAATGGCCTCTAACCATACGCTTCACATATGCTTCACTGCTGCAGGAGCTCCTTCTACTCCTTCAGCCAATAGCTTTTAAGATACCAGCCCACTTGGGTGTTGTCTCTTTTGCTTTAAAAAGCAGTGGTAGCCACTAGTTTCCAGCCGTTAGACTTCGTTCCTGATCGCACAGAGAGGGCTGTTGTCTGGGACAATGAACTGTAAGTTTTTTCCCTTTAAATAAATAACCCTTTTATTAATAATAATTCCAAAGTGGTGTAGGATGGTTTTGTGACTTACGCCTTTACTTCACCTCATCATAAGCCAAGGAAACCTCCACTAGCCCAACTCAACATCTTATTTACATGACATTCTCATCCAAGTGTGAGTAGATACCTAGATATAGATGTAGATACAAATATACATATATAAGCAAAATTAATGTTGAGTTTTTATGGCCCAGAATGTCCTAGGAATTACAATAAAACCTTGCAACTCTGATTTACTTAGTTCCTTCTTTTTCTTATGAGCTTTCAAACTTAAGAGAATTGTATTCCATAATCTAGTGTTTTCATGCCAGTTCCTGAGAACACATGAATCTTGAAACTATAGGATCGGGTTAAAACATTCCAGGTTCTTCCTTCTAGCTTGTGAGTGGGGCAGCATCAGGCTTCTCAGGGTTTTCCAAATCAGAAATGCTGAACTCAAACAAGGTATGTGAATAGCATTCAACTCTAAGATGTGGTTAGAAAAAGGGAACAAGCAATGGATAGTGCCTAAGACTAGAAACACTAAGGAGTCTTTCTTATTCTTTGACATCAGATCTCAGCCTCTCCAGATGCCTTCAACACTTACAACTCCTTATGGTTTGTGGAAACAAACCAGCTCTCATCCACAGATCAACGATTCCAGTATAGATTGGAATAGAAGGTCCAGTGTATCATACATATTATGACATTCTGTCAAGATACAAGATGTCGATTTCTACATTGACTTGAAGAGGGTTTTTATCATTGATACTAGAAGAGCTATGTGTTCTGACATAAAATAAATCCAAGAGCAGATAGTGTGTGACCAATAACCTGGACGAGCCCTCCTCCCTGCTTTCCTATGGACAGACAAGGATCACAGCTAGTGTAGGAGAAGAAGGATAATTCTGCACTAAGAAAGGGACCAAGAAGCCAGTTAAAGCATATGGAATGGTCAGGGGATGGCAGGCTATGGATCAGAGTAGACAACGTGCCCTGTGACTGAAGAGAGTGGAACACAAATTGAAAGCACAGTTTTGTGCCCAGCTGTGGAGGAGGTCGGCTGCAATGCTTGGACTCTGAATGCCACAGAACTCAATGTCAGCTATCAACAGCACCACACTTAATCCTGATGCAGTAACTTTCCACTATTGAAAGTGTGTCTGTCAACACTAGCTGTGCCAGCATGAGAAACGAGAGGCTTTCTGCTCTCTGCAAGCAATAACTGCTACAGCCCAGAACAAGCAAGATACACACGTATTCAAAGACCTAATATTGAAGCAAAGAATGTAAAGTAATAATTTTATATTCACTGTATGGTAAAGTATTATTTGGGGTGTGCTGAGTTAAATAAAAATGATTTTGAGATTAATTTAATCTACTCCATTTTACTGTCTTATTATTGTCACTGGGGAAAAAATTAACACGAGTGCAGGTGAAACTGCATTTCTGTTGAATTTCACTGCTCTAATGCATGCTTGTAATAGAATAGCAAAGGCTCTCTGTCTGTCTACACACCCGAGTGTCTCCCTCAGACTTCATGAATGGGCCTGATAAGGATTTTCAAAGATCCCCAGTCATTACAAGGGGCATAGAATTTCTGCTGTCACACATTATTTTAGTTTGCACGGCATTGTCTGGGGAGCTCATTACACATCAAATTCCAGCCCCTGAGGATCCAATGAGTCATGCCTGAGAAGGACCAGAGGCTGTCTGGAATAGCCACTTACCAGGTTCTCCACAAGATCTGAGGCAGGTGGCTGACATCCACACTTGAACAAACACCATTGTCATTAAGGGGAGCACTGTCTAGACAGATCGAGAGCCTCCACCAGCACTGACCAGCCCAGCAGGAGCAGGAGAGAAGGGGAAAGTGAGGAATGCCATTAAAGAATTGTCGTGTATCTGTTATGTCTCATGTAATTTACACAATTGCATCTTAATTATATGTAGCAGAAGTGGAATGCTATACATGGAGCATGTGTGATCTGCTTATATAATTCTCAGGCTCTACCTGCACCTTATGCAAAAGTGCTTAGTGTTGTGGAAATGACTACATCAGAACCTTTGCCCCTCTTTGGGAATTTATTTTTCTCTTTCTGTGAAGGGAATTTAGAAGATGGGGACACAGATAAGTAGAGTCAAAGAATACAGGACTAGGGTTGAATCCTATCATGACATTCTGCAATACAGCTTTCCTGTGCCTGGCTTTACAAGAAATGGCTGGTGGGTTCTCACTCACTTATCTATTATCTTCACGGATGTAAACACATGGAGGAAATAAAATAAGCCTTAATTTCATTTTACTGTCTCTAGTAATTCACATGGGATACAGACTATAATATACACTCAATAAATGTTGATGCTTTGGGAAAAAAAGAATTGTCATATATCAACTTAAATTTTTATTGGTATTTAAGATTCCAAAAATTGTCTACATCATCTTCTAAGGATTCACAACTATATGTTTTTTAAGGTATTTTAGACTTATATTTTGGCCAAGAAATTGACCTATTATGCTTTTTAATTACATAACAAAAGGTAAGGTCAACTATCTGTTCAAAGCTGGAAACCTCTAAAAGTACATGCTAGCTTACGTGAGAATAAAAACATCACCCAAACGTGAAGCCTTCTTCCATTTCCACAGTGCCTGCTGTTCTGAAGGGCCTGCACACATACCCTCCCCCCTAAAGTTGGGCTACATTATTTGTGAAGGAAGAAAGCCTCACCTTCTGTATTTATATATTTACTTGCTGATTGGCAAATCAGATTTTATCATTAGAAAGGAAAAGTGCATTCCAAGGAAGACAGAAGGAGGAAGCAGCTTTCTTGAGGCCACCCTCTCACTTTTCTGTCGCTGGGGAACCTGATGGGACAGCTGGCCAGCACCATGCAGCACCGCTAACACCTTGACCAAATGACCTCACAGCAACAGAGAGCACCTGTTCACTGAGGAAGTCAAGCACTGGTTGAAAGTTTGTCTGCCTTGATCTACCGGATCCCAATTTAGGCTGTGATCAACCACGTTCATGTTCCGGTAGACTATGGGTTGTACTGCAGCTGAAGTTGACTCCATTAGAAAGTCAGTTTTTCTAAATGCTCATAAATCATATCTCTGACAGGTTTGCCTTTCTTTAATAAACAAGCGCCTCACTGTTAGTGAAAAGGTATTCCTTCCGACTCAGAGTCTTCAGGATTATTTACTTGGAGTGGATGCCTATGAAGCAAGAACTGTCAGACAAAGGCACTAAGCGCTCTCTGGAGGACAGCGTTCTTTTTCACGCTCCTGAGCAAAGCGTTCTCTTTCAAACTCATGAGCAACTTGATTGTCCAGTCCCCATTTTTTAAAAAATCATTTCATCCCTCTCTATTCTCTTTTGTTGTTGTTGTTTTGTTTGTTTTGATTTGTTTCTTGAGACAGGGTCTCTCTGTGTAACTGCCATGGCTGAGCTGGAACTCACTTTGTAAACCAGGCTAGCCTTGAACTCGCAGAGGTCCACCTGCCTCTGCTTCATGAGATCTGGGATTTACCACCACTCAGTTCACCCCTCTCTAACAGTCCCTACAGCATGGCTGAATGCCTCCTATTTGTAGAAGTTCTTTCTCTTTTCATAGGACACAGAGAAGACACAGATGGGAGAGAAAAATCTTGGAACACAAGAAGACTAACTGGACTACAGAAGAGCCAAGCTGCTGAGCTCTGCCTCTCAGCCACCCCAGGGTCCCTGACTAAATTATCCAACTGGAGCAGAACCATACACAGCACTGTGCAAATGCTGGTCCTGGGAAACCAACCATAGGTTGGTTACTACTAAAAGGTATAGAGACCATCATGAAACCTCACGCTCTTCTGCAAGTCAGGACTAAAGCCTGGAGAAGCACACCGTCACTGTGCATGGACCTTCTTAGCAGCAGAGCCAAGCCAGTGCCCAGGACCCAATTCCTAGCTCCAGCTCTTCGTTTTTACATTAACATTCATAGAAGACCACAGTATCCCTTCTTATAGCCTAAAATGTCTGAGATGGAGAGATGGTCCAGTGGGAAAAATGCTTGCAGTGAAAGCATGAAGACTTGAGTTGGGATCCCCAGACTCACATTAAAACTGAAGGCATCGGCACATGTCTGTAAGCCCAGCACTAGCAAGTAGACAGAAGTTAGCAGATATTGGAGCATCGCTGGCCAGCCAGATCATCCAAAATGATGGGCTCCCAGTTTAGTGAGAAGCCTCACTGTCTCACTATCTCAAAAACACAAGGTAGAAGGGGACAGAGGAAGACAGCTGACATTGATCTCCAGCCTCCACATACGCATGCTTATGAGTGCTGTGCACACCACACACACACACACACACACGCGCGCGCGCGCGCTCACACACGAGCGTGCACAAAGTTAAATGCTATAAATAGACAAAATGCTTTATTCCATATATAGAAAAATAATAGCCACAGGGTTTTGTTTCCCTGTTGAATCTTCTGTAACAAGTACATTTTATTCATATTCACCACGTGTAAAGCCACTGTGCTAAGAATGTGGCTTTGCCCATTTTAGAAATGAGGACACCAAGAAGTTCTGCATCCATATTGATGTAGGGAACAAGTAGCAGTCTGAATCTAGCTCACCCTCTTCCGTATTCAAAGTAGACCCTCCTAATGACAATGTGACACCACTTCCTAGAACTCTTGTCTTGCTTTACATAAGGAGTGAGTGCCTTACTGACCTGCAGCTAGATGAAGCCCTGCCAAGTGACCGACTCCACTCCCGTGCCTGTGTCTTCTTGGCCCATCCATATGCATATGTGGATATGCTCACACTGTAACCCACCTCTGTGGCCTTCAGTCATTCACAGTGGAATGTTAAATGCTGCTCCCCTCCCGTTAGAGAAAACAGTCGATCAGAACTGAAATATATACACCAGGACACCTTTAGGAGCAGGAGAGAAGCCTGATGCAGCACTTCGAAGGACTGTGCAAATGTGCTACTTCCTTCACTGTCTAACCACAGGGAGGTAAAGAAAAGAAAAGAGAAAAGAGAAAGAAAAATGCTTCTCCATGCCTCAAAGGTTTCTATTCAGAAATTGCAAGGGGCACATGAGTACCGGGCTAGGTCACTTCGGTGTGTTCTGTCCCATGTCTCTGAGCTGCCCAGTTTGCAGTGAGAAGTGGAGAAAGACCATCTGAAAGCAATGCTTTCCCTGTGTGGTTTCCAACCACATTCACATCTCACCCCCATCCCCAGATGGAACAGGGATCTTGAAACCAATGATAAAGAAAACTAACGCATTTAAACACAGATTGAATTGTTTCTACTGAAATCTAGTACCTTCTGGACCTGCTAGTCAGAGGTGATATGGATGGAGGTGACTATCTTAGAAAGCTAGATCCAGAGGCACTTAATGGATAAAGCGTGAACCTCAAGGCTTAACTGCAAATGCTTTTCACCTGCCTGCAGGAGAGGAACAAATATGAAGGTTTACTGCCCCCTGCTGGTGCAAAGCTTCCTCAGTAACAAGAGGACCGCAGCAGGGCTCAAAGGCACTTCGGGTCAGAGATAACCACAGAAGCATCCCTTCCAGCAGGGATTCAAGGAGCATTTGCTGTAAGTCTTCTGTGCCCCAGTCCAGATGATGATTAGGATGAAACGCCTTTGCGTTGGGAGTCTGATCTACTTCACTAGAGGTCATAGGGCTTCAAAGTGAGGGAAACGGAAGGGTGGGGCTAAGATCTCACCTGATTCACTTTCATATCTTCCAGAAGAAGAGCTTAGCCCTGGGTACCCGGGACTGATTTGGAGCCTCCCAAGAAAGAAGTGCACACTCTGTTTCTCTGTTGGATTAGAAAACCATAAAAAGAAGAGTTAAGAGCCCCACCTGCTCTCGGTTGGGAGCCCAAAGAGCCATCCCAAAGATCCTCTTTCTGCCCACCATCTGCATGAATTGCTCCCTACACTAGCAGAAATTCTCTGCTCAGTTGCTGTCCGTGCCAGTGAGAAGAATGGAGACCCCCCTGCTGGACCAAAAGCCAGACTAGATATCAGAAATCCAGCCCCCAACTCTGATGAAGACTCCCAGCTGGATCAAAGGTCATGCCAGCTGCCTGAACTACAGACCACAAAAACCAGAAGACCAAAGAGGAAACAGAAACCAAGGAACAAAATACCCATCCAACAAAAACAAACTCAGAAATTAACAAACCCAATCCCAGATACCTAGATGTGTGTCAGAGATCAGCCAGGGCAATATGGCACCACCAGAGCCCAGATATCCCACTACACCAAGCTCTGAATGTTCCAACACAGTTGAAGCACAAGAAAACAACTTTAAAACCAACTTTATGAAGCTAATAGAGTTCCTTAATGAGGAAATGAATAAATCCCTTAAAGAAATCCCAGAAAATGCAAGCAAATAAATAAATCCCTTAAAGAAAACCAGGCAAAACCACAAATAGGTGAAGTAAATGGATAAAACCTTTCAACCCCTGAAAGCAGAAGTAAAAGCAAGAAAGAAAATTAAGGAAATCCTGCAGATGGAAAATACAGATAATCAAACAGGAATTAGAGATGCAAGCATCACCAACAGAATACAAGAGATGGAAGAGAGATCCCAGGCATAGAAGTTAACAATAAAAAAAAAATGACACAACTGTAAAAGAAAATTTTAAATCTAAAAAAAATTAGTGACAAAAAACACTCAAGAAATCTGGAACGCTATGTAAAGACCAAACCTAAGAATAATTGGAATAGAAGAATAATCCCAACTCAAAGGCCCAGAAAATAATTTTAACAGAATCATAGAATTTTTCTAATTTTAAAAATGACATGCCTAGCCGGCGGTGGTGGCGCACGCCTTTAATCCCAGCACTCGGGAGGCAGAGACAGGTGGATCTCTGTGAGTTTGAGACCAGCCTGGTCTACAAGAGCTAGTTCCAGGACAGGCTCCAAAACCACAGAGAAACCCTGTCTCGAAAAAAAAAAAAACAAAAAGAAACAAAAAAAAATGACATGTCTATAAAGATACAAGAAGCTTAGAGAACACCAAATAGACTGGACCAGAAAAGAAAGCCCCCCCTTGCCACATGAATAATCAAAACACTAAACATACAGGGGAAAAAATAAGACTATTAAAAGCTGCAAAGGAAAAAGGGCAAGTAACATATAAAGGCAGATCTATCCGAGTTACTCCTGGCTTCTCAATGAAGACTCTAAAAGCCAGAGGGCCTGGACAGACATATGTCTTGCAGGCTCTAAGACAACAAATGCCAACCCAGGCTACTATACCCAGCAAAACTTTCAATCACCATAAATAAATACAACAAGGTCTTCCAAGACAAAGTCAAATTTAAACAATATCTATCCAAAAATTCAGCCCTACAGAAGGTCCTACAAGGAAAACTCCAATCCAGGGAAGTTAACTACACCCATGAAAACACAGGAAATAATCCCACACCAGCAAAACCCATAGAAGGGAAACACACACCCACACACATTACTACTACTGCCACCACCATCACCCCAAAACAACAGCAATAAAATAACAGGAATCAACATTCATTGATTATTAGTATCTCTCAATATCAATTGACTCAGCTCCCCAATAAAAAGACACAGCCTAACAGAATAGATATAACAATAGGATCCATCCTTCTGGTTAATACAAAAAACACACCTCAACATCAAAGATAGACATTACCTCAGGGAAAAGGGTTGGAAAAAAGATTTTCCAAGCAAATGGACCCAAAAGTAAACTGATGTAACTACTCTAATCTCTAACAAAGCAGACTTTCAAACCAAAATTTATCAAAAATGATGAGGAAGGATACTTGGTACACCAAAATGACACCTCATTTCTTAGCATCTATGCCCCAGTGAAGGATACCCACATTTGAAAAAGAAACATTACTAAAGCTTAAATCACACATCTAAGATCAAACATTGATAGTGCAAGATTTCAATACCTGACTCTCACCTATGGACAGGTAATCTGGACAAAAACTAAGCTGAAATAATGGAGCTAATGGATGTTATGAACCAAATGAACCTAACAGATATGGTAGAGAATTTGTTAAGATCAAAACACATACGACAGTTCGTGCTGGAGCGGATGTAGAGCAAGGAGAACACTCCTCCATTGCAGGTGGGAGTGCAATCTTGTACAACCACTCTGGAAATCAATATGGCGGTTTCTAAGAAAATTGGGAATCAATCTACCTCAAGACCCAGCTATACCACTCCTGGTCATATACCCAAAGGACAATATATCCTACCACAAGGACACTTTCTCAACTATGTCCATAACAGCTTTCTCTATTCATAGTAGCCAGAAACTGGTAACAACCTAGATGCACCTTCACAGGAGAATGGATAAAGGAAATGTGATATACTTACAAAATAGAGTATTTCTTGGCTGCTAAAATAAAATATCATGAATTTTGCACACAAATGGGAAGAACTGAAAAAAAATCATCTAGAGTGAGGTAACCCACTCAGAAAGGCAAACATGGTGTCCATTTACTTATAAGTGGATATCATGCTACAATACACAGATCTAGAGAGGTTAGGTAACAAAGAGGGTTCAAGGATAATGCATGAACTTTCTGGGAAGGGAAAAGAGAATATATTTTGCAGGTGAACTGGGGGTAACTGGGGATAGGAACAGAGGGATTGGGGTGGCTAGAGGGGGAGAGTACTGGGAGAGATGACTGGGATAGGAGGGAGAATTTCCAGGGTGCAATAGAAACCTAGTGCAATGGAAACTCCCAAGAATCTACTAGGGTGACCCTAGATAAGACTCCTAGTATAGGGGATACGGAGCCTGAACTGGTATCTTCTATAACCAGGCAAGTCTTCCAGTGGAGGGACTGGGACCCAACCAATCTACAAAACCTTTGACCTGAAATTTGTCTTATCTACAAGATGTGCTGAGACATGGGGGTGGCCAATCGATGACTGGTCTAACTTGAGATACAAGCCAGGGATAAGATTTCTCCCATAGCGAAGGGATTGCTCAACCTTGATGAGAAATGACACCGCCATTGTATCTGTGTGTTATTTATAATGTGCTTTGTAGGTATATTTAAACCCATTAAAGAAATTAAAAATAGACCTTTCCAAGATCTCTTTAAATCTCAAGTCCTCATTGATATGCTCTACATAAGACCTCAGTTATTAAAATAACATTTCTAAGTTACAAAGGAAGGATCACTAAATTAAGTCCATTCCTGCTTGCATGTGGGGAACATTAAATGTGCCTTCTTTCCAATATATTTATGCACCAAATGTGACTTTTAGATGATCAAACTGATAAGCAAATCTTAATGACTCAGTTAATAATGTTGAGTTTCTGATCCAGTGAGCATCGTAGAAATTAGTCATCCAAATGACACTGAAAGAAAAAAAAACAAATTAAAAAGTGTCAAAAATCAATTGTGTGGCTTCAGGCTCAGTATTAATGTTTCAACAATTTGGCAGACACAGTTTCTATGTAAAATATAGAACTAAGCATCTTCCTGACTCACTCCGAGCAGCGTGACATATCGGCTTTTCATCCCGTGTCTATTGAACTTGCCCACAACAGCTCTCAGCCCTCGCTGCCTTTGTACATTCTCTCATCTCTGTATTTTATGGTAAACTTCAAAACAAAGTTCGCACTTGTAGTACCTCTTTCCTTGTCTCTTGGTCTGGGTTTTCTTTTAGTTTGAAATGCTGATCAAATCCAGGGCCTTGTGTGTGTTAAGACACTCACTGTGCTGCTGAGTGGCCCCTCAGCCATGGCTGCAGAAGCATTTCCTGTAAAGGCTTCTTTGCATTAGGGAGAAATGTCAGTTCTATTTCTCAACTCCAAGGAGCCGGGTCATGCTGATTCGTGTTCACTTAGAATAATGCAGGAAGAGAAAAGAGCTGCTTTCAGTTTAGACTGAGCAGGAAAGTCTAATCTGATGGTGGGATGGTCGTAAGCTGTCTGCTAACGAACTGTTCCATCCGGCTAGAAGGGTGACTAAAAATGACCCCAAAGGCAGAAACTCGGCAAACACTAGGCTAGCATTTCTTCCCTGACCTACATAGAGTCGAGCTAAAATCACCTGGACAACTGTCCTGCACACCCCAGATGAATCCCTCAGGAAAAGCCGTAAGCACCGACATGTCAGATCTGAGAGGACGTGTGTCACAATGAGGTCGTTAGGACTGAAGACAAAGGGAGGCCCAGGGAGCTGCTGTGCTCCCTGAAAAGATGCTGAGAGAAAACCACGGCCTTGGAAGAAAAAAGAACTTGTCATCTTGTCTCTCACATGGCTAGTCTGTCATCGCTGGTAGAATTCCAGCAGCGACCCGATGTGAACTTTGCAGAGAATGTGACCTCTCGAAGCTTTCCTATCCCAGATAGCTCTACTTTTTAAAGAAAGCCATTGCCTTGCTTTTTCTCCTGTACTAATTCTTGCCTCTTAGTTACAGAGTAAACATAGGCAGTCAGGGGACGCTAACCTTAGGAGAGCCTGAAGGGGGCTGAACTTCTTTATCTTTTGGGATCCGCACACAATTCAAGGGCCTGCAAGGTGAGTGGAAGCAGCATCTCCTGGTGAAAATATTTCCACATGAGGATGAAGGAAAAAGTGCCTACAGCTATAAACACCCAACGGAGCCTGAAGTGTGAGGGATGCTCTGAAGGTGTTTGGTAGAGGTCCCTGGGAAACAAGCAAGAATCTTTCTACTCTGCTAGCAAAGGTGAAGGCAAAGGATGGATTCCTCACTGCACGGGTATTTATAAATTCCCAGTGGGTCGACTGGCAGTGGTTCATAGATGACAGCCAAACCTGCTGCTTCGTGTCTTGTCCATGGTGCATATGGACTATTACAGAAAGGGAGTTTATATTCTATTTCAGAGTAGTGGACACCAAGGCTACAGACAAGAACATCCTTCTGCCCAGATAAGGGGAAAAGAGAATTTTCATGAAGGTTTCAGTCTGTGCACACTGTGAAAGAAGCCACTTGCCCTGAGCTTTTACCCCCATGAGATGCCTATTTGCACTCAACTGTCCCTTCCCATGCTCCACTTCCCAACGCTTCTATTTTTTGCATTCACTTATTCAACCAATAAGTGTGCAATGCCGCGCACCGCGCCCCCATGGCTGCGCTCTTTGCACTGGCACCCAGTTCGCGAGCTTCGGGCAAGGGAGCTGGAGGTGAAAATACAAAGACACACCGACAGAGAGACAGCGACATGAGTCATCCTTGAATTCCCAAAGAATGCCCCCTTTTTTGTGTTCAGGGGCAGATTATATAGAGATAGCCACGCCCCAGCCAAACCCACCAGAAACCACTCTCCTGCTATCAGGAACTCCTAAAGGTCTCGTGCTCAGAGCAGCTGTTGGCACTCAGCTCAGGGGATTACAAGAAATTCAGGATCTGGGGTCTCACTGCTCCCAACAGTGCAAGGTGCTCTACAATGTACCACAAAGTCTGAGATTTAATGCTTTGTCAGAGCACCTTATGTTTTTTATACCTTACAGAACTTTTGCTTATATATTGTGGTTTCTAATTTTGTTTTGAATGGAATTTGTGTGTGTGTGCGTGTGTGTGTGTGTGTGTGTGTGTGTGTGTGTGTGTGTGA
>NC_022009.1:12377880-12385107 GCF_000317375.1 Microtus ochrogaster | reverse complement strand
AGGTAAGCCAGACCCAAAAAGAGGAACATGGGATGTACTCACTCATATTTGGTTTCTAGCCATAAACAAAGGACATTGAGCCTATAGTTAGTGATCCTAGAAAAAAAACTATTTTCAATAAATTAAAAAAGGCCTAGATTATTCCCTCAAATATCTAGGCTCTGCTAAAGCTCCGCTTTAAGAGGAAAATAATTCCCAAACTGGAAGTGTATAAAAACACCCACATGTGATACACACATACACAGAGGGTGGAGGGAGAATGGAAAGCAAGTACACACAATGAATTCTGTTGGCTTGAGAGATTCAGAAGGTGCTGCAAACACAGGATGGCGTCTTTGGTCTGACATTAGAGGTGTTGGGGAACTGCCAAGTCAGTCACAGCAGGGGTGGGGCAGAACACAGAAAAGCAGATGGATGGCTTTATCCAAAGGCTCAAGAAAGCGGAGATACAGAGAGCCACACTATCTGTGGCTGCTCACATTTTCTTATTTCTTTGTTAGTGGAATCTTGGGAGACAGTTTGTTTCATAGAAATGCATCTACCCAATGTAAGAGAGTGAGGGCTCTGGGCCTCGTGACCCCTCATGAGGGTTCTCAGTGATGGATGGCACCGGACTCAGTAAGCTAAAGCAGAGGAGAAGGCTTTTCAGAGGCCTTAGGTGCTATGCAAGGTAACAAGGACATGGGTCAGAAGGCAGCTATGAGGTGGTCATGAGCATCTCCCAGGACAGCAACTCTGAGATATTCTGCACAATGCCAGCTACAGAAGCATCAGCCCAGATATGATTACTACCTGCCTTACTAAGATGGCCTAGAGGTGTGCCCCACAGTTAGACTATATTTATGAATTCTGCTATCCATTAAAACTTTTAATTCCACAAGAATGTGAGTGAACAAATCTGTGAACTGTCAGAATTCAATGTTATGGGTTTTTATATAATGTATATTTATGCAGGTATATATAGTTCCATCTGTAACATTGCAATAATGAGAAATAATGTACATAAGTAGGTGTGGTTTGTTTTAGTAACATATTTAGAACAGGATTTTTTTAATATTGGTTCCTAAGTAGTTTTAGCTTTTTTACTATAATTCCTTATTAGTTTGAAAATATAGCAAGGAATTATGTTTTATGCTGGTTTGTATATGTGTCCTCCCTTTAAATTACATGATGCTATTATTTGGCTTCTCCCAAAACAATTCTACAAAGGTCAGATATGTTAATGCAAAGTGAGCTCTTTTCATTCAGGGTATATCACCAGATCTGTGTGGGAAAACAGACATATACACAACATATACACACAAATTTTGTTACCCAGTACATGTCCAGAAAGAAATATATGATTTAAGAACAAAACTACCTTGTTTGTGTGATTATGTCTCAGAAAAAGAGAGAAAATATTTTTCCAGTTTAACACTGCTTGATAAATACTGATTAACATCAAAATCCAATAGTTTTAATTTAATAGTCAGACTATGCCAGTGGAAATGCCTTATTTAGAAGATAAGGTCTCTAATGAAAAAGGATGGAAATGTTCCACAGTACGTCAGGATCTATGGATCTGAGAGTGACAGTCATGTGTTCAAATATTTCTAAAGTGTGCTTATACTGCATGTCATGTACTGTTCTGGGTGCTAAAAACAAAGTCATACACATGACATACAGAAGTACTGTGCCCATGTTACTCACATCCCAAGCTCTCTCACCCGTATGATCCCTCATTGCCTCTCATTCTCACTCCAGCTTGCTTGCCCACTCCTGAGTGAGGCATGTTTGGCTGGAGAGGGTGTTTCTATGGACCGCTCCCCACTCAGACCCTCCCTCAGGAATGAAGGACAAGTGCTGTGGCCAACCCACTTTGGATATTGAATAAGCTTCAGGGGAGGGGTCACCTAAAGTCAGACCACTCTTGAGGACAGCCCACACCCAAAGACTGATCAATGTGGGCCTATACAGGTCCCCAGAAAGGCCATGCTATTATCAGAGTTCATCAGTTAAGATTCTCTCTCTCTTCCTCTCTCTCTCTCTCTCTCTCTCTCTCTCTCTCTCTCTCTCTCTCCCTCTCTCTCTCCTCCCTCTCTCCCTTCGTTCCCTTTTCTTCCCCTCCTTCCCTCCTTCCCTCTCTCCCTTTCTCCATTTTGTCTACAAGAATCAATTCCAAGACCATTACTGAAAACGTTCTCTAATAAAACTTCCTGCCCTTTTCTCTCTCACAATCAACTTTTCCAGGGAGGTCACTTTGTTACTTCTTGGTATAAGGAGCGACACCAATGTCAGAAATGCCACGATGAGAATTTCTGGCAGACTCTCCTGCCTGTAAGAGTGAGAAATCTAGAAACAAGAATGATGTGAGGGCCATACTCTCTATTCTATTAATGATTCTTGAGGGCGGTGCTTTCTGTATGCTGTGCATGTGATTCCCTTCTTAACACCTGGAACAGCCCCTGGAATACAGACTAGGCTTGAGAAACATTTGGACAATGTCTGTCACTTTCTGCCCCAGGGAACAGTGTTATCACTGAAACTGAAGTGGCTGAGACACACCGATTCTGAGGAAAGAGTGGGGAAATAGCAACCATAAGGACAGCAGAATTCGGTGGCTACTGCCATCTGTTGATGCGCTGGAAAAGAGATGACAAAAAGCGGAGATGAATAAATTGACAATGGCTAAATATATAAGGCAGAATACTTGGTGGCAAAATAGATTCCTATCGCCTTGGGAGAAGAGCAGAAAAAGCTGTGAACCCCACAGGGGAATAACCAGCATCTGTAGACGATTAAAGCCAAGGAAGGCAAATCAGCTGTCCCACAATCAAAGCACTGATTAGAAAAGAACAGGATGTGGACACATGGGATGGGAACATCTGGGTTAATGGACTACAGGGTCTTGAATCTTCAGACCAATACAACAACCCTGTGCTTTTGAAGTGGCCCAACTGCTCTCAGTAATGACACGGTATTCAGTTTTGCTTAAGGACTGTGGCAGAGATCCTGTCTACACAAAAGAACATGTGCCCTCTCATGATTTGCCCCCACTTTCCTTCCTGTCCACTTAGCCAATAAATATGATTAAGTCACAACATAACTCAATTGATTACATGTTAAAGGGGGAGGAGCTTTATCCTGAAGTCATTGTATGATGCAGAAATATCCGGAAATCTAGAAAAGGGACTCAATTTTGAGTGTTCTAGACCAAGATGGATAAAACAAATATGGATAAGCATCTCCTAACAGGAGAGTAGTTTGTTTTGACACAGCACTTAATACTTTAGCAAGGACCCTTGGAAATGGTACAAACGTGTGGCTAGGAGAACCTCTGAAAACACGAATAAGGTTATGGGCCACAGTGAGATAACAGTACAATAAGGTAATGGCAGGAGGGGGGGCAGAAACATGGAGGTGGGATAACCAAAGCAAGTATCTAGGCAGGGCCAGAAAATCTATCAGATTACTTTGTTTCATGGGAAAGTTATATGATAAGAAAGCAATAAGGAATTTCTAGTTTGACAGGCAATGATTTGGTAATGACCTCCACATAGACTATAGCCAAGTATAAAAGATACATAAATTGATTCACGAGGCTTACCAATACCAAATCAAGCTACATCTTAGCAACACTGGAGGCCATGTTACTCAGCACTTAGCAAGGGAAAGTCAGGTAAATCACTGTAATGAGTGACAACAAAATTGTGACAAGAGAAGGCCTGGCCTGTGGAGATGGTCCGAGGGAACAGCTCCCCTGAGAGTGAACTAGATGGCCAGTCCCAAAGGTTCTCTAGTCGTATTAGCAGAGGAAGCCCAAGCTGGCTAACCAGGAGTCTGAAGGCTGTCCTCCACAGTCTCCAGACCTGAGCAAGTTTCTAGAATGAGAACCTGCTGATGGAGTGAGACACCAGGCCTGCAGGAGAAAGAATTCAGTGCCTCTACCAGGAATAAGCATCACAGTCCACTTCCAAAGAGACTTAAGCAACTGTACGAGAGACAAGGAAACGTCAGGGACTGTGGGAATTCTATTCGAATATTCAGCCTACAAGGATGACCGATGAACAAAATGCCTAGACCTCCACTCTGGTCAGCCCAGGCTCATGGCTTCCATGGGACTGGCTGAGGGCCTTTTTCAGTATGGCATTACATAAGTAAAATAATTCCATTATGGCATTACAACTCATCTTCTGTGTTCAGTTGTACTTTCTTTCACAGATATTTATTGCCTAATTACCTGATGTTGGATGGTCTGTGAGCCAGTCCCCTCACGGCTGATCCCAGTTTAACCAATCTGTCATACTTGGAAACTTGAGAGAAGTGAGGCTTCTTGTGCTGAGGGTCTCCCTTTGATGCTTCCAGGATCATCTCAACCTCTCTGCCTGCCTGGTAGACCACATCTTCCAGCCCCCTTTGCCTGCTGACTTCTCAACACAGGGAAAGTCATTGTGAACAGATGAGGCAATTACAATATTCGTGACCCTGGCTCCCTTGGGAGCTGGCAAGGCTTGGATCATGGCTACTGACTTCTGAAGAACCTGTCTCTACGGAGTGACACCTCTCAGGAGACAGCTTCAGCTCTCTCCAGTGTCTCTTAGCTCCCCCTGTCTCCCCACTCCTACCTTCCCTTTGGATCTAAGAGCTGAAATGACTCTCATCTGTGGCTAACTCTAGGGTACTTAATTTGCCTTGTATTGCTCACAGGTTTCAGAGGACTCTTAATAGTTACCCTACCACTGTGTACCATCTGGGTTTTTTTGCCAAGTCTTCGATAAAAATAGACTAACAGTTTGTAGAGACATGACAGCCTTGTCACTGACATTGACAGAAGCCTCCCTAAAGAAAGAATGAGATCATCTATATATGCATATTCTATATGTGTATATATTTATATATGTATGTGTGTGTGTCATTACCAAGAAATCATTAATAAATCAAGTAATATATATTATATGGTAAATACAATATATAATAGAAATAAATATATTTATATGTGATAGAATTTTTCAGTTATAAAGAATAAAAAAGGTTGAGTCCTTTGCAGGAAAATGAATGCAGCCGGAGTCACTCACTTTAGGTGAGTCAAGTCATCCTCAGAAAGACAATTATCCTATTTTCTCACATGTGGTTCCAGAGTTTACATCCAAAAAGTCATGTGTGTGTATATATGGCATGGCAGTGGAGATGACATGTCTAGGATAGAAAGGACTAACACAGATAAAGAGAGGGAAAGAAAGGGAAGTACAGAAAGTATCTTCAATGTACAATGCATGATTGTATGAAAATGCCCATATTTAACACTGTACCATGTGCAATCAGTGCATACAATGAAAAGGTTTTGTTTAAAGAATGAGAGAGTGTGTGCAGACTGAACTGGGCCATGCCCTGGAGGTGGATCATCCTTCACACTGAACAGATATGGTTCCAATGTCTATCTGACGAGTGGCTTCCCATATACGGATATGTTTCCTCATGGATGTACCCAGAACACTGATACCCACCTGTGTCGATGCTTCCAGCTCCTCCAGAAGAGTAAATGTGAACCAAAGTGATCAACACAGTGTCAGAAATGCGGAGACTTGGAAGGCTCGGCTCCAGTTCCTTAACCCTGGGCACCCACTGTCTCTCTGCAGCTGTGTTTGCAGCATCTCATGCTGCATTTTAGTAGCTTTGTCTGCAGGAGACTTGCTTCCTTCAGTGTTAAGCAAATACCATGAACAGCATTGACCATGATACACATCCCTTTTTTCATCCAGTAGAAACAGTGAAAACAGTTCACCCAACCCACAGAACAAAAGTCTTTTCCTTCCTCCTAAGAAGGTCAACTCAGCTGGCTTGCCCACCCTGTGTTCCATGAGGTTTTCTTTAACAGGACAAGACCTAGAACCAACTGAATCAATATTGTGAAGAATGATGCTACAACAATTAATTCAAACTAATTAGCCGTATTCCTGGAGCTAGAAGCAAAGACCCTGCCCGAGTCTCACCAGCGTCCTAAGGCAAAGATAGATAACTTTCAAGTGAAGAGCTCAGGTGAGCAGCAGCCAAGGTCACCAGGAACTTGATGAGGCCCACAGGCAGAGAAGTCATCACGAGCTGGGACTGAGGAGTCATTACAAGCCAGGCCTTTTCTCTAGCATTCTGTGCTGAGCAGGCTTGGGCTGGCATCACTGTGTGCAGAAGGCTGAGGTACTGGAAAATGATAGAGGTCTCTCCCTGTTGCTCTCCATTCTTGTGGCCCCTGAGTTCTTACAAATGAGTTCTGTGTCTATGACATGCACACCTTTTCACATTCATGATAAAAATATGTTTTTAAATCAATATTGGATTTCCCTATAGCTGCTGCCCATCTCTCATTCTGTGTTCTAATCTTAGCAATTAGAAATATTCCAGTCATTTTTTTCTCCATCTTCTATTTATCGTTTAATCCAAATGTTTTGAGACACTTGTCCCTCTATTCTTTCAAAATTCTATGGCCTATAATTGTCAACTACAAAGACAATAGATACTTTTCTGCCTGTGTTTTATTTGACTTCTGAGTAGCTTTCCACATGAAGGACTTCCATGACACACAGACACATACACACACACACACACACACACACACACACACAGAGAGAGAGAGAGAGAGAGAGAGAGAGAGAGAGAGAGAGAGAGAGAGAGAACATTTCTTCATCATTATCACTCTGCTGTTTATTCATCCCACTCTACAAATCTCCAAAGTGTTAGAAATATATATTAGTAGCTTTCGAACTTCATCACAAACCAGAATCTCCCTGAGGAGCTTACTAAAGCAAAGAGGCCTCCCTTCCCAGCTGATTCACTAGCTCTGGAATGAAGACCAAGAATTTACATTTCTAACAAGTTCTTAGGGGAAGTGCAGTTGGTCCCAGGATCACAAACTGGGGACCACTGTCCTAGCTCATTATCCAAAACTCTCTTCTGGACTCCTGATCTAAATTTCAACAAGACTATTTGAATATTGCTCAGGCATATCATTGCCTGTTATCCAAAGCTGATCTCATGAACTAGTATCTAAATCTTTCCTTTTTGAGACAATAAAATCAGCTAAGTGTTGAAGTCAGAAATTTGAAGACACATCCCCCCCCCTTTTACCCTTGTATAACTAGTTCCTAAAACCTGGTTCTCTCTACTGACATTTCCATGTCTTTTACCACCACCGCACCACCTCACCACCATCATCACCACCACCATCACCACCACCATCACCACCATCATCACCAC
>NC_022009.1:12373278-12377585 GCF_000317375.1 Microtus ochrogaster | reverse complement strand
CACCACCACCACCACCACCACCACCACCACCACCACCACCACCACCACCACCAAAATGATATGTCTGGATATTGCCAGCCTTCCCACCAGCCTTCCAGCAGTGATACATCAAACAGTTCTTGGCACATCTACCAGAATGGTCTTCTCTAATTAAAATTATCCCATCGTGTTCTTGTGTTCTTTCAAACTCATAGTCCAACAAGAGGCAGTGGGTAGCATTCCAAACCTCAACTCATGCCACTATCCAGTACGCATCAGCCATACCCACCCACCTCAGCCCTTCACACCTTCAGAACTGTCCCTCTCCTGAGGGCATGTGCCACGTTTTTCCATCCTCTCTCACCTTTCTCCACTAACCTATGCGGCTCCTAGTCTCTAATGCTTCTCGGTTAGCTTGCTGTAAATTCTGTAAAAGAGTTGAAATTCCACAACAATTTGAAACACCTGTACTTGTCCTTCATGATTCTTACTCAAACTATTGCTATTAAATGATGTTTCACTTAATACTGAATGGTAAAAAGCAGAAATTAGGTTTCTCTCATTTGTGGTATACTTCAGAACAGCCAACATTCAACAGGTGTTTTTGAAACAATTATTTGGTGTTGTTTGGAGACACAAGGAAGAGGGTACTGTCCTTAAACTGAAGGGACCAAGAGAAACCTCACAGAGTAAGAGGCATTTGAGTTAAGCTTAATCTTGAAAAAAAATGCAGAGATGTCTGCAGGTGAAGAAAGACTTGGTAGAACTTTCTTAAAACAGCCATTCCCAAAATAGTGGTAGCATTCTTACCAAGGTTTCCTACTGCTCCGGGATAATGTCTTGTACCCTGTAAAGATTTGTCACTTGTATTGTTTTAATAAAATGCTGATTGGCCAATAGCCAGGCAGGAAATATAGGCGGGGTGACCAGGCAGGATGTATAAGGCAACTAGAACAGGAGAATTCTGGGGAAAGAAAAGGCTTAGTCTGCTGTCATCACCCAGACAAAGAGGAAGCAAGATAAAATAAGTACCAAGTCATGTGGCTAACACAGACAAGAATTATGGGTTAATGTAAGATGTAAGAATTAGTTAATAAGAAAGCCTGAGCTTCTAGGCTCTGTAAGCCTCTGTCTGTTTCTTTGGGACTGACCAGCTATGGGACCAGGCAGGACAGAAATCTCTGTCAACATCCCATCTGAAGTATTCTTCAATACCCTAAAGAAGTGCTGAACTGAACAGCATCTCTATTTAGAAATTTCCATATCCAAATTAAAGTCCTGTTCCGTTTATGCTTGAGAGCCTATCCACAGGGTGACATGGGAGTGTGTGTGTGTGTGTGTGTGTGTGTGTGTGTGTGTGTGTGTGTGTGGTGGCCGTGGCAGTGATAGAGTGACTTGTTAGGCATACCACCAATCCTGTCCTCAAATGAAGGTTTGCATTCTAACAAACTGGGAAGAACTTGGAGGTCATTTTCTTTTTTTAAATTAATCTTCCCCCTCCTTCTCTTCCTCCTCCTTCTCATCATCATCACATCATCTTCCCCTGGTGAGACACAGTTGGTTAACTGTGAAAAAGAGGGGGTTGAGGGCAGGCCACCACCAAATTGGCTTGCAAAAACTAAAACACAAAATGTGGTAGGAGAAGAGCTAAAACAAGACCTCGGTAGGTGGGAGTTTGTTTCTATCTTTTCAAGCGGCATTTTTGTGATACCGACCTTTGTCCTGGGGACAAGCCACCGAGAACAGACGCCTATGCGGAACTTCTCCAGTCACTGCCCTAAATAAACATGCTCCATGGACAAGTTATGTGACCTTCTCTCCATTGTCTCTTCTAAATTTTAGTACTATCAACGTATATTCAGTCACGAAAATTGTTAGCCATTCTGCGGCCTTGGCAAAGCAGGCTTTAAATGTGATGAAACATCGCCATCTAGAGTTCAGTGGCTTGTACTGCAGGGAGCCACCCGGAAGAGCGTCTAAGGCACAGAATCCTAGAATCCCAGAGTCCCAAAGCCTGCAAAGAGCAAAGCAGTGGCAAAGGTGGAAAGCTTATTACTCTGTGACCCTTTCAGCTACCAAAACATATTCAAATAAATCCATTCCCAAACTAAAGCCAACAAACCACCGGTAATCACTAGAGACATTGAAAGGTTTGTAAATCTAACATTTGCAAAAAGATGCCTTTAAGGTCAATGGATGCCCCTGGGAAGAGAATAGATAGGATCTCCTGAGTAAAGTGGGAGGGGTGAAAGGGAGAGGGAGGAGAACATGAGAGACAGAGAGGGAAAGCAAAGAAAGAGATACCTGGATAGAGGGAACCATTGTAAGGTTAGCAAGACACCTGCTGCTAGGAAAATTCCCAGGAATCCACAAGGATGACCCCAGCTAAGATCCCTAGCAATAGTGGAGAGAGGGTACCTGAACTGACCTTCTCCTGTAATCAGATTGATGACCACTCTAATTGTCATCATAGAGCCTCACCCAGTAACTGGTGGAAGCAGATGCAGAGATCCACAGCTAAGCACTGGGCTGAGCTCCCGGAGTCCAGTTGAAGAGAGGGAGGAGGGCTTATATGAGCAAAGGGGGCAAGATTGTGATGGGCATATCCACAGAGACAGCTGACCAGAGCTAGTGGGAGCTCACTGACTCCAGACAGACAGCTGGGAAGGCTACACAGGACTGAACCTGACCCTCTGAATGTGGGTGACAGTTCTGTGGCTTGTGCAGGCTGTAAGGCCACTGGCAGTGGGATGAGGATCTATACCTAGTATATGAACTGAGTTTTTTGAGCCCATTCCCTCTGGAGAGATACTTTGCTCAGCCTCCATACGGGAGGAGGGGCTTGGTCCTGTCTCAACTTGATGTCCCAGACTTTGTTGACTCCCGATGAGAGGTACCCTTTCTGAGGAGTGGATGGGGCTGGGGAGGGGAGATGAAGGGGGGAATAGGAGGAGGGGAGAGAGGGGGAACTGTGGCTAGTATATAAAATAAAAATAAATAAATAAATAAATAAATAAGAAGAAAAAGACCAATGAATACACAAAAGGGTTAATGTGTTTATCGGAGAGGCTCAGGACAACAAAAGAAATGAAGTAATAATGAGGACCACAATAAGATGTTTGTTGAGTAAATTACAGAACATTTCACAGTCACCAAAAATGATGTCATGACTTTAAATATATATAATTGGTGTGAGAAGTCATTCTATATATGTGTTGCTTTTATTGGTTAGTAAAAAAGCTGTTTTCAGCCAATGGCTTAACAGAATATAGCCAGGCTGGAAGAGATATATATAGAGAGAGTAGGCAGAGTCAATGAGATGACATGTAGCTGCCAGAGGAAAAGACCCAAGCTGCCAGCTGGAAACTTGCCGTAGGCCATAACCTTTGTGGTAAAATGTAAAATAATGGAAATGGGTGGGTTAATTCTAAATGCAAGAGTTAGCTAGCAATATGCTTAAGCTATTGGCCAAACAGTATTGTAAATAATACAGTTTCTGTGTGGTTATTTTGAGACTGAGCAGCTGGGAACAAACAAGTAGTCTCCTACTAAAAATTGGCATACTAATGTGTGCTAGCTAAATCCACATAAAACCTGAGAGGGCTTGGAAAGGAATTCTAGACACACACAAAAAAAGTTTAGCAGCATTTTCTCAGGTAAGCTCTGTTTGCTAGAAGAAAGCAGAAGCACGATTCTTTTAAGAAAAGACTTCTTGACTCAGTGGCAGCAGCCAAAACCACGTGGCTCCTTTAAGAAGGCTTCCTGGTTTGTCAGCACAAAGGCTCTGACTCTTTTGGGAGGTCTGACTATAGAGCATTTAAGTGGGGTCTATGAGCAGACTGTTACAACTTGTAATGGTAACATAGAACTGCTTTTGCCTGAAATGGGGCAATGATCATGGCTCTCAGAGGCAGCGAACATGCCTCTGTCATGCTGGACTGGGTGAACAAGCAAGCAGGGCTCTGGTGGCTCTAGCCACACCCACTTAGAATTTTAAAAAAGGACACTTCTGGTAAGAAAATAATTACAGATACACAATAAAGATAGATTCAGATAAAAAAAAGACCTCTAAATGGGTCACAGTGTTGGATAGATGTACAAAGATGTGGGAGAGAGAAAAAAGAATATAGAGGGTTATAAAAAGAAGTAAATCATTTAAAAAAAAGTCTTTAAAGAGACAGAGTATAGACAGTCATAGATTAAAGGAATAAAGAAAAATAAGCCAGGGGCTGGAGAGATGGCTCAGTGGTTAAGAGCATTGCCTGCTCTTCCTGAGTTCAATTCCCAGCAACCACATGGTGGCTCACAACCATCTGTAATAAGATCTG
>NC_022009.1:12346260-12371893 GCF_000317375.1 Microtus ochrogaster | reverse complement strand
ATATATAATTTTACTATGTTAAAGTTAAAACCTTCCTTTTTTATTTAAACAGAAAAGAGGAAATGGTGTGGGAAGTCATTCTGTATATGTGTTGCTTTTATTGGTCAATAAAGAAGCTGTTTTCAGCCAATGGCTTAACAGAATATAGCCAGGCTGGAAGATATATATAGAGAGAGAAAGAGTAGGTAGAGTTAAAGAGACACCATGTAGCTGCCAGAAGGGAAACACACATACAAGTGTGTACACATAGACACACTGTCTTGCACATATACACAGATACCCATATACACTCATATACACGGATACCCATATACATTTGTCCACAGCATGCACATACTTGCGTGGACTGTGCCCATGTGCGTGTGCACTCAAATCCACTTGTACACTCATCTGTCCACAGACATTCACACATACCAAACTGTATATACAGGCATAGTCACATGCATCCATGAATACCGTACACATGCATATGTAATTGTATATTTATAAGCATGCATATTTGTCTGTGAATACTCAGACATAGCCCTGTACAATATGTGAAAGTACATGCATACAAATACACACAGCTGTACCCAAACAGTTTCAGGGTCTTGGGTAGTGACAAAATGTAGCAAGGTCCCTGTGGTTGCATCAGAGCTGAGACCTGTCCTAAGGTGGATGGTCACTTCATATCCAGCAATTTCAGGACACGAATATATCTGTTACAGCTAAGGCCTCATGTGGCCACTGACACCTGCTCACTATCCCTAAACTCTGTGCCTTGTCTGATGTTTTTATGAAATGCAGTAACTCTTGTCCCCATCTCAAAGCCAATGGAAATCTTTTTCCACTTTTTAAACTTGCCTAGCATTTTATCCTGTTGCATATCAGGGCTGTATCCTGTTGCATAGCTGAATGTTTATTTATTTTCTATTATACCAATGTTCCAAATTTAGTCAGCCTACAGATAAAATCATGCACTGAACCCTAACCTGACCCTAACATGTGGCAGGGACAGCCTTCTGTCTGGGAGGAAGCTGGCTTGGTGACAAGAACTCTGCGCTATCACACCAAAGAAACCTGCAAGAGAGTCCAGTGAGCTAGCGGAGGTGGGTGTATTGAACCAGGCTCAATTCCTGGGGAGGGTATTTCACCTAAAAGTTTTTAATTTTTTCCTCTTATTGGATTGCTTTTTGTGGTGTCGTTATGCCATTTAGTGCTACATATATTGACAACTCATATTGCCTTTTGTATTAGGAATACCATATTATTTTACTGCCCTTCCAATTATTTAATCTCCCAATACCTGCAATATCCCCTCTAAGGAGTCAATGTTCACCTTACCTTGTGCTGTTGTATTCTGGAAGGTTACTCCAGGCTCTGAGTTCCATTCCCAACACCTAGGGTGACAAAGGAAGTTGTCACTGCTACTGGCCATGATTAGATGTTGGCATTTTCAGAGTCTGGAAGGAGCTCAAAGTGACTGAGGCTGGGTTCACAGAACACAAACACTGCCAAGGGAGAAGAGGCCAAAAGTCGAGGCTGTGACAAGGCTGAACCACTATTCAAGGAGTCACATTTCATATGGAGTCACATGAGATGGTAGAGGAGCCCTGCTCAGTTTTCTCAGTCTAATAGTTCATACAGATATTTCTAATATTATCACAAAGTCTACCACCACCATTTCATAATCGTCATCAAGAGCAGTGTGAGGTTAAATTGCAAGGAATTCAGTATTACACTAAAGAACAACACAGATGCTATCTATCCCTGTGTCCATAAGGATTGTCGTTGTTGCGGTTTCTTGGGAAATGGCCTGCAGGTACAAGAGTTAGAATGGCAAACACTCTTCCCAGAGACCTTACTATAGTAACAGCCCCTGATTTTTCTGCCAGAGATATGGTCCAAGGAAGCTGAGCCAGTGAGTTCATTTGCTCCTCAGTGTTTCAAGATAACTTCTCTGTTGAGTTCATGTTCCCTGATAGACAACCCCAAACTGATTAGACAGTTTCCAAACTCTAGTTCCACTGTAAGAGGACCTCGATAAGAATGTCAGAACATCTGATGATAATTGAGGTAGCCACCAATCTGATTACAGGAGATGGCCAGTTCAGGCTACCTGTCCACTATTGCTAGGAGTCTTAGCTGGGGTCATCCTTGTAGATTTCCCTTGCACCGTATTTCTACCTGGTTCCAAAATGCCCCCATATCAAAACACCGCTTGCATTACTCTCCCCCTCAATCCACCTCCCCAACCCAATCCTTCATGTTCACGTCCCCACCGTCTCCCTCCACAGTGTACCTAAAAGATCTCTTCTACTTCCCCTTACCAAGGAAATCCATTCATCCCTGTCACCCCTTGGGCCCTCCTTGTTACCTACGCTCTCTGGGGCCATGGATTGTAGCCTGATTAGCCTTTACTGTACAGCTAATATCCACTTGTGGGTGAGTACATACCATGTTTTTCTTTCCGAGTCTGGGTTACTATACTCAGGATGATTTTTTCTAGTTCCATCTAGATGGCATTGTTTTTGACAGCTGAGTGTGCAAGTACCACATTTTCTTTATTTATTCTTCAGTCGAGGGGCATCTAGGTTGTTTCCAGATCCTGGCCATTACAAATAAAGTTGCTATGAACATAAATGAGCAAGTGTCCTTGTGGTATGATTGGGCATCCTTCAGATACATGCCCAAGAATGGTATAGCTGATTCTTGAGGTAGACTGGTATCCAGTTTTCTGAGAAATCCAGTGACTGATGGAACCAGATGCAGAGATCCACAGTCAAGCACTGGACTGAACTCAGGGAATCCTGTTGAAGAGAGGGAGGAAGGATTGTACCAGTCATGGGGGGTCTAGGTCATCACAAGGGAACCCACAGAAACAACTAACCTGCACTCATAGGAGCTCACAGACTCTAGACCAACAGCTAGAGAACCTGCATGGGACCAAGGCCCTCTATGTATGTGTGACAACCGGGTAGTTAGTGGTGGGAGAGGGGCCTGTCCTTAACACTTTGGAAGGCCTCCAAGAACCTATTACTCTTCTTGGGTTGTCTTGCCCAGCCTAAATACAAAGAGAGGAGGTTAGACCAATCTCAACTTGGTGTGCCATGCTTTGTTGACTTTCATGGGAGGCCTGCCCCTTTCTGAACAGAAACAGAGGAGGAGTTGGGAGAGGTGTGGGGGCAGGGAATTGAGGAGAGGATGGAGGGGAACTGTGAATGGGATGTCAAATAAATGAATACATTTAATTAATAATAAAAAATTAAAGGAGTGTCAGAGCATTAAAGTTGGAACTGTGACACCTCTGGCTGCCAGAAGGGGACAGATGTGTGAACGCAGAAACAAGTGGGGAGAAAGCCTGACATAGGACAGATGTGTGAACGCAGAAACAAGTGGGGAGAAAGCCTGACATAGCTGAGGGGAAAAAACATGGTGGGAGCCCCAGGTGGCTCACCGAAATACAGGGGCTTCCACGACTCCTGAGTCACTTGAGCCGGTGTGTGTGTGTGTGTGTGTGTGTGTGTGTGTGTGTGTGTGTGTGTATACACTCCCATACATATTAGTAAAGTGTTTGCTAACAAGTGTGAGGACCTGAGTTCCATCCAGACGTCTGTACAGGGGGTTGGGGAATAAGGAAAAAGCTAAGCCTGGGTTGACAGTGTTTGCCCATGGGGTGGGGAGCAGGAAGCTCCAAGGCCTACTAGCCTGGCACAGAGTGAACCCTGCCTCAAGGGGGAAGGTGAGGACCAGCAGCAAGACTGTCCTCTGACCTCATTGACAGCCTGCACTCACCCAAGCACATGCATATCTCATGCCCACAGGTACATACACAAAAGGAGTAAAGAAATAAGTTGGTAAAGCAATTATGACGTCCTTCTGGTTTCCAAATACACACTCATGTACACAAACACATACTAATATGGCTACTAGGGTATATGTTTTCTTCCCCTTCCTATAAGAAAGAAAAAATTTCCAAAAAAACTTGCATAAAAATTATCAGTTTTAGTGATAACTAAAATGCAGAAATCTGTGAAATGAGGAACAAAAAGATAGAAAAGAAATGAGACATTCGGTCTACCCTATGGTTTGCCCCAGTGAAGGGCAGACAGTCAGGGAGGCAGGCACCCTCTTATACACACGTACATGTGTACACAATTTAGCTATGTTCCACATCAATAATGATAATTTACTGTCTTATCTTTTACAAAAAAGTAGAGGAAGCAAGTTCCCAGGGTGTGACAGTCCAAATACTTTCAGCAAATGCACCATATGTGTTTCAAAAAATAATTTGGCTACCTGTAAGAGTTAAACAAATATTACTTTTGACTTTCTAATTCCACTTCTAGAAACCAATCATGAAAAATAAAGACTATATGTTTTTATAACATATAGTACTATTTATTCCAAAAATAAAATATGGAGCTGGAGAGATGATTCTAAAGATAATGCTGTAGCAGAAGACCGCGTTCAATTCCTAGCATCCACGCTCTGCTTGTAATTCCAGATCCTAGGGATTTGGTGCCCTGTTCTGAACACCTGCCCTCAGAATCATATACATAAACACAGAGAAACATCATTTTTAAAAAATCTTTTTAAAATAAAAAACATTTTAAAAGTCAAGCAAAATAACATTTTTATATCTGTAAATAAACAAATGTTTTATGCCAAAGGTTGTTTCACCTGTAATCCCTGAAATCAAGAGACTGAACCTGCAGGCCCTTGAGTTCAAGTTGGGCCACAGATCATACCTTTAAATAAAGTAGATTTCCTGGTAATATATGGTTTTTTACAGTGGCAAACTAAAAGAGCCAGCACTCAGTCAAATGTGGCTGGGCATAGAGGAACATACCTTTAACCCAGCTGAGGCAGGAGAATCACAAGTCCAACCCAGGCTACATAGACTGTTTCAAAAAAAATAAAAATAACAGAAAAGTGGCATGTAAACCGGGAGTTATTTCCAGTATTCCAGATGGAATCTAAGGCCTTACAGTAGGTAAATGCGCTCTGCTGCTGAGCTCAGCTCTATGCCATGGCCTTGCCCCTGGGGAAACAATTTCTCCCTTTTGCTATTCATCTTTTAGTGTAAGCGGATAAATAAGAAGTGTTAGGCATATATCCCCTTGAGACAAAGTATATGTTCCAGAATGATCTGCCTACTCAGTTCAGCATTTGACCCCTTCTTATCTTATATTCAGCGTGGCCAGCTGCCAGGAGTAGGTTTGTTGGTGTGTGGATACCAATGCCCAGACTCAGCAGCTGAACAGACGGATCCAGCAGAACAGGCTGAGCTCTGCACTGCTCAGCTGGCCAGCTGTTGAGATCAACGGCGTGATTGCTCTCTCTGCGATGTTTAGCATTTTTTACATATGCAGATGTTTTGCCTACATGGATGTCTGCGCATCCCCTTCGCACCTGGCACCCGTGGTGGCCAGAAGAGAGCAGCAAGGTCTTTGGAACTGGAGAAAAAGACAGCTGTGAACTGCCAGGTAAATTCTAGGGCAGCTTGGCTTGTTTTCTAACCTCAGCCCAACAAATCCCAGCCAACAAATCCCATTACTTATACAAATCAGACAAAGTTACAAAACCCTTAATTTAAAATACTGTCTTCCAGGATGCTAAAAAATAAATGCACACACACAACAAAAAACGTTCAGGATATATGGTCCATATGTGGGAAATTTGAAAATTGGCAATTTGCTATGAAATAAATAAAATGGTTTTGTAATTTATTTTTTTATTTTTAATTTATTTATTTATTAAAGATTTCTGTCTCTTCCCCGCCACCGCCTCCCATTTCCCTCCCCCTCCCCCAATTAAGTCCCGCCCCCCTCCTCAGCCCGTAGAGCGACCTGGGTTCCCTGCCCTGTGGGAAGTCCAAGTTTGGTTTTGTAATTTAAAACAAAGTAAATGGCGGGCAGTCCAGTTCCCCAGGTACACCGAGTCGTTAAGGAAACATTTCTTCTCTCAAGTCACTTCTGAGAATGCCTGGCTATGCCTTAGAAAGCAGGAAGGGATTAATGAAGTTGAAGGTTGGTTTCACAAAGATAATAGTCTTCACCTGGTGGAGGGGGAGTAGCACGGGCTGTTACTGTAACTGCTGTTTTTCTTGATCGCAGAGGGAATAAAGGACTCTCAGAGCTGCCTGTATGGGTACAATGACTAAAAGCCTGAATCTAAAGTCAGGGGAGGCCAATAAGTGCGTGCCTTCACCCCATCCCTCACTGGCTGTATTGGTTTTCATGTGTCTTACACACTGAGCAGAATAGATTACCACAAAATTGAGAGCCTGTAAAATCCTCTCATCAAGTGGGTAGAGCCGAAACAACCCATGCAAGGGACTCCCCAGCTCTGGAAGTCTCCTTGGGATGAGGATCACGGGATTTCAGAGCTGGCCTTCCAGTCCCCTCCCACTGGTGAATGTTTTGAGTCTTTTCAATTTTCCTACAAGGTGTGTCTCCATTGGTATATCTCCACGTCAAACTCACCAACAGAAGGCATTCTGGGTTAGACACTCTCAAGTCAGGAACGTGAGGAAGCTGGGAAGGCAGCCCTAGTTGCACGTGCAGGAGGATGGGGGTGGGACTTTTGCTCCAGACAACTGTTTAGAGGAAGGTTTTATTCCAAGCAATACGAGACATAAAAAAGTGGTGGGAACTCTGTCACTATGCCTGCCATCTGAGAGTGTTTCGTTCTACTATAACAAGTGTCTGAGACTGGGTAACTTATAAGACACGGAAGTTTATTTCTCACAGCAACAGAGGTGATGAAATCCAAGGTCAAAACACTGACAAATGCAGTCTCTGTTTCCAAGGTGGTTTCTTTATCATGGTGTCTGCCCTCTTCCAGAGAGGAGGGTGTGTGGCTTCATGTCACAAGAGCACCGACCAGAGCCATTCCCACAGCTTGTCTTGTAGTAGTTAGTTCACACTGAGTGTTTGTCACCGGAACACTTCCCATTAGGCCCCGCCTCCAAACACTGCTGGCTTGGAATCAAGGAATTGCCTTCTGTTATAGCACTAACTTGTCTTCCTCAAGGGGACCTCAGATTTCATCTATCTGGGTCTCCCCTGAGCATCTGAGCTCCTCATCAGGACCAACGCCGGCAGGGAAATTTTGAGCCACGGGTGACCATTGGCTGACAAAGGCAACACCTTTTCTTTCTTGGGTGTAACCCATTTTACATTAGGAGGGAATCTCACCTTCTAGAAAGGTCCCCAAACCCGGTTCAACCACAGAGGAGGATCTTTAAAACTCAGCCTATCATTTGATATTCGCTTCCTCCCAACTGCCTTTTCAATATGTTTCCCTTCGTTTTGAAAGCCAAACCTCCCCCACTTTCAATCTGTGCGGTTCAGAAAGCATTCTCTCCCCAGCTGCTCCACCTGGTCAGTAACATCCAGCATTCTTCTGGCTTCCAACCTATCTTGGAGAGTCATCCTGGACTCCTCTCAACTCAATCAGTCAGACGGTTATGAATCCAGTTGTGGCTTCCTCTGCAAATGCCTTCCTGCCTTCTGCATTACAGTCTTCGAGGCTTGAAAAAAACAGTGCCCTGCCTCTTCTGCTTCTTCTCTTGTCTTCCTCTGATACATCTTCCATGTTCCTTTTGGGCTAGAAGCCTCTTTATTCGGCTTGGTAATAATGGCTCTCTGCTGCCACCTCAAGTCAAAATTCTTCTACTGCTTGTAAGCAATTTCTAAGCTAAATTCCTTCCATCAATTCAGTTTTGCTATTCAGAAAACTTACTGCTTTCTTTGTTAATCTTCCCACACCAACGACTACTTTTTGTCTCTAAGTGGTACTCTAAAGCCCAAGTCAACCTCATCTCTGACCCTCAACCTCACCTCTGACACTGGTGTTCAGCAAACTTACAGAATGCTGGTTCTCTGGAGTACTGAGAACATGCATCTTCCCCACCTGATGGTGAGATGCCTCTCCACGGCTCCTGTACCTGTCTGTGCAAGGATCTTTTTGCAATAATAGTGGAGAACATCAACTCACAACTCCATAGAGCCCACCCTTTGTCACTCTTTCCAAGGACTCTATATATGTTCATCCCCCAAAGCAACTCTGAAACAAGTGCTACTATTCTCTTTGTATACACAAGGAAATGGGCAGAGGGAGATTAAGGAAGTAGGTTGTGATGGTGGTGAATAGAAAAACAGAGACTGAACCCAGGGGTTCTGGAGACAACAGTGGTTGATGAGCAACAAAAGAAATGTAGATTCTTACCCTGGTGCTGATGCTGTGTGTGTGTGTGTGTGTGTGTGTGTGTGTGTGTGTGTGTGTGCATGTGTGTATGTATGTGTATATGTTCTCACGCACACGTGCGCGCATGAACCCCACTTCTCAGCAACAGTTTCTCTAAGACTCACACTTCCAAGCTCCAAGCTGGGGTTCTAAATTCTACTGCCTCTTCTCCCTCACTGGGGAGCTGTAATTCTGCTTAGAAACAAGTCTTCCCCGACTTCCATCTGTGCCACCAGCCTGGACTCTGTGCCTCCCTCCCTTCCATCCGAGGCTTCCTGTCCCCTGCCTTCCCACAATGTCTCCAGTCACTACGACATGTTTCGTTTTGTTCCGCTTTGTTTCTCCTCAGTTACCATTTACTGTGTGCTGTGTCATACACATGTGCTGGCTCGTTTCCTTTGTGAAGCCGCCTTCATCAGATATGTGTCCCTGTACAAATAAAGATTACAGGTATGTATGTTTATTAATAATTACTGGTTTACTAGAGCTTACCAGCCACCATGCCTATAGCATCCTATTTACTAGAGCCTATCAGTCCCACGCCTATAGCATCCTATATTTATTTGAGCTTTGTTCTGTGAGACAAACATGGGTCTCATGTTGCCCATGCTAGCTTAGAAATGGGTATGTAGCTCAGGATGGCCCTGAACTCTGGGTCATCCTGCTTCCACTTTCCACGTGCTCTAATCAAGATGTGCACCACCACACCCAGTTAAGCACCCCCCTTTTTATTGTCTATGACCGTATTATTCAGTGAGAGGATCGAGTGTTTTCCTTTTGCTCTCACCTTTCAGAACTTCGTTGGTGTACCCATATTCATCCATTAACCATTTTTGTCTTTTGTTTGTTTGTTTTGTTTTATTTTCAAGACAGGGTTTCACTGGGTAGCATTAGTGTTTGTCCTAGAACAAGCTCTCATAGACGAGGCTGGCCTCAAACTCACAAAGATCCACCTTTATATGTTACTTGGTCTTTTTCTTTTACTGTTCTTAATATTCTCTCTTTATTCTGTATGTTTTGCATTTTGATTATTATGTGGTGGGGGACTTTTTTGGCCAGCCTATTTGATATTCTGTAAGCTTCTTGCACCTTCATAAGCATGTCCTTTTCGGGTTGGGAAAGTTTTCTTCTATGATTTTGTTTAACATATTTTCTGTGTCTTTGAGCTGGTATTATTCTCCTTCTATCCCTATTACCTTAGGTTTGGTCTTTTCATGGTGTCCCAGATTTCCTGGATGTTCTGTGTTAAGAATTAGTTGGATTTAATATTTTCTTTGACCGATGAATCTATTTCCTCTATCATATCTTCAATGCCTGAGATTCTTCCATCTCTTGTATTCTGTTGGTTATGCTTGCATCTGTAGTTTCTGTTCATTTACCTGGATTTTCCATTTCCAGAATTCCCTTGGTTTGTGTTTTCTTTATTAGCTCTATATCAATTGTCAAGTCTTGTACTGCTTCCTTCACCTGTTTGATTGGGTTTTTCTTGGCTTTCTTGGCTTTTCTTGAGGAATTTATTGATTTCTTCCAATTTTTTGTTTGTCTTTTCCTCAGTTTTTTTAGGGGGATTTTTTTCTTCTTTAAGGGCCTCTATAATCTTCATAAAGTTATTTTTAAGGTCATTTTCTTCTGCTTCATCTGTGTTGGGATGTTAAGGTCTTGCTGTTGTAGAACCACTAGGTTCTGGTGGTGCCATATTGCTCTTATATTGTTCTTACACTGCCATTTACCTGTCTGGGTTTGGGATAGTTATAGGTACAGGTGTTGTCTCTTGTGATGTCTTTGTTGGAAGGGTCTTTTGTTCCTTTATTGTCTGTTTTTTTAATTATTATTTTCTTTTGGCCTCAATGGCCAAGGGTTCTAGTGATTGGCAGGTTGTCAAGTTGAGTAGGGTCATCTTAGCTCAGGTTTGTGAGGGATTAGCTGCCTAGATCCAGCATATCATCCAGTTCTTCTGGGAGGTGTGGGCTTTGTCGCGTCTATGGGGTCTGTTCTTCCAACTAGTATAGGTTTTGCCTGTGCCTGTTCTTCCAAATGGTGTGGCTGGCACATGTGTCTATAGGGTCTGCTGATGTGGCTGGAGAGGACTGTTCACAGGAAGGATGCTGTAGGTGGGATTGGGCAGCAGTGTGAATCTGTTCTTCCAACCGGTGTAGGTGGTGCTTGCGCCTCTAGGGCCTGCTGATGTTGCAGGGGATGGTTGACCAGGGGAGGATGATAAATTCAGTGGGTTGGGGTGGCAGAGTATTATTGTAGATTACAGAGTCCAATGGGTAGTGGAAATGGTGGAACAAACTGCCCACAGTATTCTTACCTGTTGGCCATCTCTCTGGCTAAGTCTTAAATTTTGTCCCCAACTAGAGAGTATATTGTGGAGATATTTTGTTTCTGCTATAACAAATAAAGCTTGCTTGAGGATCAGAGTGTGGAGTGAGCCAGCAGTTAGTCATAGAAGCCAGGCAGTGGTGGCATGCACCTTTAATCCCAGCACTTGAGATGCAGAGACGTACCGATCTATGTAAAATCAAGGCCTCCCTGGGCTACACTAGATTGACCCAGTCTCAAAGAGAAACAGAGCCAGGAGGTGGTGGCTCACACCTTTAATCCCAGTACTTAGGAGTCACACACCTTTAATCCCAACACTAGAAGGTGGAGACAGGAGGGAATATGGCTGGGCAGAAACAGAAATATAAGGCGGGAGGAGACAGGAACTCAGGAACTCAAGGCATTCGGTTTGAGAATTTGTAGGAACAGGATCACCCCTTTGGTCTGAGGATTCAGTACAGGTCAGAACTAGTGACTGGCTGCTCTGCTTCTCTGATCTTTCAGCTTTCGCCCCCTAATAACTAACTCCAGGTTTTTATTATTAAGACCAATAAGAATTTGCACTACATCATATTTTCATCATATTATTTTCCTTTCTATTACTGGGCTTAAACCAACTTGGGAAGAAAGTGACTAATGTAGTTTACAATTCCCCCATCACAGTCCATCATTAAGGGAAGTCGAGGCCAGGGACTGAAGCAAAGAGCACAGAGGAAAGCTGTTTATAAGCTTGTCCTCTACAGCTTGCTCAGCCTGAACTTTACACAACCCAAGACCACCTGTGCAGTGTACATGGTCCTCACACAACATTGGTCATTTTAAAGAAGAAAAGGCGGGGGGAGACTTGCCTGTAGGCTAATCTGGTGGAGACATTTTCTCAGCTGAGGTTTCCTCTTCCCAGCTTGAGTTTAGCTTTCCTTGACAAGAAGCAAACCCAGCACACATGGTAAAGCCCGTGAATATCACGGAATTTAGGTAAACTTCTTGACTTAGATTGCCCTTGCAATCTTCTCTTATTCCCTCTGTATTAGCCTATTCAGGCTAGGGTGGAATCTTTAAAATCTCACTGGAGTCCAGGGCCTCTTCGGTCTCCAGATACCTATGAGAAGCTAAAATCTGGCAGCTACCAGTCAAAATAAGCAAAAGTTCAGGAAACCAGTCTTTTGGTTTTTGTTTTGTTTTTTTGAGACAGGGTTTCTCTGTGTAGGCTTGACTGTCCTCAAACTCGCTCTGCAGACCAGGCTGGCCTTGAACTCACAAATATCTACCTGCCTCTGCCTCTTGAGTGCTGGGATTAAAGGCGTGCACCACCACCACCCAACTTGGAAACCAGTCTTTTAATTAACAGCTTTTGATAACCCAGCTAACAAGAAGCATCCATAATGACAAGGAGGTTTAACACCATGTTCTTACCTATTTAGATGGGAAACTCTGGCTAGACATTCCCAGGTAACAAACTTATTTCGTGGGAAAGCGGTCTGCGTGGAGGTCAGAGGCTGACTCCAGGTGTCTGCCTCAGTTGCCCCACTTTTAGTCTTGAAACAAGCTTTCTGGAAGCTCACTGGAACTCACCAATTAGCTAGTCTGGCTGTTCAGCAATCCCCAGCAAGCTACCCTGTCCCTACCTCCCAACACTGAGCATTAAACATACGCACTACAGCAGCAAATGCATGGATGCTGGAGCTGCAGCCCTGGGTTATGCCTGCACCACAAGCACTTTACCAACCGAGGCACCTCCTCTAAGCCCAGACTTTCTTTTAGGGGAAGAGACAGTGAGAACTAAAGTGATGCCCCAGGAACTATGACGTCATACTTAGTGTGCAAAGTGGGTATTTCCATTACCTCCAGGTGCAGGTGTTCAAACCAGAATCGTGCTTTTGACTGTGGGCATCACCTGAACTCTCTCAGCTGACATCTATTCCTGTATTCGGGACCATTCCTTTGGCCATTGTTCCAGGATAACGGGCACTCATTTATAAAGTAGTAGGCCAGGGGTATGTAAAATGATCGAAAATCTTCTTCGGTTGAAGCCAAAAGCCAGTGAAAATAGAAGAAGTGAGAGTAGCAATCGTCTCAGCCATCTGTCTGAAAGGCACCCACACCCTTAGAGCAAATTCAAAGAAGGGGGAAAAAAACTATCAAGTTTTGGGATCGTGCCCAGGACTCTTCCCTTCTAAACATAGAAACAAATCTTGAAGTCCCGGGTGCATGTGCACCAGCTGTCTGGGTCACTCCGATGATTCTCCCTGCCCACAGGTAGATTATTTCTTCTCCCTGGGCGGAGAACTCTCTTCACCTATGCTGATGCAATCGATTTGCTTCCTTTCAATTATGCAGGGATCCGGGAAAGGATGCAGCGTTCAGACCAGAGACAGCGAACCGCTTAAAGCTTTAGAATGTCTTCCAGATCCTAATGGCCTGTGGATGACATCAAGAAGAGAGTTTCGATAGTTGCCCCTCACCTTGAAAGGCAAACAGAGACAGCAGTTGATGGTTTATTTAAGTCCCTTAATTATTTACTGTCAATGCAGAAAATATCCTTCGAGCTGATGAGGGAGGGGGACTTGATCGGGGGAGGGGGAGGGAAATGGGAGGCGGTGGCAGGGAGGAGGCAGAAATCTTTAGTAAATAAATAAATTTAAAAAAAAAAAGAAAAGAGGATATAGAGCATAGAATAAAGACTACAGAAGAAGGAATCCAAAAAAAAAAAAAGAAAAGAAAAGAAAATATCCTTGGAGAGTTTGACATGCAAAGGAAGGTCTTATAAAAATAAGGCAATAAGAACAAAGGCCCACTGCCAGGATACAGTTTCCCTTTTCACAGGGACCACAAGTAGTGTCTTTCCCCAGATGCCCACGGTGATGCTGTATTGACAAATGAGCCACAGCCAACTCCGGGAGTGATGTCAACCATCTGGCATGTGCATCTGGCTAGTGCTCAGGAGTGTCCTGAAGCACCCTGGAGGAAGTCTTTCCAGAAAGGGGCCAAAGGAGGGTGACATCATTTCAGTTTGATAATCAAATAATCGCCAAGTATCTTATATACCAACAGAGAAAATGGGGACTATGAGGCAGCAGATTAAGCCTCTCTATCTGCCTTCCTTATGGAGTATCAAAGTACTATGGCAGGAATTGGCCCAAGTGACTGACTCTGTGCCTTAGTAACAATGCTTCTCTATCTTCATTCGGTGCAGTGATCTTGTGGTGCTTAACACAGCACCGTGGGCAAATGTTTCTAATCATCACATCCACGGGGTGATGGCAAAAGTTGCTTTCAGGCAAGGGAATAGTTAGGGAGACATCACTGTGTGTGGAACACTTGGAAAACTATGGAGGACCTACCCCATGATGAAGAATTAGCAGTGGCGATATACTCACTGTCTCGTGTCTGAACACTTCCGAGATTCCTGTCATTTCTATGGTTAGATATCCTTGAGTTCCTAAAGTAACTATAGTCTTGCAAACATCTTACCCTGGCTGTTGGTGTGCCACACCCATCCATGGCTGACAGGGTACTTGGCTGTCATTTGTTTGCAATGCCAGTAACAAACAGCAGAGAAAGAATGTGTCTCTCTGCTGTATTCCACACACGTATTTCTCCCAGTAAATCTACCACTAAGAAACAGTGGGCACACCTGTTGAGTTCGCTAGAGAGACAGCAACCATCCTTGATGCTCAAATCCATAGACTGTCATGTCTTACAGTTAATGACTTCTGCTACCTGACATTTTGGGGTCAGCTGTCACAGAAAATGCTCCGTGAGATGGTGCGTCTTTCAACCCACGTATGCTGCATTGAAAGCACTGCAAAGAAAACTAGAACCACCGGTCTTTAAAATGAGACCTCTGTGATTCAGAGACATTCTGCAGCTGCCACATCCAGGACCCCACCTCCCCTGCTTCACAAAGAGTTCCATATTTCACCAGTAATAAAACTTTATTAGGAACATGTCAAATACGTTGTAAAATACAGTTACCCTTCTTCCTCTCAGCTTAAAAAAAATGCAATCAGAACTTTCAACCATGACCCAAATATCTTTGAAATGTGAAAAGACATATTTTAGGTTAGGTAACAGATACACGTTTCCCCAGATAGATGTGGTAGAAAGCCATCTGTCCCGCATCTGAGTGCATTCCCCCAGAGTCACACTTCTGTTGCTCTCCCATCTTTAACAGACTACTCCAACACTGTGTTTCACAACCATGACACCAAAGCTCATGCCCAGAAGAAAGCCTGATGGAAACACGGGGCATGCTCAAACCAGACCACTTCCGGAACTCTTCATTTACTGTCGCTCCAACCTTTTACTGTGACCTCCCCAACCTGAGGAGAAGCAGGGAGTCCCTGGCAGGGGCCACTCTTGTATGGAAGAGAACTCAGAGTTCAAAACAAGGGGTGAAGGGAACAACCCAGGGTCATTTCTATGCGCTTCTCTCCATCTCAGCAACCCCAGATTTAGAGAGTATTTTGTACTATAGCGACAGATTTAACCAAGCAAGAGATTGTCCGATTCTTGTTAACTCTGGAGGAGTTTATACTTTCCCCAGTGTTGCCAAGTGGAGCTCCCTTAGATGCAGGGTGACCAAGAGAAGACATTCCCCTGACTGGTATGGGGACAGAACTCTAGATTTGGTCCTCACATATGCTTGGCTTAGATCCAATTTTCTAACAGAAATCAATTCCCCTGTTGTTTTATATTTGTGACTATTTTGAGCACAGAGTTTCACGGCTCTGTGATACTTAGTTTTGCTTGAGACAGGGTTATCGCATGTAGCCCAGGCTGATCTCAAGCTCACTGCAGAGCTGAGGAAGACCTGGAGCACCTGACACTCTTGCCTCTACCTCCCAGGTGCTGGAGTTGCAGCTGTGTGACAGCACACCCACTTTTGTATTTCTTGAAAGGAAAAAGCTTGCTATGGAAAGCTGGCAGGGACATTCGCGTGTAGGCTCCATTTGTGTTCTCATCCTGAAATTACAAATAATCTTCCTGCTCAAAAGTGCATTCATTGAGAATATTAAAAAATGAAGACTTGGATCCCATTAAAGACCTACAAAGAAGAGTATGCATTATAAAGAAGACCACTGGGGAATGGAATGTGGGAAGTGCCAATGTAGAGGAATGTTCTTAAGTCAGCCAACAATATAACATAAGCCTTGAGGAAAGACAGAATTGTCTTCATGTGGAAATTTTGCCCCAAAATTTAAACCAGGAATAGATCAATTTTTAGACATGATTCACTTTAAAAATAAAGAAAATGACACTTGTCATGTTGCTAATGTACAGTAGTAAAGTTTAAGAATAACAATATGTAAGTTAAGTAGACATACATTACATAAAGTACTTGAATTAATTATATACAATCTTTGTTTACAACACAGGAATTTTCTTAGCAAAACATGATTGCTACACTGAATTCTAGAAACAGGAATACTACCTTAACTCACAAGTACTCACTGACCAAGATGGTCATTAAAAAAGAAAAATGTGTCCAACCAATAACATTACTGTGAACAGATTCCAGGTTGATAAACTCTGGAGCCCTTTCTCAAAGGAATTTGGCCAGAATTTTTAGCTGTTATCCTCCTATGAGTATCTCTGGGCAGATCAGTGTCTGTGTGAGAATGGATGGAAGGAGACTGGGAACCAGGGACACAGCTGCGGATCAGAGAGGCAGCTCGTGGGACAGTGAGAAGATGGCTTCAGTAGCGGGTATTAAGAAGTTTCCCAGCTCCATTCATAACAAAGAACGCATGAGCAAAGGCTGTCTCTCCGGCCTTCCTCATGCCAGACTGCAGCTTCCTGGCTGTAGACTACCCACTGCGACTTCCCTTTTCGACTACCTTAACATGAATAGTAACCTGGTTCACCCTGTGAAAGAGCAAAAGGAACTAGAGAGATGGACAGACTGTTATGTCATCGAATTTGTTTCCCCACCATCTTCTGAGGAGACATCCAGAGGTAAGTGCAGACCAGCCTCATCACCCCAGGCAATGGAGGCATCCTAGGCTTCCCAGCAGAAAATGAGACATGGCGAAGTACAGCATCTGCATCCCTTCGATGTCCTGCTCTGCATCAGTTCCGCTCCCTCTCCCCTGTGCATCTTATCTCCTGCAAACACAACTGGAGAAGGATGCTGGAGGACCATTACCGTTTGGAAAAGAAAAGGCAAGTGCCAAATTATCTCAGTTCTCTTAGGGGAAACTGAGCCAAGTGACTGGGTATCACTCGGGTCACGCCCCCCCCCCAACTCTGGCACAACGTTCAACCCTAAGAGGGGCTCCGCACTTCTGCCCAAGTCTCCTGCCACCAACCTGCTTACCCTTGAGAGGTGCACGGAAAACAGGTTTTGCATTTGCGCATACACGTCTGTACACAACCTCGGGATTTAGCATCTCCTCCATCTGTGTTTTCTGTTTTTCCTTCACTGGTCTGCCCAGAGTCCAGTTTCAGCAGTATCTTGTGGTAATCCCATATTTCAAGTCTCCTCTGCGCTGAATAGAATCTAATGTTAAGCATAACTGCTGAATGACAGAAACGATCAACCCATTCAGATAGCAGCTGCTCTATGTGCAGCAGACGCAGGAAAGAGGAAACGAAAACAGCAAACAATCCCTCACATGAGACCATGCGCTCTTTCCCTTAGGGATCCTGCCTGCTACTGTTGCCTTGCCCTCTCTTTTATTTTTCTTCTTCATTTTTCTCATCTCCTTTTCTCTGTGTCCTCGTGTTCTGCTCTGCCTTGTGTGTGTGTGTGTGCACATTTCTATGTGTGTCTCTGTATGCATATCTGTGTGTGTATGTTTGTGTGTGTGTCTATGTGTCTGTATATGAATATCTGTATGTCTCTGTCTCCTTCTCTCCTGTGCATTCTGTCGTGTGTGTGTGTGTGTGTGTGCGCGCGTGTGTGCGCGCGCAAATCTATGTATACCTGTGTGAGCCTCTGTGTGCATAAATCCATGCATATCTCTGTGTGTTTGTGTATGTGTCTGTGTGCGCATGTGTGTGTGTTCTTTTTGGCAAGGATATCTTATGGCACCTGCAAGAATAAGCAATACAACACATAGATTCAGATTTTTCATCTCATCTTTCCTACCCTAAGGATGGTTTCTGTCACAGGAGGAAGGATACCTAGAGTCAAAAGAGCTGTAACTTGTGCTGGCACCATCCACAGTGGAACAGGCAGAAGTCATGAGCATAGCAGACATAGGTAGGATGTCCCTCTACCCCAGCTGACCCTGGTAAGATCATAGCCATCCACTGGCTAGCTTGGGCAAGTCTGCAGAATTTAAATACAAGTTTAAAAGACAAATCAAGATAACACTTGTCAAGTCCTTGTCTATGAGCAGTTTATTGGGGGAAATCATTTGCACTGAAAAGTATTTTCAAATAATCTGTTTTTAAAGTAATGCATATTTAAATAAAAGTAGAATCACAAATACCACTGGCTTCTAAGACAGCTTATATACGAATGAATGTGCAGATCAAAGCGCTCAGGTAATGATGTCTTGAAATAAAATGGATTTTTACATGTGTTACTGGTTCTTTGTCCCGGAGTTCTGACTTTGTTTAAGGTTTCTGACATACAGGAAATATTACAAATTTACATTTTCTCCATGATTTTTTTCCTCTTCCTTTCTTTTCTATTCTCAAACTTGTATTTCTATACTTAACCAAGTTAAATGTGTGCTTTATAAAATGTCATACTTGTTAGCATTGTTGGCCTCTTCTTAAGGGCACTGTGGTAAGTCGTACCAGGTGTTCCTTCAAAATAAATTTAAAAAGCATCAGATAACTGATTCTATTTTTAGGCTTATGATGACATAATTATCCTATCAAACGGAGTTTTGGGACTAGCCTTATTTTTAAATAAATCTATATTTTTGAAAGAAGTTTTCTGAGCAATGTGTCCTTTTATAAGCAATGAAATAAAACTATTAAACTTTTGTGCCAAATCTTACTCTTCAACTAAATTTGAAATTTCTATATGGGCTGCAAAGGCATCTCACCAGTCATACTAACTTGTTTGGATGCCTTTATCTCTTACTATAAATACTACCTTATTCTAAATCACTTTTCATAATTTTGATTGAGCAATTAATATAAACTTGACACTTGGATCTACTTGGATCTTTGTAATCTTGTGCAACGCAATCTAGTTAGAGATCCCATAGTCTTTGTACAAAATCACCTTTGTGATTCATCACAGGGCCCAAATGTGGTATCAAAAATAAAAGCAAAGTAAGATGCAGCCAGCCTTGTTACAAGACGGCACTTCAGCTAGGGATGATGTTGTGTTGACAGTTGCCATATTTGAGTCACAAAAGCTTGACATCTTAATTTAGCATCGTATTCCTGTTTGCCATCATTCTGAACAAAGCACTCAGGGGGCACACCAGCAAACCAGTCACTGTGAAGCTCTTAACAATATTTCCACACTACCCATGCCGTCCTTGGTTCAGAACCTTGTCTTTGCTGGCTTCACTATCATAGTCTCCCTAACTCTCATCATTCAGTCTTTGGTATTTTCATAATACACCTTTGGCACCTAGTTTTCCCAATCTATTTTTGTCAACAACAGTTCTTTAAATGAAATACTCCATAGGACAAAAACTTTGGACCCAGGGGTCAGACGTCTCACTCAAACCTCAAGAACACAAGGAATCTATCCAACTTGTTACCTCTTCACCCTTAGAACTTTAAAACACAGGAACTCACCTAAACCTCCCCCACAAAGGCATTCTCAGACATTTTGTTAAGTGATAAGTGATCGACTGCTCTACAAAAATCAGTGCAATGTTTCATCCCGGCACCTTCTGTGAGCTCTTATGGATGAAGAAATAACAACATGTCTAAATTCTATTATTCTCATCAACTTTCCAGGGCAGGTTTTTAAAAAAAATTATCATCCTATTAAAAACGTATTTTGCCTGCCTACACTTTCCTGAGCTTCACAGCCTTTAAAAAAAAGTAAGATCATAAATAAAATTTCAACTCTAAAAGGCCCAGCACAAATGTTAATCAACCCGTAGAACTTAAATATGATCCAATATGCAATGCTAATTTTATTACATTTCATTCTTAAAGAGAAAGTCTGTTCAGATCAAATAAGAGGAATCAAGAAGGAGGAGAAGGAAGAGGAGGAGGAGAAGAGGAAGAGAAGAAGGAGGAGGAGGAGAAGAAGAGGAAGAGGAGGAGAAGAGGAAGAGAAGAAGGGGGAAGAGGAGGAGGAGGAGGAGGAAGAAGAAGAAGAAGAAGAAGAAGAAGAAGAAGAAGAAGAAGAAGAAGAAGAAGAAGAAGAAGAAGGAGTTGTTACATTAAACAAGTAAGCTTATATACTGACCCCATCTTGAACTGCCATTCATGGTTAAAGGATACTAATGACAAATGACCATTTGGCACAGTGTTTGACAAGCCATAGAATTTCTGAAAGGATGGAACCCTCACTGTATAAATAAAATTAGATTCATTCCACCTCTAGTCCTCAGGGTCACAACATTATCAATTTAATAATGATTTTATTTTGGCTAATGTTCAATAAGAGTAGGTAGAATTTAGATGGGGGAGTGACTTAATTTTAACCTCACAGGTTGACCAGAGATCAATCCCTTCCTATCTCAAAAACAATTTAAAACTCTTTTTCTTCTAATGCATCGACTCACTGCTTTATGATAAAGTAGGTCTATTTTCCATTCAATGTGATGGCACTAAGGATTGTGGGTAAGAAATACCCATGGTTCTCTCCCCTCAGTTCGGCATGCATCTCATCACTGAGATCAAGTGCACTGATAATTAGTGTCTTATATTAACATCTTCACTATAAACAGTTCAGGCATTTAGAAACAAAATATCAATGAACTTAACGGTTACTTTAATTCATTTTATAAATAAGCAACTGAGAATTTTGCTCCAAGTGGTCACCAGTGTAGCCCATCCCGTAGATGGCATTCTCCGAAGTATAAGGCACAATGTGGTAGGAATGCAGCTCTTCATAGTAGAGAGACTGGGAACAGCACTCCTGTACCATAAACTTCAGCCGTTTTCTTGTATCCGAATAAGCAGTCTTATAGGGGGGAGATTCCTTAAAGTATTCATAGCTCTCTTTCTCCGTCTCTAGGTGTATCTTCCTCAGCAAATTGTTAATTAACACAGACCTTCGTAAGTAGGTTTCTGGGTCTTCGAGAAACCTGAGCTTCTCCAGGGAAAGTTTGAGGATACAGGTCCTGTCTTCGGGTAATATCAGGTGCTGGGGAGCAAACAGAGCCATTACTTTCTGCATAGAAAAACAGAAGCTGGTGCTTCATGCTTTCAATGACATTTGGGGGTGGGAAAGGGGGAGGGCACTGGGAGAAAAGTAAAGCCTTACTTTTGGAAAACACCCATGGTAACCTTGATGTAAATCTTCTTCTTCTGCATATTTCCTCTTAAAGTAGGCTACTTTCGACGTTGTTAATAAATATGATGGTACTTCTCTCGGATAAGCTAAAACAAAACACAGTTGGGGAAAGGTCAGGTGGCGTCACGACAAAGAGCTTCATCAGGTGGCAGCCATTTGTAAGCAGAAATTCTGGTGCCCCCAGAGATGGCTACCTTCTCACCAAACAGCACTGCTGTTGGCAACTGTCTTATGATTGAAATGCCTATTGGCAGAAAAATGCCATCATTTTCCAATCCAAAATAGATGGTTGCATTTAGAGTCCTGTGTTCATCTCTTCGTGCAGCCACAGAAATCAAATTCAAGTTTAATTTCATGCTTTTTTGGGCAAAGAATATACCCAAGTTTGACATTGATACACAAAATATAGTGGAAGGGGTTAAGTAATTCTTCCCTCATTCTTTTTGCTAATCTTCCCAATATTCTGGGGAAGCTAACACTTCTAGAGTAATCAAAGTGACGTAAAAGAGTTCTTGACCCAATTATGCCTTTAAAAATAATGGTATCATCCTTAAAATCAACCCAAACAGTTGTCCTTACACCCACAGATAATGTAGTCTTCACCCCACATCAAGGAAACTTCTTTTTGTAACAGGCCGAGAGCACACAGAAAACCACAACCAATCACAATGCAGAGTTGTGGAGACCAGTCTCACGGACACATCTACAAAATGTTCTCTCACCCGAAGTTCACAGAACATTGAAGAAGAGAGTGGGAAAGGATTGTAAGAGTTAGAGTTTGCTCTGAGATTGTGTCTTCTAGAAACATCAGAAGCTATGAGCATAAAGTCTCACCAGCATGACCACCCAAATGAGAGCTAAACAAGGACAGACATGTCAAACTGGACAGGGAAATGTCCAAGAGACCTCAACTCTAAACAAAGAACTACAGGCAATTGAGGAAAGCTGCCAGTGGGGGAGGTGGCTCTCCTTAGGGAAGAGAATGTCAAGTTTTTGTTCAGTGCCAAATGGAATGGTCAGCTCTGAAAACACACATATGAGTAACGTCATATGGACCAAACAGGTTATATATAGGAATGCACACACACACACACACACACACACACACACACACACACACACACACACACATGCTGTAACAACTGTTGAAAAGAGAGGCCCACGAATTTGAGGGAGAGCAGGAACGGTATTTGTATTTGGGAGGCTTGAAGGGAGGAAAGGGAAGTGAGAAGTGCTGTAATTAATATGCAATTTCAAAAATGAGTAACAAAAAAAATTAATTAACATAAGCCTATATCTTCCGGCAAAACCATTTTATATGATTATGATTTAGCCATCATCCTGACATTTGGCATAACTGAGGTTAATCATTAGGAAACGGAAGAGAAAGGCTAGTATAATTGGCTTTAGTGTAATATGAGAAAGTAGGAACCTTTGTTTCCTCCTCGAAAATGCTACTGCAGCTGAGGGTTCTGACTTTAAGGAAAAACAGTTCTCCAAGATTTCCAGAAGGGTTCCCAGGATGTACTCTAGATGGCGCTGTGACCACAGAAAGGTAGCAAAACAGGGGCTTTCAATTTAAAGCCCAGTGAATGTAGAAAACAAACGGAGCCCTGTTTGGTACTCATTCAACCTCCAGGGTCCTAAACACACTTACAGTTTAACAATTTATTTACCCTTTACTCAGACCCTCAAATATTTGTGTTAGAATCCCTCGATTCACAAAATAATGAGTATGTAAAGACATGTGGGTTAAATACATTCATACCAGGGCATTTGATGCTTTGCCTCTAAAATGTAGAGCTTTAACGAGCTTAAGTATTAAAAATACGCTCTTCAATAACCTCCTTTCTGTAGTGATTCCTTTGTTTCAGAGGCATGCAGCCCTTCTGCAGCTGGACGTTTCTCCTGAGCCAGCAGGGAAAGTTACAGGCCTCAGCTCAAGCATCCCAACTTCTCCTCCCTGACGCTGTGGGTTACAGAGCCAAGAAAGCCATAAGTTAGTGTGGGTAAGTCTCACTAAGGAATCCAGGATTCAAAACGCTTGTGTATGGGACCTAAAAGAGACCCGAGCTGCAGCGAGGACTCGGTAGCTGAAGCGCCACACACAGTTCCCGAACTTAATAAATAAAACACAGCTTATGTAGATTCTTCACTGCTTTGAAAGGGCGGGGGGAAAGAACAATAATGATCAAATAAAAGAAACAAAACCATCACCAAAGCCAGGTTTCTAGGGTTTGTCTGCTTTGTTTTTAAGAGAATGGAACCATTAGGATCGCTTTGAAAGCTAATAACTAGAGAACAAAATTTTAGTTTGTCCCATGTGATGATGCCTGTTTTCGTGTATGAGCACACACATGTACACATGTATGTGCCTGTGTGTGTGGTATATGTATGTGTATGTGTTTCTGTTTGTATACCTCTACATAAAGGTAGGTACACATGCAAACGGAGGTCAGAGGTCCACAAGGATTTTCTTCCACAGTTGATCTGCACATCACTTTACGTACTTAAGAAGGGCTGTCTCACTGAGCCTGGATTCACAAACCCCCCTCTTGCCCTCACCGTCTCAGCATTCAGATTACAGGGCCTTGCCACAGCCTGGCTTTTACATGAGGGCTTGGGATCCAAACTCAGGTCTTCATGTGTACACAGCAAGTACTTTACATGCTGAGCCATTCTTGTCCCCAGTCCCTAGTCCTACTTTGATGTTGTTGTTGTTGTTTTGGGGTTTTCTGTTTTGTTTTGTTTTTCGAGACAGGGTTCCTCTGTAGCTTTGGAGCCTGTCCTGGAACTAGCTCTTGTAGACCAGGCTGGCCTCTAAAACACAGAGATCAGCCTGCCTCTGCCTCTGCCTCCTGAGTGCTGGGATTAAAGGCGTGTGCCATCATCACGGCCCAGCTTTATTAGCCGTCTAACTGGTTGATGTAATAGCGGTTCTCAAATGTTAGCACACTCATAAACTGCATGCTGAGCCCTGCTGCTCTGCCTTTTCATTGGGTCTGGATGAGAAAATGTGCACTTTTACCCCTTTTCCCAGTGAGATCCACGCTGGTTTGCCTGGGCCACATTTTGAGAACCTAAGTGTCACAGCACAGAGCAACTGATCTAGTAGGTAAAGGAAGTTGATTTCAGCCAATCAACTGGGAGCCAAGCGAAGGGCTTGATTGTGGCTATTGCTTCCCTTTATTAGCTTGGGTGCTTTTTTTCTTTTCATCATGAACACAGCCAGCTCACATTTTAATTACACAGGAAAGAATGAATTCCATATTGAACAGGACTCCCTGGGTTCAGCTTAAGAGGCTTCAATGCCTGTTACCAGCATTGGTGCTTAGGTAGGTTACGATTTCTCTTGGTGAGAGCTAGTGAATTACTCTGGTGAAGGGGAGAGTGAGGAAAGACTTGGAAATAAGAAGCTCAACTTTGCCATAAGCAACCTTGTTTCCATCTATATAGCCTCCTTCAGTAAACACTGGCTTCATCACCTTAAGTATGGAGCATTTGCAGCAAGTTAAAAGGCCCTTGGTAACACAGTGGAGGACAAATTTTAGCTTGGAGAAGGACGTGTCAAACTTACTGTTCTGCTTCCCTCTCCCAAAAGATCCTACAAGGAAGCTATTTCAACCTAAGAAATTGTATGTGTGTGTATATATACATACACACATATATATAATGAATTCATACTCATAATAAATATTACTCTATATACAATATAATGAATTCATTGTGTGTGTGTGTGTGTGTGTGTGTGTGTGTGTGTGTGTGTGTGTGTGTGTTCGATTCTGGATGCCTGTATTCCAGAAATTAGCCTAAATTACAGAATGCACCAGCGCTTGGAAATCCAAAGTAAACATTCCGAGGTCTAGACCGTCTAGACCCGAGGCAGCTCCTACTAGGCAGGGCTCTTAGTCACTCGGTTTATTGTTCTTGGGGAAACACTCCCACTGCTGGCTGCTGAACCTCTGAGCAGCTTTCACAGCTGCTGTCGGCTTGGCAATCCCCTCCACGCTAGCTGCCTGGCTCTTTGCAATGTTTTCCACATCACTTTTTGCAAGATGGTTTTAGCCACTTTGAGGCTAAAGTATGTAGCGAATGTAAGTTGCTACATCTGTTTACTTGCTGGATTAAAACTCCAAAGCTTTGGAGCTGGCAGCTATGCTAATGATCATGCTGGTCAGCCTCCTCAGAGCCCAGATGAGGAAACCAGAGCCCAGAAGAGACTCTAGTTGACAGCCAGTTGTGTGGCTAAGAGTTGGTCTGGAAGTGGGGAAGGCATAGGTTTATCTCCAGCTCTATAGCTTCTCAGTTGTGGGACTTTAAACAAATTACCTAAACTCGTTACAAATATCATTTGCAGGGTTAGAAATACACTGGCTCCTGCAGTTATGCAAAACAACATCACACCTAATATATAGTAACCCCATATCAAGTCATAATAATGAGTGCCAATAGACCGAGACCAGTCACAGGAAAGCCAGGCCACCCCCACTCCACTAGCTCAGACCTAAAGCTCATTGCTACCACCCAGAACTCAGAGGGGATAGCTATTGGTTGAAAGCTTCCAAGAAGCTAGCTCAGAGAGTCAATATGAAAGACATTATACAAATCCCACAACCTCTCTGAGAACATTTCTGGTGCATTTGGGGCTAAGGAAATGTGAACTATCTTTTTTTTTTTTTTTTT
>NC_022009.1:12336422-12346160 GCF_000317375.1 Microtus ochrogaster | reverse complement strand
TTCTCTGTGGCTTTACCAGGCTGGTCTTGAACTCACAGAGATCCGCCTGCCTCTGCCTCCTGAGTGCTGGGATTAAAGGCGTGCGACACCATCGCCCGGCGGAAATGTGAACTATCTACCAAACGTTTAGCTAATCTCCTGGATGACTCATAAATGCTGATCTGAATGCACAAAGATGTTCACTTGCTGTGACTGAGTAGACAGGAATAAATGCACTTATGTCCCTGCAACCAAAATGCTTGTAATTCACCTAAAAACCCAAAGAATAAACAAGAGCAACGTGACTAGATGCCTTTAGAGTCGGCATTCTGAGTTTACAAATTACAAAACCGGATTGAGCTGAGCTGGAATTTATTTCTGAAGTGAAACAGCTAATGCTGGTTTGAACATAAAAATTACTTCTAATGCTGTACCCTCTGGGTCACACAAAATGTCTGTGCCAGGCTCCATGCATATACGTGTTAGAATGTAAGAGCTCAAGCAAGTAACGCAGCAAAAGCCATAGACCAGACTGGCCCACCGGTCATTAGAGCTCTGGCAGGGCAATTCATATATATGTCTTTAAATAAATGCTTCAAATCCGATTACAAACGATTGCTTCCTTATTGCTCTGCATTCGCCTCCAGGCAACTAGGATCCTGTTAGCATTCAAGTGATTTCATTTGGTAGGAGGCCCAGGGACAGTACATTAAGGCAACATCATCAGCAAATTAATTTATAAACACTTTGAAAGGGCAGACAACAGTAAAAGAACACCCAACTAAGTAATTTATTTTTTTTTCTTTAAGTCAAAAGAGAATCCGAAGAAAGAGCAATGAGCTTCGCTGGACCAACAGCCCACACCTATCACAGACAAAGCACTGCCTTATCTGGTCTCCTTTTGTAATGTTAGCCCAGCCGTGGCCTTTGAAAGTATATAAGTGTTCTGTTTGTCTAAACCAGGCTCAGCTGAGAGGAAAACTATCAGAGATGATGGTTTTCATTCTAAAGACCAAAAATCCTTTTGTTTAGTATTATCTAATCTAGGCCTGGTTTGTAACTTGGTGGTAGGGCAGTCACTGCACGTGCACAGGATTTGGGTTCAATCCTCAATGTAACCAGAGAAACACCAAACAGAAATAACAACAACAACAACAAACAAACAACAAAGAGAATTATCTCATCTGACCCTGATTTTTGCGGTCTTTCTGCGTGGCTTACAGCATTCCACCATGACAAATTTCACTTCGTCATTTGTTTCCTGTCTTCCAGGTATAACCTGAAAGAGCCTGAGATCTTTTTCATGGGTGGGTGGGGGGCAACAACTTCCAACTCACCGATGTGTATGGCATTCAGCTGGGATGGTGGCTTACAAGCACTTTCTTCTGTCTGTCACACACACTCAGTTTCGGCTCAATCACTGTGAGGTATCACGATTGCCATGACCCCTTTTCAAAACATGAATATGTAGCCTACTCAGAAGCATCATGTTATATGTAGGACATTTGTGCCCTCACTGGTGTGAAGCACGGGTTACATAAAACATTCATGAGTGTGTACATGAAGGCAGATGGGAACAAAGTCCAAGTCTAAATTGGCTTGCTGTCCGTGGGCAGATAGCTTTGTTGATATCTAGCAGTACTCCGACAGCTATCTTCACCCCTGCAAGCACCCAGCACCTTTCTAGATGATTTGATGCTTTCTGGATGATATGATGCTCTATGGTAGCAGAGCTCAGTGTCAATGTTTAGCTCTGAATCAATGGAACAATCTGTTTCTTCAGATTTATCATCCATTCCAAGCACAATATTGATTTTATTGGTGGTTTCAGATTACCAACAAGTTGCAGATTCTGGAAAGCTTCCTTAGGAACTTCCAGAGAGACTGATAGCCAGTGATGTCTCAAGACAGCAGCAGCACTTTCTGGCCTGAGAGTCCTGGTCCCCTGGCATAGTTCCAAGCACAGAAGGAGACTACTGAACGGAGCATTAGCAGTTCCACAAACCCATCTTGTTCTGCTGATTACCAAACTGGAGAAAATGCCATTAAATAAGAGGTGACCAGCCAGGCAATAAGGAAGTTAGGCTGCACCTCAGCCCACTACTCCAATAAGTTGGTCAATGGCAATGACAGAGGCCAAAAGTCATGAGCTTTGAGAGTACATCTTGTGATGTATCACCTTCTGGGGAATGGTGCCCCTCATTCCCTGCACCCTTCACCTATGAATGTGGGACTGACAGAAAATTGGCCACACATCTACATTTCTTGATATGGTTTCCAAAAATTATCTCACTAATAATATCTAGAGAGAGAGTCTAACTCTCATGGGTACTGAGGGCCTGTGCTCAGGGAGGAGAGTCTAGATCCCTGACCTATGCACAATAGAGGCCTTTTAGATAGTCCTAACCAGTATCATGGGGCTGGAGAGATAGCTTACCAGTTAAGAAAACTGACTACTATTCCAAAGGTCCTGAGTTCAATTCCCAGCAACAACATGGTGGCTCACAACCATCTGTAATGAGATCTGGTGCCCTCTTGAGGAAGAAACCTGGTCAGTTATTCTCATCCACTTTGACCATGAAACCCAAAATGGACAAGTTCAACAGAACCGCCATATATGGGCTTCCCATGCATGCTTCAGCATTGCCAGGGCATAAATTTCATTTCATTTTCAACCAGTCTCACCCACAGGCTCTTTTGTTTGTATATCATCCATTACCACATCTTATTTAAGTGTGTCAACAAAATCCTCCCAAGGCCAGGTATGCCTCAGTTGTCCAAGAAGAACTGTGTAAAACTCCGAACCACCACTTGCTTCTCTATGAGCCCTTGCTCTGGTGTTGAGATGTTCTGCCTTCCACTCCCATGGTGTCAGTTTTGAGTTCCCATCTAGAGATTCCCTAGCAAGAAAATTATATTCGGCAGTGGGGTGCCCTCCTTCTACAGGCATGGGGCATCCTTAAAATACATTGTGCTCAAGCTCAGACAAGCATCTTCTGAAGAAACTGACTGTATTACCTAGACATGACAAGTAGCAGAGAGAGAACTGGGCCTTTGGGCTCCTGATTCCCACTTCTCTTGGGAAGCATCCCCAACCTTTTCAGATCCTGACCTATCCCTTTGGATAGGTACCTGCAGTCTCACAGCCCTCTGATACAGCCCTGCAGAGCGGCCAGTTTCAAATCTGCGCCTCTTCTCCATCCACTCACTAGTATTTAGAAGTCTCCCATCTCTCCATTAGGAAGACTTTCTCTTGCCTCTCCAGTCAAGAGTATAAACGTGACTGGCGTAAAAATTTAAAATAATTGTGTTAGACTAAATGAGGGAAATAATGTACTAGAATTATTTGAATAAACAACTTATTGTTAATATAAGTTAAAAATGTATTTTTTTTACTGTAAATTCAATATAAATAAAGAGAGCTGACAAGATTGGCTTCTTCAGTCCCCTAGGCTCAATATAAAGGCAGGTTTTTCTTCCTTTGTTTCATGCTGAAAGTTTGGTCAGTTCACACCTGCCTCCACTTCTGAGAATGCTATTTTTCATTTATAGATCTATATCTATATATATATTATTTCATATTTATGTTGTCATGTAGGTTTCAGAAGCACACACTGCTCTGGAAGACAATCTATACTGGCTATGTATTGACTTCCAAGCATGCTTGGGACCTGAATGTCTTTCCTGTTGAAGCTGAGTCGTGAGCAGAGAGCCCAGACATGGAAGCCTTGATGGAGATTTCAAAGACTCCACTGTGTTTCAAGGCATCTTCGAAGACTTACAGGAGACATACATCCGAACATGAATGTTGGTGTGCACCTAAAAACTTTCTGACCGAGTGAGCAGTTGGAAACGGGAGGCTGCAATTAGCTCTCAGTTCCAGCCCTAGGCTGTTTGATCTCAGCTTGGTCCAATCTAAGCTTCATATCCCAAACACACACACACACACACACCACACACACACACACACACACACACACACACACACACACTCCTTATAACCCACAGTGTGGGCGTGTGGATGGCAGCTACACCGAGGAAGGTACCTAGCGCCTTCAACACCAATGTTTTCTTGGGTGGATTCACTGTAACTGGGGAAGCCACCAATGTTTCTAGGATTAAGTGTCTGCTCTCATGACAGCATTTATTTTTTTTTATTCATTTAGGACTAATTGCTATGATATCAGCAGACACGTTCACCGAAATCTACACAGTACATATTCTGCATATTACACTTTCATGATAGAAATTAAGACAAAAACTTGAATAGCACTTTGACTTTGCGATTGTGACACTGGTCTCAATGGACAAGAGTGTCATTGCTAGACATCAGAGGACACAGAGGTTTTAAACTTCTCTGTATATCGCATAAGAAATGATACATATGTATAATACAAGTATAAATTACAAGACTAATGCATATACATGAACCAATCATTGTGGCTGCTTTGCTCACACACTCCTGAGAATGGGGCCACACACCAAACACTTACACAGCCCCTGGAAGACTGCAGTGTGTCCCATCAGTCTCCGTGGATTTGTTCCTCACAATAAACCATGGCAATTATCATCAAAGAAGAGAGAAGCCTGGGTGGTACTAAGAGGTAATGAACTCTGAGGTTTGGGGGTGGTTCATATATGGCAACCTTATCTTAATATTATTAAACTACAGCAATTTCCATGAACAACCATATAAATGAATGATTTCAAAGTCTCATGACATTCCTAAGGCCACATAAAATCAGAAGGAATTTCTGAAAGGGAATCTGAACAGATTCTCGCCAATTACCCATCTCTATGGAGGTTCATCTTTCTGAGTTTACCATTTGCTGGGCTAGTCACCTCTGGCAGGGTACTGCACAGAGACAGCTTAGTACACCACGTTCCACAATGCTAAGAAGCTGAACATTCGCTTAGACATCAAATGCAGTCTTCTAATTGAGAAGAAAGTAGGTAATTCTCTTGGTCTCTGTCGTAAGTCTTCAATGTAAACTGGCATTCCAAAGGAGCCCACAATCTCCTATGGCAACTTGAAGAATTCTTTCACCCCAGACCCACACTGCCAGTGTGCTCAGAAAGCTTCCATTTGACATTTTCGGGGATCCAAGTTCCCTCCCTTGGCCCGCCCAAATCACAGGGGTCTAAGAGAGGAACGTCTGAAACCCACAAATGTCCTTTTTACAGAAAACCTTTATTGACTTCAGCCCAGCAACGGCCTGTATAAACAGCCCCTTTCTATTGATCCTGTGAGTTGCCACGATGCTACATTAGCATTTATTTCTCTGGATACATATTTAAACAGTAACTTCTCTTCAGCGGGTGATTACCTGGTAATGCTGACTCAGTCCGAACAGTGTATGTCTAGAACAGCCTCAGATTTGGTGAGCACCCCCCTTGGCACATGGGGCATGTCTCATAGCCTTGGGCTCATGAACGGTGACCGGAGATCTTGAAACAAGGAGACATACTGGCATAAGTCACCTCTACCGAATCAGGGATGCAGAGACATGAATTAGTTATCAGGGTAGGAGATGGCGTGAGGGGGCTGGGGACTGGGGGTGGGGGACTGAGATGTTTGAGGTGGGGGTCGATCTGGAATCTGGGTTAGATAGAATGATAAACCTTCAAACACACAATCACTTAAGTTTGAGAAGGAGCAGGGTCACCTCCCCCCTAAGAGATTTGGAAAGTGCCCAATAACTCATCACACCAGTTGTTTACTGGTGATTATTTGGGGAAGATTGGTTTTTAAAAGTCACAGCCAGCTCTTGTCCGATTTCAGGCTGTTGCTCGCTCCAAACATCACAAAGCACCACAGTAACTGGTCTTTCTCTGGCATAGTGACTCTTTCTGGCAAGGTTCGAAGTAGCCAGACGCTGCTACACGTCTGAAAGATAGTTTTCAGCAAAGGGTTCCGTTTAACCACACCTAGTCTGCATGGCTGTGTGCTCATGGATCTCATCATCTTCTATATTTAGAGAGACGGGCTTTCCAAGGGAAGACGGGCATCCAATAAGGACGATCTCATCTAGAGAGGTGAGTTACTATGGTTACTGCTCAGGAGGCTGAGGACCCGTGAACGGCTGCTCCTGGCCAGATGGACCCTTTCCAGATGAGGACCTAAAACAGAAGCCTGCTCTCCAAACGTGTTGACTGAGCCTACTCCGTGTCGTTTTGTCCATAAGCACAGGCTGCCTTTGGGCGCTCGCTGCCTCCGGCTCTCCAGCCTCAGGCAGCCAGGCAAAGCAAAATCAAAGGGGGTGGAAAACTTCTGAGCACTAACCGAACAGTAGTGAGCAGAGGGGGAGTCTCATTATCCAATCCTGGGATTTAAAAATCAAATCAAGTTATCCGGGACCAGTAGCAGGTCACTTTTCAATGGCTGGGGGCGGGGTGGGATCCGAGGCCAAGTCCCTGGCCACCTATGCTAGGGAACGCGTCTTCTCTGGGCCTCGGGGTCAGATGCCTGGCTGGAGGGGTCCTGGTGTACATTACGAGGGGTCCACTTACCCGAAGACTGCGTGTGCAACTGTTTCGCAGCTCCTGTTTTGCGCGAAGGTGTCACTCTTCCGATGGGCTCTGACAGCGTCAGTGGCGGCAGCGGAGGCAGCGACTGCAGCTCGGCGGGGCGGCCGGCTCCTGCAGGTCGGTCCCTCCTTCTCTGAAGCGCTTCTAGCTCGGGCTCAGAACGCAAGGCGGGCGCGCGGCTTTTCTAGGCGCGCATTGGACCAAAGGGAGCAGATGTTATCCGGTTGCTAGGAGCGTTGCTAGGAGGCGATGACGCCCCTCCACCGCTCCCAGCAACTTTCCTGAACGGCTCGAGCACCAGAGGGGGCTGCTGAGAACTAGTCTGGGAGCTTATACCTGAAGTGGAGGCTGGGACAGAAGGGTCCAGCCACGCGCCACTGACTTAGACCCAGAAAGCTGGCAACGCAGGAGAGTCACGGGCTTGAGCGTTGAGAGGAGCCTCGCGTCCCAAGAAACGGTCACTCACTGGAGGCTAGATGGGTGTCCCCATGGAAATTGAATTTAGGGACAGTGGTGGAACAGCACTTAAAGGTGTGTGAGCTGAGCTGAGCTGTGTGGGATCCTTTGGCTCTGGGACTGTCTCCAACTGCGTTCTTGTTTCTCTAAGCAGGTTTGAGCTTAGATTTGGAAGAGGGAAATATTAATCCATGAAACTCAATCCCAAGTCTAATTCCTTTGGGTACCAGGTATGGCTGTCTCCTGACAACGTGTCGGAGATTTGGGGATGGTAGCACAGAGTAGGGGAGGGGTTTCCCATGGTCTAAAATACTTCATTCAAGTAGACTTTACTTAGATCTGAGAGAGGAAAATAAACTCTTCAATTAACATGAAATTTTCTGTAAAAAAGTAATCGCAGAACAGATATGAAATTGGAAGAAAGATGTAGGGCTTTTCAGGGTAGTGGTCCAGGGAGTGGAGAATGGACATGATCAAACTGCATTGGAAATCTATATTAAATTCTTAAGAGACAAAACGCATATTTCTAAATGCACCCAAAAGGGTACTTACTTCCACAAAGAAAACTGGGAGGAACTATATGTGTTTCAATTTTGCTTTATTGTAATTTCCACAAAGTTTTGCATGGTCTCTGACTTTTGGATAGAGACGTTTTGATCTGTTTTTTGTTTATATTCTTAGCCATTGCGTCTCATTGTCACTGCTGTTAGTGTTATTTTTATCAGGGAAAAAAGATGGTAAGAACCTCAAAGTGGAAATATTTGAGAAGCCAATGAACAAATTCAAGAAAGGAAGACAAAACACCTAGTAAAGACATTTTTGCCCAGTGTGACCCCTTGATGATAAATTTCCCCTAGGGAAGAAGCACAGCCTTTCCCTGGCTCCCTAGAGAGTTAGGCCAGGGCCAGGATATAGAAGTCAGCGCCATTGGGAATCACTTACAAAGAAATATTTAAATTCAAGACAGACCTGTGACATAGCATTGAGTTAACTACTGCGGTGGTAGCCATCTTCAAAGCAGGTGGGGCTACAATGTGACTCCCCAGCTCAGAAGCCTTCCGTATCCACGCAATGCCTCTGTCAAGCTTTGATCTGGGGGTGTGTTTGCCTTGAGGTTGGAGAAGCTGGCAAGCTGCGCTGGAACTGGGCAGAGAAGTAATAAGTAGCCAAGGTGGGCTAAAGAGCTAATAATCATAAAGTTACTGCAATTGGGACTAAAGAGAGACTCAGAGCAGTTCAAATCCCCCGCATCCAGCGCATCCAGAGCATGTTACATGGCTACTTCGTTACTGGCCACAGGAGACCAAAAGGAACTGCCATCTCTTTCCTTCTCCTCTAGCTCTTCCTCTGGGGCTCTCCCTTTGACCTTTAGCTTCTAGCCACCCAGAACTCCTCCCTACCTTGTATGGAAGAGGTTTCCAAAGACTCCGGAGTTGTGTGCACAACAGTATTTCTTTCTCTTTAATGTGCTTCCCTCTCACCTGGCTTCCTCCCACTCAGCCTGCAAGTTGCTGTTTCAATACGTCCTGCTAGCAAGTTTCCTTATTTCAGCCCGAGCCATGCTCCCCCAGCCCACCCTACACTACTCATCCTGCCACATGCTAAGCTAGTTCTCTCAGTGAGTGCCCAGTGTCTAGCGCACGGGGCCAGGTGTACACCAGGGAGCCCCGCCGAGCCTGTGGCCATGATGTCCTCTGGGTCTCTGTTTTCCTGAGCTGGGTAGCTGTTAGTTAGCTAGAGACCCACATTGGGGGTAGCCAGGGGCTGCTGTTGTGTTCAGCTAGGGCTGTGGGGAGACTTAGGGAAGCAGTGTATTTATGCACGGACTTTGTTTCGTTTCCAAAGACCACTGTCTGGTCTTCCTGAGCAACAGGAAGTACCCAACCTAGAGTCACTTTGCTGTTTTCCTTAGCAGTCTGCGTCCCAGCCCTCTGACCTGAATGTGAGTCCTCTGAATTGAGCTGTTTTCTTTTTGCTAGAAATGCATCCCCACAGGCTGGGACAACAGCTCGGTCAGCAAAATATTTGCTATCAAAGCCCAAGGACCCGAGTTCAATGCCCAGACTCACCTTTAAATGTTGAGCATGATAACATACGCTGCCAAGGCAGAGGTAGGCAGATCACTGAGGAACATTGCCCACCCCACAGAAATGGAGGAAAACCTCAGTAGCAGAGTGATGTGGGAGTGATTTCTTATTAATAAAGAAACTGCCTAGGCCCCTTGATAGGCCAACCCTTAGGTGGGTGGAGTAAACAGAACAGAATGCTGGGAGAAAGAAGCTGAGTCAGTGGGCTGCCATGATTCTCCCATTCCAGACAGATGCAGGTTAAGATCTTCCCTGGTAAGCCAGCTTGTGGGCTACACAGATTAATAGAAATGGGTTAGGTCAATATGTAAGAGCTAGCCAATAAGAGGATGGAACTAATGGGGCCAGGCAGTGTTTAAAAGAATACAGTTTCCATGTAATTATTTCGGGTAAAGCTAGCCGTGCGGGTGGCCGGGTGAGAGGGAAGCAAGCCTGCTGCTCTTATTTCAACAGCAGAGCATCTGCCTAGCATGTATGAGCCTGTAGATTCCGTCTCCACAACTGAATACATACAAAAAAAACCCACTCATAATCTCATGCTATATCACTATGAAACCAATGCAAAGAAACCCTTCGCACGTGGGGGGGGGTGATGGAGGAGGGTCATCTTTCTATCTGTTGTTTCATTGGTTAAATAAAGAAACTGCCTTGGCCCTTTAATAGGACATAAAATTAGGTAGGCAGAGTA
>NC_022009.1:12311851-12336197 GCF_000317375.1 Microtus ochrogaster | reverse complement strand
AATGGGCCAGGCAGTATTTAAAAGAATACAGTTTCCTTGTAATTATTTTCGGTGTAAAGCTAGCAGGGTGGCGGGACATAGCCCAGCCCGCCAATCTTATTACAACAGAGTGGCGCCCAGACGTAATGGGCTAAATCCACTTAAAAACCCGAGAGAGCTTAATTTTAAACAGAGAAAAAACAGAGTTTAAAGCAGAGTTTTGTTCTTTGTTGCTGGCATGCTGTAGAGAGATTTCCTGATTCAGCAACAGCAGCAGAAAAAAAAGCTGCGTCATTTTAAAGTGCAGCTTCCTGGGGCTGTGTTGCAAGCATGAACTCTGGCTTTAAAGCATTTCAAAGGCTTTTAGGGGACTGAATGTTTGTGTTCCCACTTGGGATCGGAAGGAGAGTGCTCTGAGACCGTGCTGATGGCTCAGCGCTCCCCGCCTGCACCTGGGCAGAAGGCTGAATCAGGCTTAGGCAGGCGGAAGAGCATGGCGGATTCCTGCTGCCATACAGAGACGTGTTTTCAGACTGCGCAGTGCCCTGTATGTCAGATTTGGATGTAACTTGGATGAAAAGAATTTCTGTGCTGTGCTCAGTCTCAGAATTAAAGTGCTGAGTGCCGCTCCTACCTGGCAGCCCCAGAGCTAGCACAAAATGGTGCGTCCTCCATTTTGAAATTTTCCTGACTCAGCAGCAGGAAAAAACTGGCTGTTTTAAAATGCCGGCTTTCTGGGCTGTGCCGCCATTGCGATCTCTGTTTGGCTCCTGCGGGAGACAGAACTTTTGAATGGAGCATTTGGAGTAAAGTGCTATGATTTGTTTGATGGCAACTAGACTAGCTGTGTGCCTAAAAGGAAGTCATTGTGTGCTGTGGCTCAGAGGCACAAGCAGCTCCGCCCTGCTACTGGTGCAATGTGCAAGGATCAGAGGCACGAGCGGCTCCACCATGTTGGACTGGGCAGGGCAAGCAGGCAGTACCTGTTTTTGACCTAGGAATTGTCACAGCTTAGATTAAGTGCTTAGTGATTTAAAGGCGCAAAACAAAGTGCTCCTGGATAGTAAAAAAAAAAAAAATTACAGAGTCACAATAAAACAGATTCAGACACTGTTGGATGAATGTACGTAGGCTTGGGAGAGAGAAGAAAAAGAATATAAAGAATAAAGTTAATGTCTTAAAAAAGGGTAAAGTCTTTAAAGAGACAGAGTACAGATAGTTAAGAGATTAAAAGAAATAAAAATAAGCCACGTAAAAATGGAAAATTCACAGAGAGTCTGGATTATGTACATTGTGTTTTCTTTAAAATTTTTGACTGTGAAGGAGCTAAGTACAAAGAAACATTTCATTACATGGGCTGCCAAGCTAAACCAGAATGGATATAGGGTATTACGATTTCAAAATTTGGGTCTAAGGATATGATGCTTTGGAGAGGGTCTTCTTCTGTTTTCACAGAGAACCAGACCCTGTGGATTGATTCTATCCCGATATGGTATGATAGACCACGACCTCCCAAAAAGTTGCTGTGAACACCCTCAAAAAATTACTTCACTCAACTGCCAACTGAGATAAAGCTGGCACACAGGTTATACCCTAAATGATCTGATTAACAGAGCCCCCATTCAGGAGGAAGCAGTTTGGAGAGAAAAAAACTGTGCCCATGTTCCCAAAATATTGTTTATAAATGTTCTTTTACATTTAAAGGGGGAAATGATATAGGTATGAATAATTTGCATTGGTATGGATTTTAAGGTCAATTTTGTTATATGTATATGTATTTCTGATCTTGATTAAGGTATTGTGATTGTGTGGTTCATTTTTAAAATGTAATGTATAATTAGGAACTATAGGTTGTTGATGGATAATCATAAATAATAGTCAAGTTTGTAGTCATGTTACTTAGATTTTCTAGATATATAGAGATATATTTCAGATAGGCATTCTTCATATCTCTCAAAGGCCGTAGAATATGGCATTTAAAATATTTTAATAACTTAGGACTTTTCATGACAATGAGACATGTCTGCTCCTGGTGGCACCAATCTACTTCGAGAGGAAGATGAGCATCGAAGAGGCTCGTTATGGAGTTTGATAGCCATTTGGGCAAGAAACTGCTCTTGCCTGGACTGTTGCATAAAATGGACACAGAGAACCTGCAAAGAGAGGACTGCTGAAACTTGCCTAAAGGTGAGACGGTCTTTTGGGGTTCATGACTCATGAAAGAGTATGCGAGACATTCTGCAGGACACAGCAGATAGTGACTGAACTGTCTTTGAAATTTCCTGCTTCATGGAAATGTCTGCTGGATACTATGGGCCTGAAGGCTGAAGATGGATGCCCCAATGGTACAGAGGAACTTTGGGTGACTATACAGGCAGAGAGATATCTCTGTCATTTAGAAAGCTTTGGATTTCTTATTTGTCTAGAGAGCTTTGGATTTCTTGTTTGCTTAGGTAATATCATATCCTTCTGGAGTCTTTGATGGAGTTGAAGAATGGTTAGTTATAGTTATAGTTTTCCTTGGTTATGATAAAAGATAAAGTAGATATAAATACTGTAACTATAATTCTTGCTTGATAACTGTTTTGCTATATGTAATCTTACTAAGTTAAAGTTAAAGCCTTCCTCTTTGTTTAAACAGAAAAACGGGAAATGATGGAGGAGGGTCATCTTTCTATCTGTTGTTTCATTGGTTAAATAAAGAAACTGCCTTGGCCCTTTAATAGGACATAAAATTAGGTAGGCAGAGTAAACAGAACAGAATGCTGGGAGAAAGAAGCTGAGTCAGGGAGTCGCCATGATTCTCCCACTCCAGACAGACGCAGGTTAAGATCTTCCCTGGTAAGCCAGCTCGTGGAGCTACACAGATTATTAGAAATGGGTTAGATCGATATGTAAGACCTAGCTAATAAGAAACTGGAACTAATGGGCCAGGCAGTGTTTAAAAGAATACAGTTTCCATGTAATTATTTTGGATATAGTCGGGTGGCGGGATGCAGCCCAGCCCGCCAGTCCTATTACAACAGAATTATTTCGGGGGTAAAGCTAGCCGGGTGGTGGGGTGCAGCAGCCCGCCATTCCTCCAACGGGGGGGGGGGAGTAACATGGGCACACATGCAATGTATATGAACTGATCAGGCAACCTGGTCCACTGTGATGTCACTTTCGAGTAACTGCCCTATCTCCCTTTTATTTAAGGCTCCCCTAAAAAAAGTAGACATTAGAAAATGTGAAGGAAGCATAAGGGTGACAGAGTGGCCTAGTGACAAAACTAGACACAGAAAAACAGTTTGATTCTTAATCCCTGCAGGCCCATTGAAATCTGCAAATATCTGTGTTGTTCTTTGGTGACCACATCTTGCTGCATATCCCAGGCCAGCTTTGAACTCTAGACCTTCTGCCTCAGCCTTCTGAGAGCTGGGATAACAGGCATGTGCCACGGTGTCCAGACGATAGCAGATGGAACGTCCCAAATGCTTTACTCCTGCTAGCTTCCATTCGAGCAGTATTTCCAAACTCTCCTGGAGAAATAGCCCCAGAGACGGCAAGCAGTTTTAGGGTGTTAATACGATTTGATTCTTCAGTCAAATGTTATTGGAGATGGTTAATGTTTTCAAAGTAACTCTACAGAAAGCACTACAGGCAACTAAGGACTGCCAAGAGAGGGAGGAAAAGTCTTCCCTAGGGAAGAGCACACCAACTGGTTATCCAAGGCCAAAAGGTCAACCCTGAAATCATACATACAAGTGACATTATACAGACTGAGACGGTTGTATTTCTGTATTTAGGAATATATATGCATATACATAGATTCATATAAGAATAATTAATGAAAAAAAGAGGCCATGAATTTGAAAGAGATCAAGGAGCTGTATATGGAAAGGAAACTGAAATATCAAGAAATAAAAAATGTAAAAGGGGATTTCATATTATAAATAAATCATGCTATAGAGCTTAAAACCTACCATATGGGCTTGGAAATACAAGGAAAAAGATATCCATGGTCATAGAAAGGGTTACTATTTCAGCCCTTAAGGATGGGAGAGTCTCAGCTGAAGTGTCACGAGGCAGCCGTCCTAGGCAGAGTTCTAGAGACTCCAGATGACATATTCTAAACTTAGTTACCCAAAGACCTGTTTCTTCTGCACTCTTCTTTACTTACAGCTTAAATTGTGTATTTTGGTACCTTCATATACCATCTGTGGATCACTGGCCCATATGTAGGAGCATCTAGCCTTGCCCAGGCTACCAGCCCAGAGCAATTTGCCATGGACTTGAAGCCTTCATTTCAGCAATGTTCCCACCATCCCAAAATGCTTGAAATCCAACGTGACTGTTGGTGAACAAGCAGAAGACTTTAGCCAGCCTATATGGTCCTTGTACAGCCACGGGTGAGAAGGACCTGGGGTTAAAATGCAGCTCAGCACCACTAGGTCTTTGGTTGTGACCACCGAGGTGTGAACACTTATGAAGGAGCTCATTTCAGACGATGGACCAAAGAAAGGATGTCAGGGTGTGAGATGCTGTTTTCAAATCATCTCCCCACTAAAATTCCCAACCTTTTCAAAAGAAAACTGTATTGCCTTTTTTATTTAGTGTGTGTGCACATTCATGAACACGCATACCAGGGTACATGTGTGGATGCCAAAGCAATTTGTCCATCTCATTCATAACGTGGGTCTAGGAGATCAAACTCAGGTCTCTGTGGCCTGATTCTCCACCATCTTAAAGACAGTAGAGCTGTGTGGCTGGTCTTGGCCAATAGAGGTTGGACAGAAGTGTAGCCCCTAGATCAGATTGCTTCATTCTCTCTCATGCCTTTCTTTCTCCCCTGTTGACAAGGCAGAGTGTTCCTTGAGAACACATTATGACTCGAAGGTGGCAAAGCCTCAGATAGAGAGGTACTCAGAAGAAAGCTGCATGGTCAAAAAAAAAATGGTTTCAGAGTTGAAAAACCTTCTGGAGCAAATATGCCCACATTCAGGACAACTAGTGACGTTAATGCCACAACCAACATAAAAATAGATCATCAAAATAGTGGGAAAAAACTGTTCCTGGAGGGTTTAGAGAGGAGTCCTGCGCTGTCTTTCAGTCTGAAGGACTTGGACTTGGTTTCTGTGCTGTGGAGCTGCTGGACAGAACGGCTGGGCTCTTTCTCCTTTGAGCTCCGTGCATCTCAACACTGTAAAGTAGAGATGAGTGAGCACAGAGGGGTTCAGGATATCTGGACAAGAGTGTCCCTGAAGGGGAATCACCTCCACTGAAGTTGAATAAATCGGGCAATACTTAGGGTTCTGACCTGCATGTCTGCAGCTGGGATGGTTTTTGTACATGGTAAAATAACATCCTTCAGGCTCATAAAATATACAAGGTGCTGCAAAATACCTTTTTCAACATTAAAAAAAATGGACACAGGTACATACAAACCACCTGCTAAAACTTTATTGACAAGACCTGTACAGTAACAATGCTTTTACAAAATCAGACTGCTTCTCAATTTGGAACTACCATGGATTCAGTTTCATGAGACATTTTGAACAAACTGAGGCTAATGCTTGTGGGTTTCATTTTTAAACAAAATGCAATTCAGATTTGTCCTCATGCATTTAAATATCTAATACAGAAACAGATTTCAGGCTGCATAAATGTGCTTTTCCACATCACTGAGACTGAGCATCTTCTATGATTTGTAGAGGAAAAACTGTAACTCTTCCAGGCATGAATTTATTCCCCATCACAGGCAAACACTTTCAGACGCTTCTAATGGCCTCTCAAACGTTGTTCCCAGCACAAGAGGGTTGACGTCCTACACCTCTCTGGTGGCCTGGTAGAGACACGGGACCACAGTGGCTCAGCAGTGGCTCAGCACCGTCCATACAAAATCAGGAACAGTACAGAAAAGTTAGAAAAAGTACATCGATGTTAAGTTTCACAGTTTTAAAAACACCAACGCCTTTTCTGCCATGCTAATTTGTCACTGACAGAAGTAACTTTAGAAATGGGGAGGGTCATTACATTCTGTCTGTTCTTCAGACAGATAGATGTATGTCATTTAAGCTTTAATGGGGCACCCTAAAGCAGTGATGCCGTGCTGGGAGAAACAGAGGACTCCATACGGAATACACTGATGGTGCATTCTCTCTGCTCCTCTCTCTCTCACATACATCCTCTTGATCACACAGGTGTTACATGAAGATGAACTTTGTTCGGAGGGGGACATACAATAGAGGGCAGGTCTGAAATGCCTATGAAGTCCCGGGACAGGCTCAGGGCAACTCTTAACAATAGCCCGGCCTTCAACAATAAACTTATCAAAAAACTCTGCGAGTGGCTTGGAAATCTAGGTGAAGACTCGATTTTATGCTAAAAGAATGGTGTAAATAAAGTGTGAACCTGCTGCTAACCATCAAAGAACAAGAGCAGTGCAGCATACAGAGCTGGTACCTGGCAGGAAACATGAACTTGGAAGAGACGATCATGCCCCTGCATCCGCAGTATCCAGCCAGGAGCAGAGCAGCCCTGGGAAGCTCTCCCCACTGAGAACAGCCTGCTCCATGGTAGGGTAAAACCTCCTGAAGACGGCTCCCGAAATAGTTACATGTGCTCAGAATGAATGAATCATTCACATTTACATCTTTTATGCAAGTTCTTCAAGGACACCCATCAAAAGTTGAGATATGAAAGAAAACCAATAAAATATTTTAAAACAACAGAGCCGCACACGGTATGCATATGGCGGAGCAGAGATGTGCGAATGTGAACAACTGTTTCAGATGCCATATGAAGACTAAAAAAAATCAGAAATACTCAGATTTATCTTGTACCGTGAACACAAAATATTGCCTTGAAATCTTGGATGTTTCTTCAAAAAATGACTTTTTGATCTTTCCTTTTCGGGGAGTATGTTTACAAGGGAAGTGATTATGTGAGTGAGGGAGGGGAACAGCCAGGTCCTTAAGCGAAAGGGATGAGGTGGGTTTCAGCCTTTTTAGTGGGGGATGGGATGAGGTGAAGTTCTTTCCATAAAATACATTCAGATCCCATTTTGGAGGATGGGGGTGGGGGCAACTAATTTAGTACTTTGCCTGTACTGAAATTGTTATAAAGGAATGTGTGCCCTCAACTCAAAGATGGCAAACCCATGTATAAAAGTGGAGTCATAATTTGTTATGTTGTCAGTGTTTAAAGAAACAAACCTGGGCCAGCAAGATGCCACGAGTTGAAATCCTTGCCATGCAAACCTGCTGACCCGAGTCGGATCCTTGGGAACCAAGTAAAAATGGAAGAAGAAAAAGGGACTCCATGAAATTGTCTTCTGATCTCCATAGACACACCATAGCATGCTCTCTACCCATACACATCATGTCTATACACACATACACACACACGCACACACACATACACATGCACACACGCCTACACATACATTTTATAACCTTTTAAATCAGAACCTAACACATTATTTTCTCAGAGGCAGAATCACTGAAGAACATTCCAACCGTAACTTTTAGTCAAATTACTGGCAGAGATCTAAAAGTGTCAATTACTTTGATATAGCAACATAATAAAAGTGGATCTGACCTTAATATAAAAATAAAACAGCTTAAAGTCTCCAAAAAGCATGTGTGTCTTCAAAAATTCTGCAAAAATGTTTTCTGTCTAGGATCTCATCCTACATCCACAGTAGGGGCTCACAGTGTTTGTTATATTGAAAACCTTAAAGGATTGTATTGCTACACCCTAGTGTAAATAAGTAAAATAGACTAATAACCCTGGCTTATAGAAACTGGGAAGGCTCAGGGGACTTGGAGTTTGCCACTGTTCTTAAACCTCATGAAAAGAAGGCAGGGTGCCAGAATGCAGGCCTTGCTAACTTGCATCTGACCCTCACTGCTCAGTTATACCTACATCTCTGCTGAAGGGCCTGGTCCACAAATGGCTGCTGGCACAAACCATACGGCATGCTATATACATGGAATTTGGTAATCGTCTCAGATTTAGCTCACTGGGCAGCCCTTTTCCTCATTCACTCCGAGTTATTATCGGGATCACCATGCCAACATCCACCTGCTTATCACAGGTCACCCATTCTGCATGCAGTAGCTCACCTTTTCCCTCAGAATGCAGAGCTTTCAGGTGCTTAGAAGCCACTGTCAATCAATGTACATTGCTAACAAAGGCAACGTACATGATCAGAACACTTCTCTCTGCAGAAGTGATAAAGGGGAGGCCATATAGACTGGAAACAGAAGTCAGCTTCGGATCCAGACACGGTAGCAAACAGTGGATCCATAGGAAATAATCGATTTGTTTTCCCTGTGATGATTTACATTCAAATGTGTATTAGCAAATGGGATCAGAAGCAAAAGTAACTATAGGTCATAAACCGCTGCACGCAGACAACAGAAGTATTCAATGCTTAAAAGAAATGAGCTATCAAGGCATAAAAAGACACGAAAATGTAAATGCAGATTGCAAGTAAAAGAAGACAATCTGAGAAGTCTGCACACTGATTGATTCCAACTATGTGACATTCTGGAAGAGAAAACTATGAAGACACTCTAAAGATCAGTGGTTGCCAGGACTTAGTGGGGAGAGGGGATTCTGCAGGCAGAACACAGAGGCGTTTTAGGGCAGCGAAAATACCCCCACGTGCTATTAGGAAAATAAAGATGAACATTACATGTGCTTCAAAACCCATAGAATATGCAACCCAGAAAAAACCCTGACATGAACGACCCACTTCCTGTAAGGATGTATTGGCATAGATTGGCTGATTGTGCCAGACCCAATGCCATGGCAGACAGGATGCTGACAGTGAAAGGTGTGTGAATGGGGGCACGGGTAGGTGGGGACTTTAGATTTTATTGTAAACCTAAAATCACTCTGAAAAAGAAAGTTCATTATTTTTATTAAGCGTATGACAAAGGCATCATAGTTTAACCTGAAAATACAGTTCAAATGTCATCTGTACAAATTTTTCACAAGAGAGTTTACACATGTTCTCTCTTCCTATTCAAAGTTTAAAAAAAATCTTTAATAAAATTATATTTTAAAATTCTGGGAAATACTTGGTAGTTTATAATAATAAAAATCAACATGTGGCTACATTAGTTGGTAGCATAATAAATGTTGCTTGATGCTGTGGAAGAACTGGGCATTAGTAAAGGTTACCGTGGGGTTCAGGGAAGTGTAGCAAAGTCAGTGAGCTCTGCCCGTGTGACCACATGAGGAACCACACCAATGCTCTTATGAAAAACGTGGCTCTCTAGAATGCAAGTCCTTTATATAGAATCGCATCTGAGGAATTATATTTCTCTTCCTGAACACGTCCCTCAATGAATCAGAGTGTAATTAGCAATTTCAGGTAAGATGACACACTAGAAGACCCCTGTATGACTAGGTCAACAAGAATGGGAATCAGCATAAGAAAGAACAGGTCCGGGCAGTGGTGGCCCACACCTTTAACCCCAGCGCTTGGAAGGAGGTAAAGGTGGATCTCTGTGAGTTCGAGGCCAGCCTGGTCTACAGAGTGAGTTCTAGGACAGGACAGGCTGCCTGTCTCAAGAAACAAAAAGAAAAAGAAAGAGGGGGGAGGGAAGGAGGAAAGAAAAGAAAAGAAAAGAAAAGAAAGAAAAAAGGAAGGAAGGAAGGAAGGAAGGAAGGAAGGAAGGAAGGAAGGAAGGAAGGGACTCCATCTCAAAGACAGAGAAATTCACAAAGATAGAACAACAAAAGCTGAAAACTGCGAGAGAAAAATGGGTTTCTCTCAAAGAAGGTGAGGCCAGCACAAGTCCATGTGGGAGACTCCCTGGCCAGGGCAGGAATAACAACTTAGGTAACTTTCTGATGCCTTTTCTCAACTATCAAGGTCACTATCAGATGAGATATGTACACTTCTTATGGGCCATGGAGTAAGTTGTTTTAGGTCACCAAAGACTCGGACTTAGGTAGCTTAAGCTTGAGATATGCTTAGTGGACACTTGAACTTTAATAATGTTAAGAGTGATAAACAATAAATCCCCTGGGAAAGGAATCCAACCTGTGTCCTTTGTTACGAAATTGAAAGTAGCAAGAATTATACCCAGGACGAGGGGACGGCTCAATCAGAGCTCACCCTCGGTAAGGGTGGGGAGGGGGGTTGATTCCTAGAGCTCAAAACCAAGTTATGTTCAGATCAATTTCAAAATCAGCACAAGAAAACAGATGTTAACCCATCTTCCATGTGAAAACAACCCAATATTGATTTTACACATTTTACAAGGATGCCCCCACATGTACAGTTTTGGGGGACTTGGGTGGGGGTTCTTCATTGTGCACAGTGCTTAGTTTTATAAAGACAGTTGACATCAAATGTTCTCTGACAATGTGCACCCCACTTCCTTCACCTCTTCCCCACGTCCTCACTCCCACTGGTTCCTCTCTTTCTCCTATCTCCCTTCTCCTTCTGTGTTGCATATAAAAATGGCTTTGTCTCTAAAGTCTAGGCTCCAAAATGAGAGAAAATATGCAATATTTCTCTGACTACATCTGTCCTACCTTTCTGAACACGATCTCAGATAACTTTAAAAATTTTAAAAAAGGTTAGTAGGGTTCTCTGTCCAGATCCTCACCCATGTCCCCTACAGCTAGTCTTCAATCTACCCATCCAAACAGAAAGGAGCAGCCATTTCTGCTATGCAGAGCCTGTAAGAACTGTGTTATGTCTGCCTGCACAGAGCTGCAATCCCCCTGCCTTATAAAGGGAATTCAATATTCAGTCACAAAAGTTCAAATCCCCGTCTAACCACCATCTCCTGCTGTAACTCATTTCTTTGCAGGAGCGGAACACTGCATTCCTCCCTCTATAGATATAAAACACCCATTTATTTTGAAGGGAAGCATAAACTGCCAGGGATATTTATTCCTTAACTAGACACAGAGTAATAACTTCTAAATCCTCTCCCCTTTACAAGGGAGAAGAAGAAACCATGGTAGAAATATATTAAGTCCCAAATTACAAGATAATAAAAGTAAATTTCTGCTTGCCTGCAGCCCTTGTCAAGAATCAGCCGTGAAAGGAGAGGCTATTTAGAAGCAAAAATATTATGGAACTCTTTCATTCATGAGCGCACCTTCTGGTCCCTGCCCAGATTCAAGAACATCTCTGTGACTTTAGTGACTATGTTTTGAATACATCCAAAAATTATTAAAAAATCAAATGGATAATTTAAGGGAAAAATTAAGTCAATCAAAAATTTCACATACATCTGGTGACACCATGGGGAAATCTGCCTTCTCCTGAAGCTCCAAGTTGCTCAGTAATATTGTCATATGGCGGTGAGAAGGAAAAGACCCCCTGAGACACTTGAGGCAGCATCAGTGAGCACTCGAGAGCCATTCACAGAGCTCAGCGGTGTGATTCTAAGAACATCCATCGACCTCTATGGCTGCCGCCCGTGTCTGCACTGTAAAATCTCAAGCTTCACAAGGTTCCACATGGGCTGTAAATATAGGTGATTATCACCTCTGTGTCTAGGATACGGCAACCTGGCCCAAGGGGAATGAAAGCGGTCGACAGTTGATGCACTATAGGAGAGAAGGCCAAAGCCTGCGGGCACCCCAGTGTTACCCAAACAAGACCCAAGTAGCAACTCCCCAGAGAAGGCCTAAGAAGCAAGAGAAAAATCCGTGTGGGGAAACCACAGAGGAGACTACAGACCAGGATGTACGGATTACATATCAGATACTAAATTTAGAAGAAACCTAAAGACTGGTGTCCTGGGTGTCCTCCCATTTTTACAGGACTAACACTGCCAGAACAACTTCCTGTTTTAAAAGCCAAGCTTCTGGGATCTCATTGGCAATTAATTCACTCTCTTGGGCAACCAAGGCTGGCCCCCAATCAGGGACTGCCAGCAGTTTTCCCGATTTGTTCGGCCAAATGTATCTCACTTCTTCCCATAACCCACGATTAGAAAATCTACTTTGGACTAGAAATAATTAAAAAACACTTAATGATTGTATGTTGGTAAGCACTGTGGTTTCAATGTTAGCCAGTGACCTCAGAAAGATATTAAAGTTCTGCACCATCCCAAATAACCCAGTGCTGTACAAGAAGAAATCCAACAAATACATTTAAGCTAATGAGAAACAATTAATGTCTGAATTCAAGGCTCAGCCTAAGTGTTTGTGGATGCTCTGACCCTATCCATATTGCCAAGACTAGAAACTGTACATGTCTTTTCAGTAGGGTTCCACCTTCTGGGTCATTATTCTGTAAGTCACTTCCCAGTCTTTTAACCTCCCACCCGACAGCTTTATCATCCCTACTAGTTATCCCCATTGGAAGGCACTAAGCCCAATAATCCGTGTCCCATGTCTCTGTGTTGCTGTCACTGAATTGGGAAGCCTTGATTTCAACATAGTTTGCTGACACCTTGGCAGTGGGCAGAAGCACATCCTCACAGCTTCTCATCCCAGGGTCACTATGAGCCTAGGGACAGAGCTCCTTTGGTAGAGTGTCTCCTAGCATCAACAAAGCCCTGGCCCCAGCACCACATAAACCAGACCTGGTGGCACATACCTATAATCCCAGCACTCCAGAGATGGAAGCTGGAGGACCAGAAGTTCAAGATCATCCTCAGCTACTCAGTGAGTCCAAGCTCACAGGAGATCCCATCTCGAAACTTCCACCACTCCCACCACACAGAAGATGGCTGGCCCACGGCATCCAGGAACACTTGAGGTCACTTGTTCCTGACTTCTGTGGGTTAAAGTCAACAAAGGCTTTTTCGAAACTTTCAAGATGTCTTCAACACTTGCAGTTTAATCGTTTGAAAACAACTGGGCATACTTCCCATTGTATCAGCCAGCAACCCTTAAACTGAAAGGAAGCTCTGTAGGGTGGTGGAATCCCTTTCATTGTGACCTGATGGGAGCAATGAGACGTAACTGGTTCTAAATGGAACCTTCAGTTGGACAACGAATCTTAAGTACTCACTGCTGAAAATTCCTCATCTAGAAAGATATAAGTATAGAATGTGGGTTTTAAAGATACATCTGTTTTGAAGACTGCCACTGGAGTACCATACTGCTTATTTTTGTAGATCAAGTTAAAACATATAACCAAACTCAAGCTTTTTGATGGGGACACTTCGTGCCCGGTCTGCCTATGAGCAGAAGCATGGGCTGAGGAAAGACCTGTGAGCGGCTGATCGAGATGCAAACATCAATGATTCAGGCTTTACATTACCTCCAAGCCAAGAGGGTAATAGACAGAGATCTGGTTACAGCTCGGCTGATCTCTATCATGATGTCATTTATTCATTTGTCATGTTCATCTCCTGACAAGATCTACTTTCCTGTGCAAATCTAGGCCAGCTGCACGAAGGTGCGGTCTTCAAGTTCCTGAAAAGGATGTTTTGCGTTTCCGCCTGGTGTTGTAATCGCATTCCTGGAAAAAGTAGTCAACCCCCAGTACTTCTCTCTTAAGTACGATTATAAGGAGGGAACACGGGATATTAGCTTTGTGCCAACTTCTATTCCTGTCACATTATAGCTGGGACTTCACTGATATCTCGTAGAAGAAATCTAGAGGCAAGCACTAATTCTGATTTTCATTTGAGGACACTGGGGTCTGGTTGTCTAGGTCATTTTCTTTTTTGTTTTTTTAGGGTTTTTTTGTTTTTGTTTTTGACACAGTGTTTCTCAGTGTAACATAACAGTCCTAGCTGTCCTGGAACTCGCTCTTGTAGACCAGTCTGTCCTCAAGCTCACAGAGATCCTCCTGCCTCTGTCTCCCAAGTGCTGGGACTAAGGCCACACAGCAGCGTTCCATCTGAAGCCAAGCTATGAGCACATGGCCTGTGCCTGCTCCACTGCCTGGGATCTGTTTTGTTCCACACCTTTAAGTATTGTCCAGGATCCCACTGACTGTTGCATGCTGGTTGATCTTAAATGCCTTTCTCGGTCTATTTATAGATTCTTCTTGAATACACATAAGTTATGCCAATCATGCCCACAACTCATTCCTTTATCTCGTCCACACTGGTTTTGATACCTGTATCGAAACAAATTATTAGTTTTTCAGGCAATAGAAATTCTTGTGTCATTTCATTTGCTTCTGACTAGGAATTTAGAATGGAATCGTCTTCACTTACAGTTCCATGCAGAATTAAGGGGGGAAACATCACGTGTTTTCTGGTCTACTCACTTCTCAGCAAAGGCTATGCCCTCAAACCAGGCATGGCAGTTCATGACTACTGTAATCTCCATGCTTTGGAGCCTGAGGCAGGAGGATCACAAGCTGAAGACAAGCCTGGCCTATACAGTACATTCCATGTACAGCAAGACCCAGTCCCCAAATTGTTTCCATGTGATTTCATGTCACTTAAAAAGGACTCTTTTCATACCTCTATATACCAAGTTCTCTGCATGGAAAGGACAGCCAGGTTTGGGTGGATACACAGGTCAGTGTCCACACTGAAAGATCAATGGGCCAATAAACTTCCTAGGAGATTAAATTACTTGGGAAGAAGAATTTGGATTCTCAGATAACACCTTCTAGTAGAGCCACAACATAAATCACAGTAAGAGGCAACCATCATTGTATAATGTTGTGAATGTCATGTTGAAGAGAGAGAAGGTGTGCTTCAGGTATACCATAGGAGATAGCACTGTGGAGAATGCCAACATTTGCATCAAAGCCCAAACTGTCATCAAAGCAACATCATAGCCAATGCCACCTAAGGTGAACGACCACAATGCAATGTTGTGCCTCTTTGCAAACATGGTGTGGTTCATCTCTGGGGTCTCACGCTGGAGGAATGTTAAGAATACTACATTCATGGGCATTGCAAATTCTTCTTACATTAGGGAAAGCAGGATTCCCTCTGTCCAGTAGACATTTGATCAGCAAACACAGGGTCCAAAACAACCGTGCATCCCTCATGGGGAGCCAGTGAAGGAGAAGGAACCAGAGCAGGTGTTTGTCTGTTCTGGTGAATAGTCCATTAAAAAGAAAAAGAAAAACAGTCAGAGGGGATCAGAGAATATAACAGCCAGCACCGTGATTGGTGAAACGAGCCCTTCTCAAGTCAGCAGAAGCCTGTGCCCTGAAAGAAGGCCCACAATGAAACATATTTCCATAAACTCTGTGCTCTCAATGACATTGTTTTCAAAGCTCACTCGTCGGGAAAGAACTAGCAAGCAACAAAACCCAGCATTGCTTCCACGTCAAGCTCTGCACAAGATATTAATCATTAGCTAGCGAAAGCAGGCAAAGGCAGCTTTCCCACCACAGAGCCAACTAATTATCTTTCATAACTCTTTTGAGAGGCAAATGTAGCTGTAAACGCTCAAGTGAAAAACATGTTAAATGCATTTGGGTCTAGACTTTGCCAAGAAAATATGAGAGTCTAAGTGCACCAAATCCAAAGATCTTCCTAGCAGAATTTCAAATTGAGATTTTAAAAAAAAAGTGTTCAGCCTCACATTTCAATGCATCTTGTCTTTAGAATTTGATGTCTGTACCATCGATGGAGGGTGAACGCCACTGTATAACCAAGACGCACAAGTGTTATATGGTGGGCGGTAATAACAAAGGAAACCATTAAAAAGTGGGGGAAACACTTTTCAGGTTCTTTCCTCTTGAAAGGGGGTACACGGCTGTAAAGCCCACTATCCCAGCAGAAAACCCTAAAACTGGACAAGTCAAGGAGCAGAACAGAAAGCATTGGTGATTACTGGGGGACCGCAAAGCCCTGAATGCAGGCAACATGTAGAGCAGGCAAACATGAGCGAGGAAAACCCAGGGCTGTCTGTACAATATATACAGATTTTTTTTCAAATGTAAATTTTAAAATGAATGCTGCTATTATGCCAGTGGCATAAAGAGAAGCAAAACGAGGCTGTTCTACTTCCCTTTAAACACAAGGCGCACAGAGAGGGAGGGATGTGAAAAGCCAATTCTTCGCCGCTCTCCATCAATTGCACTCAGTTCTACCCTGTGACACAGTCACGCTGCAAAGCCCACCAGGCAGTTAATGGACATGATGCTGAGAAAGCACTCTCAGGTCTTCCCAAGAAAGACAGGGGAAAACCCAAAGGACCAGAAATAGAAACCAAGATACTAATTTATTCTGGAAATTCTTGTCCTTCCATATAAAGAGATTTCTTCCAAATATCTGATTCCTGTGATCACAGTAGAGTTATCCCATGCCCTTGCCTGGTCTTGTCAGGATAACCATTACAAATTGCAAGGAATAAATATGTTCTCCAAGCCTTGCAGCCTACGCTGACAATCTGTCCAAATGCAGAGCCGAGGGGAAAGCGACGTGGCTTTGGCTGTATGCATCTATCTCTACCTATCACTCCTCCCACAGACAGGGTGGAAGTCAACAAGAAAACATCAAAAGCGAAAAATAAATGACTGGGCAATTGCTCAGAGAACGGGGTAAAGTGTGCATTCCCTCTCCCTCTATCACGTCCAGGTGGAAGGCATTGAAATTAAGAGCTCAGATCAAGGAATAAAGCAAATAAAAGGGCATTGCAAAAATATGGAAAGCTGCTCATCAGTAAAACCCTATGTCCAGAACCAAACACGGTCAGCGTTTAAAGAGCACATGATCAGAAGGCAAGGAGTCACTAATGCATATTGTCGCATGTGAGAAATAGCAGTGCTGGGTTTTCTCAATGCTCAAAGAATTCAATGTCGTTCTCTACAAAATGACGTTATGCCTTCTCTCAGAGGGGTTCACATGTTCATCCCCACAAGTCAATCGAATCAGTATTTATTAAGATCCACTGTACGCATTTTACTATGTTCTACTGGCAGGGTACGTAGCATAAAGATGAACGTGGCTGACACACAGGTGTACATACAAAAACCACTTGTGTGAGTTAATATCATTGTCTATAGAAAAGGTATAATCCAAATGAACTCCAGATTTGGAAACATCAAGAAAGCCAAGAATTTATTATCTACTTGGTTTTCTTCTTGTTCTTTAGGTACTGGTACGGTTTTAAAAAAAAAGCACAAAACCCTTGATTTTTGATATCTTATATATTCAAAAAGAGATAGGTCAAATAACAGTCAGTTTTTAACTCTTTTACAACTTCAAGATGATTTGTCTAACCCAATTCTTTTAGAAATCGTGATATCTAATTGAGAAAAATGAGGCATTTCACGAATACAAATTTATTTTACACCACACATTTATAACAATTACCTTTTAAATAAACATATATATATATATATATATATATATAGAGAGAGAGAGAGAGAGAGAGAGAGTAGGCATGGCAGAGGATTGTGGATTGGTTACATCTTTCTGGAACCCTCAGCATCTGACTCCTTTCTCTATTTTGGAAATGTGAACACCGAGAAGAGTCTGATTCATACACCTCAGTGATGGAAAGCAGTAGTGTTCCAGCTCCTTTGAAACTTCAGTCTATTCTCCAACCCAAAAGAGAAAGCAGGAGAAGCTGCATCCCATAGTGCGAACCAAAACACAACCATCCATTAGCACAAATTATGACTGACATCACCAGTGGTCTCAACTAGAGTAACTGTTTCCCAACCTGTGCACTTGGCCCTGCAAGTAGCTTTCCCTTCATTACAACGTTTAAATGAAAATCAAACCTTTGATGAAGTTCTAAACCACAGAATGCCCTAAGATTAGTAAAATTCTCAATTTGAAAGCCCCCCCCCCCACACACACAATGCTCTGACTTGGTGTCAGATGATCAAGGCCGGTAAACCACACAAAAGCCCCTTGGTAAGCCTAGGATTCCAGCAGTGTATGCCACCTGCATATCTGCTGGCCTTTGCTTTCCTTCATTTCCTCCCAGTGCTCCTGCTCCTCTTCCCCACTGCTGTTCTGGCCCAGAGCAAGCCAGCCAATCATCTCTTTCCGCTTCATAGTGCGCCTGCTGTAAACAGCAATCATCAAGGTAACATCAGAGAGCTGGAAGAGGGCCACCTGGAAGACAAAGGTCTCTTTGTAGACAGGGTTGGGTTGGCCGCGTCGAATGGACGTCTTGCATCGGGACATCTCTTGACCCACGCAGTTGAGGAGGAAGAGTTTTCCGTATGTATCTACAGTGAAAACAAACAGGAAGAGGGTGAGACAAGGTCTGTGCTTTGTCCTGCACTGGCTTAGCTGTAATCTTCACATGGGCTGCAAATTTCTCCTCGCCATGCCGTGCATAGATTATTAAGAAGAAGGAGTATTGCCTGATATGTCTCTATTATTTCACACAAGTCAGTATGGTACATTATGAGGTTCGTTAGAACCTCTGCTTGCACAGAGTATGTATGGAGGTACACAGAAATATGTCCAGTGGGCTGTGGCCATCCAGACAGAGCTTCATTTATGTAGCAAAATGAATATGCCTTCTTTTTCTCCACGTGTGGGATTTTCACTCAGAGTCAAATCACTGTTTTCTGTCTAGGTTGAAGAGTATCTTCTCTTCTTGTTTTCCTCATAGTCGACACATTCTCTAGATCATCTCATGCTGGAACACCAGCCCACAAGCTTCACCCCCTCAACCCCCTTGGCAGGCTCTCAAAGCCCTGATATCCAGTGACAATCCACCTTCCCTAACTGATACCAACACTTTCTTTAGAAGCCATGTGACTCCTCTTCTGCCAGCACCCAGGTTGACCCTACCACAGCCTGGTTTCTCATCCACAGACTGCCAGTCCCTCAGAGGTAAAGAGAGGGTTTACCTTACACATAGCACAGTACCTCCATGCCTGGCTTAGTTCCTAACTGGGGCTGGGTTTTCAACAAATAATTTTATAATGAACATCCATGACTAGACAGAAAGCCAGACCTTTTTTTCTTTCAAGCTCATGTTTTCAAACAGTGAAACCAAGGAAGACCTCCCATTTTAAAAGCCCCTACACTAGAATACTATGAAGCAGCAACTAAGGCCTTCTTTATAGTTACAAAAAGGAGAAGAAAACATCCAAATTTTACTAGCATCATCTACTTTGGCCAAAATTCCTGAATGGATCATTACAAAGAAAATTATTCTTGAAAATGCGTGTTATCAAAATCATTTCACTGATTATTTTTGGACTTTTAACTAAAACTTTTGCTTCTAATTTACATGCATGCTACTATTAAAAAAAATTAAAATGTTAGGATGTTGCCTAAGGTCCATCATTCTGTACTTTCTGTTCAGTGAGGGCAGAGAGCTTAGCGTGTACAACTTACTTTCCCATCAAGTCACCAGGCAAACTCTTTGAAAGTGTAAACCCAGATCTCTGTAATTTCCTCTCAGAGCACTGTAAGGTAGGAAGCAAATTACAACCCACAGTTTTCTTTGTACGTTGATCTTTTTTCCTATTCTGGTTTGATGTGTTATTTTATGCACTTATCTGCTGAGAAACACAAGGTGTGAGATTACACTTCAGGTGTGAAAACACTTCTCTGTCTCAGAAACAGGGCTCTCCACTCCTCAAACTGTTCCACGGAAAAGCTGTCAACAAACCCACAATGGGGAATGAGCCTGTGCTTCCACGGATGAACAGCAACAGGGACCCGGTAGGAAAGCTCACTTAAGGCGTTGATCTGCTCAGGCAATTCTGCCAGTTGGAGCAGTGGGGATGGAGTTAATCTTTCAAACAAAGACTTGCTCATTTTGAAGAGAACATCCTGAGCTTCCGCCTGTCCCAAGATAGGTCTCTAATTATAAGAAAGGCCACTTACCGCTAACCTCACCACTGACTCTTGGGTGTAGGTACATGGCATGGAAAGAAGAACATTTCATAAACAACACCATATAAAGTCACAGAACCAGAGGAAGATATACCATACAGTTCAAAGAGGGAAGCTTTACTCAGCATGCCCAGGAACTCCTGCCTGGGTGAAACTGGCAGAGACACAACCTGGGTCTTCTGGGGTTCCACGACCGACGCCAGTGAGCACTATTTTATTTCTTTGGAAGTTGATCACAGAAACTAAAACAACATTGAACAAAACTTTATCTTACAAAGATTCAGAAATCTTTATAGTGTCTTTAGTACCCCAGATCCATCATCAAAGGCTAAATGGGGCAGAGTGCCTTAACAGATCAGTGACTTTATCAGGTCATTTGTCTCATGGCATAAAGGAAAATGTCACTTGTACCCTAATATTTTGAATGTTCAAAGAGCAGTATGTATCTGAGTTAGAAACAGAATTGTAGGCAAAAGTCTGAAAATGATCAATGAAGTGACTCTGATAATATATTTATATTTTATTTATAATAGCTAATAACCCAAATTTATCAAGGCACGAAAGCATGTCATTTGAAGCACAGAAGGCATCATCTACCCCAAAGAAGTCACAGAAAGAGCCCACTCAAATCACCTGCCTGCCCATTTACAACCCAATACTCTACCAACTACTGCAGAGTGAGCCTCCAGGCAATGATGCACCAACAACTGCAGTGTGCCTTCAAGGGATAGTCTACCAATTACTGCAGAGCAAGCCTCCAGAGATGCTACACCAACTACTGAAGAGCAAGCCTCCAGGGATGCTACACCAACTACTGAAGAGCAAGCCTCCAGGGATGCTACACCAACTACTGAAGAGCAAGCCTCCAGGGATGTTGTGACAACTACTGCAGAGTGAATCTTCTAGGGACAGCCTACCAACTACTACAGAGTGAGCTTTCAAGGGATGCTCTACCAACTACTTCAGTGTGAGCCTCAAGGAATGCTGTACCAACTCCTACAGAGTGAGCCTCCAGGGATGCTGTTTCAAATACTGCAGTGAGTCTCAAGGGATGTTCTACCAACTACTTCAGAGTGGGCCTCAAGGGATGTTGTTCCAAATACTGAAGAGTGAGCCTACAGGGATGCTCTGCCAACTACTGCAGAGTGAGCCTTCAAGGGATGGTCTGCCAACTACTGCAGAGTGAGCCTCCAGAGCAGAGTTCTGTATGTATGACTCAAGTATCTGGGAAACCAGGGCAAGTGAAAGGGAGTTGGCTATTTAACTCTCTGTTCCTTTTTAGTAGACTAATACTTCTAAAGCATTTTTAGATACATATAAGAATACAGAAACTAATAACTCATGTTCCCATTTGAGATAGCTAGCATTTTTCACTTTTGCTACAAATATTTTCTTTTTTTTCTTTTAATAAATAAGAAGTTAGGTATAATGGCTCACATCTGTAATTCCAGCACTTGAGAGGCCAAGGTAGATGAGCTATGAGTTTGAAGCCAACCTGGGCTTACATGATGGGTTCTAGGCTACATAGACAAACTCTCTCAAAAGAAGCCATATTGAGCAGCACTGTTTGGCATGTTCAACTACTAAAGTTAGCTCATCGCTTCCAATATATGCTTTTAGACATTTACCACATGTAAACAAAAGAAATCCAAAATATATTTAATGGTACTTTTGTATATTAACATATTTAACACTCTAGTGTATATCTTCGTGAAACATTTTCATATTTTGATAGCCATGTAGCAGTTTCATGATGAAAATATATTAATATTTTACCATACAGTAGACATACATTGTCAATGAACAGCAAACAAACATCTTTAAATGAAAACCTGCCAAAGGCCACTATTACAAACCATCTCAGTGGAGGACACCAGCTTTGTCAAGTGCTCTCCTAGGCTTGCAATCCCACACATGACACTTTGAATATGTGTAATGAAAGAACATACCTTTGAGAGAAGGCTTGTACGCTTGGAAGACATAAATACAATTAGAATATAACACAGCCATTACCCAGATAAATATATTTTTTCACTCAACATTCAAATTTAAGTTTTCTCTCTCTATTTGTGAGACAGATAAATTTATTTCTACATGTACTGCTTCAGTGTATCAGTGAATCCCAACTTGCTCATCCATTTTCTCAGAGATGGGATGTTTGTTTGTAACAACCAAGGAACACAAAGGCTTCAACATTCCATTTGCATTGTATTGATGTGGACGGATGTCTGTGTTCTCTGAGATTCTAGAGGGAAAAATCTTTGCTGCTTATATTTACTGACAATATTTTCTTCCTATCAGTGGCTTCTCTTCTCGCTGTTTTCACAGCACCTTTCTTAGTATTGTAAAACTGATCATTGATGGAGGAAGGTCATTGGTTAATAAAGAAACTGCCTTGGCCCATTTGATAGGCCCACCCTTGGGTGGGTGGAGTAGACAGAATAGAATGCTGGGAAGAAGGGAAATGAGGCAGATGCCATGCCGTTCCTCTCCAGGGCAGATGCAATGAAGCAAGCCGCCAGGTCAGACATGCTAAATCTTCCCGGTAAGACTGGTGCTACACAGATTACTAAATATGGGTTAAAGCAAGATATGAGAGTTAGCCAGTAAGAGACTAAAGCTAATGGCCAAGCAGTGTTTAAATGAATACAATTTGTGTGTTGTTATTTTGGGTAAAGCTAGCCGGTGGCTGGGAGCTGGGAGGCAGAAGCAGCCCGCAGCTCCGCACTACAGATCGTGAAGTTTATACATGCCTTTCTTTCCAGGGAATGCTTTATTATTTACTGATTTTTGCAACCAGAACACCCTACTCAAACCTCATAGTCCTCTTGTGCTTTGTTCCACAAATCCTAATTTTTCTTCCTTGATCTTTAATCTGGCTAAAATTAATGTTTTAGTGTGAGATAAGAAGCTATCTATTTTTTTATATGAGAAGCAATATTTAGTATATTAATTAGCAAAAAAATCACAATGTCCAGCAGGTCTCCAGGGTTCAGGCTTGGTAATATTTATTATAATCAGCTTAAATTATGTCTGCAGTTTTGGATAATCTCTGGGTCATGTTTAAAAATGTGTCTTTATGTTTTCTATAGGGTAATTGTTATGAATTCTTTAAAGCATCACTTTTAGTTACTTTAAGTTTCAGCTTGTTTTAATTGGCTCCTGGTCATGAATTTTAGAATCATCCTGTCAAGTTCAAAGTTTCAGTAGCTGAAAGTGTTTGCTACCAAGCCTGACAATATGGTTTCAATTTGCCAAACCCACACAGTAGAAGAGAACAAATTCCCTCAAGTTGCCACACCCCCGACACACATACACGATTAAAATATCATTTAAAATTTTTTGTATTGGAATTGTACTGGGTATATAGACTGATGTAGGAAAATCTGTTGTTACAACATATGCAATATCTTCATCAATGAACATGGTGAATCCATCAACTTATCAATTTAGTTTTCTGCTGTTTTTTTTCTCCCAAAATGTTTTTTTTATAATTTTCCCACTTGCTCTCAATTAAAGTGTTCTTTGGTATCTCAGATGATATATTGTCATTATAATACTAATATTCTTAAACTTCATCTTATAACTTTTTCCAATGTATTTGAATACAACAAATTTGGTACAAGTATTACTTCAAATTCATACAAATTGTGAGATATTCTTGCTTTAATGCAAGAATCAAATTTTCTATATATAATGTTAGCTTCGTTTCTTCCTTTAAAGTTTTACCTGTTTTGTTGCTGTATCCTATACTATGAAGCTGCCTGGAATGTCACTGTCAGGTTAAGAAATTTCCCTCTGGGCCCCATATTGGTAGATGTACATCCTTCTAAGACTCTCTTTGTACCAAGGAGACATGAAGACTTAAAACTAAATTCCCGTAAATTCTTGCCAGTCAGACCCCAGTTAGGCTCCACTCATGAATGCTACCCACAAGAGAGAGCAAAGCAGAAGAAAGTAGAAAATGGAAGCATTAATGGTTGATGCGGGAAAAGTCTTGTCCAGTGTGTATGAAACTCCAGAGAAAGACTCTGTGTACGCACAGGGCAGTCCTGTGAAGTCTGTGCTTCAGACTCCTAAAAACTGTTTTCCCGGCGGTTATCCTCCAGTTTTGCAGTGACCGAGCTTATTAATAAACATCCTGTCACACGATGTACCTAGATCATTCTCTGCTTTCGAGACAAAAATCTGATGGACACAGTAACTGGTAATCTCCGCAGGAATAGCACCTTCATAAAAAGCAAGTGTGCGAGATGACTTAGAAGTCACAGCCAATTCATGAAGAATGAATCAAAGGACAGGAACAAGGGAGAGTGGCAATCCACACGCCCCAAGAGGGTACAACTCAGAAGGGAAAGCACACACCCGATGGGCATGTGACTCTAGGGATAGAGATTCTGCAAACTCCAGAATTTAGAAGTATGTATTTTGGTGTGGTTGGCTTAATTTGGGTGATAAGAGAGAAAAGATAGCCTTGGAAAAGAACCAACTCATATAGAACTGAAAAATATTTGAGGAAATAGCATAAAAATATTGACCTTTCAGTATTTAGAAATTTGATTGTTTTACATCTCCAAATAGTAAAAGATTTATTTTTTTTATTAAATTTATTTATTTATTAAGGATTTCTGCCTCCTCCCCGCCACCGCCTCTCATTT
>NC_022009.1:12303965-12310241 GCF_000317375.1 Microtus ochrogaster | reverse complement strand
CAATACCAAGCTGTTTTCAATACTGTAGCTCTGTAATAGAGTTTGAAGTCAGGGATGGTAATGCCTCCAGTCAATCCTTTATTGTATAAAATTGTTTTGGCTATCCTGGGTTTTTTGTTTTTCCCTATGAAGTTGATTATTAAAAGATTTATTTTTAAAGTTTGTGCAAAACAGAGGGTTGCTAAAGATTACCAGGTGAAAGGTATTAGCTAATTAAGGCTGTGGCCTTCCAGACAGTTTGAACTGGCTGGCCCACGGGTCTGAGTTCTCAACAACCTATGAACAACACTGTCATCTTCAGTCACCTCTACAACCAGCCATTTCCATTCAAGTACAATCCTCACACAGCCTCTTCCCCTCCAGATGAGGACAAGGGACAGCTAGCGAGCTGACCAAGACTGCAACTACCCAGGACCAGAACCATTGTTACGAGTTGGCCCATCCCAACCTCTGCGCCATCTATGATCTGCTAGACCATATGAAGGGGTCAGTCAAGCAGACCTAAAGCCGCAGGATCTCCACAACACAGGGCAGCAACAGGATACCCAACAGGAGCCCCACTGAGAGCCCAGCATGGGTAGTGTAGCAGAAACCAGAGGCCTCGAATCAAACTCTTTGCAAAGAACACTTGTAAGTAAAGATGTATGGACAAAAGGGTCTACTGCGTGACTCCTGTGTCACACTACAGCTTCCATAATGAGATTGATTTTTTTTCCTTTTCTCCTCTTAAATTTATTTTGAGGGGAGGTTGCAAGGGCAGAGGGTGGATATGAAGGGACAGGGAAATCAATGGGATTGAGTTGCATGATGTGAAAGACACAAAGAATAAACAAACCATGCTTTCAGGGATCATCTCTAAAGTTCGGTACTAGAGAGTATTTTAGGTTTATAAACGAAATTTGGCAGAAGGCCAAGAAAGTCCCCATATAGTCCCTGATCCACATACCTTGGTCTCTTAATAATATCTTCTTTCTGACATGGCATCAGTTTAAACAGTCAATCTTGTATGGCCTATTAATCTGGTTTTATAATACCCTCTGATACCTTTGTAATATATTTTTTCAGTACTTAGAAAGTTTAAAAAACGTAATTCTGAGAAAAAAAGAATAATCCTCACCATTCCTGATATTGCTATGGCTTAAACACTGTAGTAACAACAGCGTGGCAGGCAGATCAATGGGGTGGAATGGACACCCTGCTAGAAACCCATGCAGCTACAGCTGCCTGATTTTCACAAAGATGGCAAAAACACATATTATAGAAAACATAGGCTTTATCAACAAATGGTACTGGAGAAACCAGAGCTCTGCATATGCAGAAGAATGAAGCTAGATCCCTGTCTCTCGCTTTGCACAAAAATCAATTCAGAATGGATCAAAGACCTTAATGTAAGGCCTGAAACTGGAGGTGCTCGGGGAAACATGGCATGACCTACGTGCAGGCAAAGACTTCCAGAAAGGACTTTACTAGCCCAGGAAAGAACGCCAAGAACTGACAAGTGAGAGTACACGAAATCGCACAGCTTCTGCACAGCAACGGTAACAATCAAAGGAAGAGGTGGCCTTCAGAACACAAGAAAATCTTTACACATCTGACAGAAGCAGCTAAAATATACAAAGAATTCAATGAAACAGTGGGAAACCAAACAACCCACTCTATAAATGGGTTAATGAAATGAGCAGGCAGTTCTCAAAAGATGAAGTGGAAATGGCCAACAAGCACATTAAAAATGTTCAACATTGTTAGCCATCAGGAAAATGGAAATTAAAACTACACTGAGACTCCGTGTCATCTCATTCAGACTGGCTGTCGTCAAGAGAATAAACAAGAGATGTTGGAGAGATTGGAGAAAGGAAAACCCCTACAAACTGCTGCTGGGGATGTAAACTGGTACAGCCACTATGGGAATAAGTGTGGAGGTTGCTTAGAGTACTAAAAGTAGACCCAGGCATATAACTGAAGGGTTGGAGTCAGTAGACCACAGAAACACTGGCGTACCATGTTTACTCCTGCACTGTGCCCAAGGCCCGACCTAAGGAAAAAGTAGCAGATATAAATAATAAGACAACCATAAAGAATGAAATTGTGCTGTTTGCAGTAAAATGCATGTAACTAGAAGTCATCCTGGTAAGCAAAACAAGCCAGACTCAGAAAGACAAATACAGTGATTATATTTAATTTATAAATCTTAGATTTTTCTATTCCCAGAGCAAAAAAGTCTATGTAAATATGTCATGAAAGTAGAAACAAAAAGGTCTAGTAAGAAGGAGGAGTGGCAGAAAGCTGTGGGGCTCAAAGTAAATGATAAATTTAGATGAAAGCGTCCTTTTGAAGCCTACTAGCTATTTACAATGAATATTAAATCAATATTACAATTAAATATTACAATAAATGTTCAAATAAAATCTACTGGCTTAACCATTTTTTCTGTGGGACTGAATAACAGTGTCGTTAAGCCTTCTCCACCACCCATCTCCAGAAGTCCTCTAAAACCAAAGCCTGAAATTTTAAGCACATTCAACACACTCTTCTCCCTCCCTCTCCTCTCCACCATGGCAATGCAGCCCTCCTGCCTGTCTGCACAACTCTCGCTCCTCTAAATATCTCACGTGGACAAAATCACGCAGTGATGTGGCAAGGTCATTTGTGAATCTGTTGTTTCATTGGTAATCAATAAAGAAAACTGCTTGGCCTGACAGGACAGAAAATTAGGTAGGTGGAGTAAACAGAACAGAATGCTGGGAAGAAGGGAAGTGAGGCAGACGCCATGCCTCTCCTCTCCAGGTCAGACACAATGAAGCTCCAGCCCAAGATGGAAGTATACTAGAATCCTTTCCAATAAGCCACCACTTTGTGGTGTTACACAGATTACTAAATATGGGTTAAGCAAGATATGAGAGTTAGCCAAGAAGAGGCTAGATATAATGGGCCAGGCAGTGTTTATATGAATACAGTTTGTGTATTGTTATTTCAGGGCATAAGCTAGCCAGGTGGTGGGGAGCTGGGTGGCAGGAACGCAGCCCTCAGCTCCTTCTACAACTCAGTAAGTTCCATGTGCTTTATTTACCTAGTGTGATGTCCACAAGGTTTAACACGTATTTGGATTCCCTTCCCTGTATAAAGCTGAACATGTTCTGTTTTAATGTATTGCCTATATTGCATTTTCCTGGTGAACGGTGATGTTGAACATATTTTCATACTACTGATGGCCACTGGTATATCTTCTTTGGAAAGATAAGTACTTAAGTCTTTTACCCATTTCAAAATCATACTTTTTGCTACTGAGTATTAGGAGTTATCTATATATTTTCTGCATGATTTTTTTTTATAAATAATGATTATTATTTCTGTTTCTTCATTATTCTACAGTCATGTATTCTTTAATCTCTGTGTGAACATGTGGGTGAATGTGTAGATATGTATAGGCATGTTCATATGTGTGGATGTGTACCATTGTACATAGATGGAGGTTAGAGAGCAGTCCCCACCTTTTACCTTGTCTGACACAGGTGTCACCAGGCCGTCTGACACATGAGCTTCTGGAAACGCTCCTGATGCCACCTCTGCCTCATCATAGGAATAGTGAGGTTACTGTTCCTATGCTTCCACGTCTCAAGTCTCATGGATTCTGAGGATCCAAACTCAGGCCCCCATATTTGCACAGCAAGTGTTTACCCACTACGCCATATTGCCCGTCCCTGCTGTTGCTTTCTGATTCCCATTTGTCTGTGTTTATTTTGCTGCCTGTGCCTTTAGTGTCAAGTACAAGAACTCATTGCCAAGTCCAACAGTGTGATGATTTTGCTGTTTCCCTCAAAGAATTCGCGTTTTAGGCCTTATGCTGATGTCTTTGATCCTTTCCAAGTTGACTTTTGTTTATGATGTTAGGTATAGATTCAACTTCATTCTTTTGAATGCATTCAGTTTCCCCAGCCCCATTAACATGTAATAATATATATACATATACCGCTAAGTGATCCAAACATCTTTGTCAAAAAGCATTCGACCATATGTGATCATCTCTTAAGCAAATGAAGATCTTAGAATCCTTTGATTGCCAACTCTCTTCCCATCCTTCACGTTACATCTGCCTCGGATCTGACTTCCGCTCTGCTGTTTGATTCCCAATACTGGCCGTGTTTACTACTGCTCCTGTTTTGTCTGACACAACCCATGCACACTCACTCCCCTGTAAGTATTTGTCAGCTCCTTTCTTCATTACCCCTTCTTGCATCTACTACTTCACTCTGAGTCCTCTTTTTCCCTGAAACGCAGTATTCTCTATTCTTTCAGAGATTAGTCCTGTTCAGCATTCAAGATAAAGTCAATTTTTCCTTTGCTCAAAGAACGAGGTGATATGTTGTTTACCTTGTCAGACTTCAGTATTAGTTCGGTGGTTCAGAAGTACATCTTTCTCAGTTAGTTTGCCCTCATTCCTCTTTCAGTAGCCATGGTTTTAAAGGTCTCTATTCAGATAGAGTTGACACACAATGCTGCCTTTTCCTGCTGCTTTTAAGATTTTTTTTCATTTGACTAAGCTTGTGTCTCTCTGGCTGGCTTGAACTTGCCGTGTGACAGACGATGACCGGTCATCCTTTACCAAGAGTATGCACCACTATTCCTGACTGAGGCTGCCCTGAGGACCAAACTCATGGCTCTGTGCATGCCAGGCATACATTCTATCGACTTAATACACCTCCAAGCCACTTTTTAATAATTTCTGACTTTATTGTGACAACTGAGCCCTTCTAGAAGAAGAAGAATCACATAGGCACTTGTTAAGTTAGCACCATATCTCAGTCTTCATAAGAAGTGATCATTCTTATAAGCACACAGTGGCTACTAAAATACTGTTAAAGTGGTTTTCAAAGAAAGCCTAGGCCCCATGCATACCTGTTTTCACTGAAGCCTTTTCCCTGTGCACTCTATTTCTATACTGCGCCCTTAGCTTTCACGTCTTCACAGCCAGCACCAGGCAGCATAGGTTTGCTTTCCTGTTTTTCTTTCCTCTGCTATTGTCATGCCTAACGAGGTTAATACAGTGCTGCTGCTAAGTATTATCATTTGGGTTGTAATTATCACACGTGGCTAATCGTGCACACGCTGAGAAGCTGGGGTGCTTGCTGGCTTTAACTGGAGGGGATGTCTTAATGATAGCTTTTGACAAGCCCCATTGTATGGGGCTATGTACATATCCACACACAGTGCAGAAACACACTGTTGATGAAGGCAGAGCGGGGATGGAGAAAGGGAAGTCGCCAGCAGAAGAGATGACTTCTTCAAAAGATGTCACCGCTTGCGTGTCTGTGGAGTCCCTTTGTTAATCTTATTTAATAGAGAAGGAAATTAAATTCGGAGAAGTTCAATCAAATGTCAAGGCCAAGCAATAACCGGGTGGCAGGCCTACGCTAACCACAGGAGATGTGTTAAACCTCAAGTGAATTGCTTTTCCGGGAAACCAAGTTCAAAAGACAATCAAATGTTTCTGACTAGTACTGATTGACACCTTAAGCAAAGGAATCTTTAAAAAACATGGGATTTCAGAGAGCTTCCAGATATCAGGTCTTATTCTCTCGCCTGTCCTCCAGCTGTGAACCTGGACTCTCCTTTTCTACTGGAAGAACTGTAGTCCAGTCTATACCCCCTGACAGGCAATTACAGCATTTCTGACCAGCAAAAGAACTATACACACTTTCTTATTTGCTTTTGGCTTAAGGCTGATGCTATGGAAGGAACAGCTGGAATGTTAGAGCACGCCAAATTAGGTAGGGAACTTCCAGGTGGCCAAAGTGGCTGTTTCAGCCTATAGTCCCACTGTGACAGCTTTTCTCTATTGTCAACCTGCCTGCCTCTAGAATTAACTAAAACCCTGAGTACACATGCGAGGCATTTTTCTCAATTAAATCATTTGAAGTGGGAAGATTTTCAATCTGTATCTTTGAGGCGAGAAGATCCATCTTTAATCTGAGCCACACTTTCTGTTGGCAGCCTATATAAAAGATATGGGAGAAGGCAGGTCTTTCTCTTTGTGCCTACTTGTTCTCGCTCTTGCTTGAAAGACCATTTCTTCACTGGCATTAGAGCCTACTTCCTCGAGATTCTGAAGACCACCTGAGACATCCTTTCTCATAGATTGAATAAGTTCTGGATTCTTGGACCTTTCGTTCATAGGCAGCCATTGTTGGATTAGCTGGACCACAGCTTGCAAGTCATTCTCTCTCTCTCTCTCTCTCTCTCTCTCTCTCTCTCTCTCTCTCTGTGTGTGTGTGTGTGTGT
>NC_022009.1:12254086-12303865 GCF_000317375.1 Microtus ochrogaster | reverse complement strand
GTGAGAGAGAGAGAGAGAGAGAGAGAGAGAGAGAGAGAGAGAGAAAGATTCCTTCTGTAAGTTCTGTTCCTCTAGAGAACCCTGACCACCATGAACATATATTCCCCACATCATGAAACCTTCTGGCTTTGGCCATTTGGTGATAAACAAAGGATAAGAAGACTCTGGTTGTAAGGTTCATAATTGGTGTGCCTCATGTCTCCACCATTGTTTTCCTTGGCCTGCTGAGTCTCCTCGCCAAGGATTTTGCCTTCGATGTGGAAGAACTGAATACAACTTGCCTGCCTGTTTCCTCTCAGGCTCTTATAAAGGAAAAGAATTCCATCTACTCTTTTTCTAAATTGCCTATTTTGCTTAAGGAGAAAAAAAATTAAGATACCACAGCAACCTTCTGACAGGGTTAAACCAGCAAGTTCAAAGGTCTTTTCTTTTATGATACATCAGAAGACAAGAGATTGTCACGTCTAAACTTCACCCTTTGTCTCTTTTCCGCAAGCTAAACCCTTAAGGATACCGCAAAGAAGAGAAGCTCCCCATGTTCAGGCTCAGCCTCCTTCCTACCCAAGCACCACCGCTCACAATCACGGCCTCCTGCAATTTTCACAAGAGTGGAGACACCGGAGCTGAGAGCCTGAAGTGTAGCATTCTGTGACCCCGCCTATGTCCATTTCTTAGACAGACCTCTCCCCTAGCAGGCAGGCCCGTGGGCATCCACTAACGCAGGCAAGGGCTCACTGGCTGCCCTCTCCTGCTGTGGTCAGCGGTGCAGCCCGCATCCTTCTTGCCCTGTTTCTCACCCACAGCTCATTGATCGACCGACTCCTGTCCCTTTCTTTCTCCACCTCTTCCATCTCTGCTCAGTTACCTCATGCCACCAAATACATAACCGAAGTTTGCCTAGTCGATGTCAGCTTCGTTAGTGATTGTGCCGCAATGCACAGCTAAGCCTGTCAGCCCCTTGAGTACCTGAGAGGACCAGGAAGTCCCTTGCAGGAGATCCACAGAGGAATTTTTTTTTTTACTTTCTCATCCCTTCCTAATTGGCTTTTCCTCAACAACCAGCATTTTACACAGACAAAACCCCCTTTGTTTCCACTGCGTGGTTTCGGTTTTAATGAAGAGCTTCACCACAGCCTTGCTTCCTAATGCTTTGGTCTCAGAGATGAAGTATGCCAGTCAGAGTTAAATTGTGACACTATGCCTATAAAAAATTCTACACTTGTGTATATGAACTTAAACTTATAGAATTAAAACCATTTCCAAGTTAAGACTTACCCTTTTGTTCTATTCGGGTTTAAATACTTATTACAATAATTTCTTCTTTGGGCACACTTTTAAAATAGAATTATATGAAGATACAAAGGTATAATCTTAGGTATCACAGTTCTATGTGTATTATCCATACTTAAAAATATATATTATTTTCAGATGAGGAAACAAATTCAGAATAGCTTAGTAACTCACAGCTAATAATTAGGAGAACCTGAATTTACAGTGTGGTTTGTTAGCTACTAGATGCTTCTTTCTCAGCTACCATGCTGTACTCCTTCCCTGAATTGGCTATACCATCCGCACACAGAGGAGAGCTTCCTAATTCGGACCTAAATGGGCCATGACTAAAATCCACAGTTTCATCGCTCTTTGTATTTCCATCATGTTCCCCAAATATTGTTTGGCTAGTACCAGATCTCAGCATCAGAGTAAAGGAGATTGGCAGGTGCTCCAGGGGAAGACTCTTAAATCAGGATTTTAGCAAGTACTGGGCTGTTGTAGAAAGAAAAGCTGGGTCTATCCGAGCCTCTAGCTCTACAGTTAATAATCAGTACCTATTGTACATTCTAAAAAGCTCTCACCTGCCTGAATGGTGCCATGGAATGTGGATTATACACTGCCCAGTTTACTCCACTCCCCGGAGATCTGGGGCTTTCTCTGCTGGCTTTAACACAGTTTGTTAATGCATGTGTGTCGAGGGGAGTATGTTTATTTGTGTGTGTTCAAGTTCACCTGTATGTTCACATTAATGTGAACGATGGAGAACAACCTCGGCTTTCATCCTCAGGAACGTTATATATCTCTTTTTAGATAGGGTCTCTCATGGCCCTGGAACTTACCAATTGAGCAATACTAGATGGCCTGGCCAGCAAGCCCAAGGGATCCTCTTGTCTCCTCCTTCCCAGTGCTGAGGCTACGCTTGTCCCACCATTTCACATGGGTTATGTGGACTGAACTCAGGTGTTCGTACTTACAAAGCCATGACTTATCTAGCTGAGCTAGCCCCCTTAGTTCTCTTTAAAAGTTTGGCTAGCAAGATAGCCACTTACAACAGATGCTTGGAAGTCTACAGCGCAGCAGAAGGGTAGGGGAAATGAAAGTCTCAGATTCAGCTATAGGAACTATTCACCTCGATCTCCCACGTGAAGCCAAGGCTCATCAACTGTCAGCATTGTATTGATTTTTGTCATTCTGTTAATGAGATTCTAGTTCCCCTGGGAAGCAGATTCCTTCCTTTCTACTTTCCCACCTTCAAATTCACCTTCTTGTTCAGGAGAGGCTAGAAATAATTCTGTAGTGTATTTATGACTCTCTTGCAGCTAGCATGCCAGATGCAAATTATGTTCCCTTAATTAGATGTATCTACACAAGGTCCCAAAAGCCAAAGTTTATCTTCCAAATCTTCTTCATCAGGTAACTAAGATCTTTTAAAAAAAATGAGGTAATTTTGTAATAGTATTATTTCAATGTCCATAATCCAAATTCTTAGTTTGAAGGGCTATTGAAGCAACTGGTAGCAGTGGTTATTTACTCTTCCTGAACCCTAACTTCCATCCAAGGGAAGGAAAGGGTTGTCCCAAGCATTTCTTCCTAACAGTGTCCTCAGAAGTCATCAGTTTCCTGCATTGCCCCTGATCTATGCCCTTTGCCGTATAGCCATTACTAACATCTCGGTGTGCTCGGTGTACACGCAGCACTACGCTAAGTCCTTCATATAAATTTACTTATCTAAATATCACAGCACTCCTATCAGGAAGGTATTGGTTAATAGTTTTTCCAGGTGAGTCAAGAAGAGTTCAAGAAACTGACTGTGCAAGATCAGAACAAAGTGATGGGTAACAATAGAGTTGGAATTAAAGCACAGTTGTCTACCTCCCCCCCAAAGTCAGGGTTGTGCCTCTGTACGAGGCAGATTTCAATTCCCATGCATCTTACATTTCTGGAAATATAGACACACACACATCATTCTAAATCACGTCAAGATATATTTAGATAGTGTAGAAATTTTTCTTCTAATTAAATAGAAGCCATTAAGAAAGCCATGCCCAAGCCATACCAAGTCTATTTTTTTTACCATAAAAAATTGAAGAATTAAGATGAATTCCCTTGCCTCTGGAGATGCCAGCGCTAGAGCAGCAGACACATACTTACCAGGAGCTCGGTTAGCAGCGAGGTTGCGGAAATGGCTGCCTTTGATCATTTCCACAGATAATCGCCCTGTTGTGGCATTGTAGGACAGTCCCACCAACAGCTCTGGCACCCCTCCATGAGACAGGGACTGTGTGGATGAAGCACTGTCACTGTGAGACACCACAGATGGGCTAAGCGGAGACTCTCCACTCTGGAGGGGAAGAACACAAAGAGTTCATTGGCCCGTGCTGCGCCCCTCTCTGTGAGAGAAAGCTGATATTATGTTTGGTGAAATTGTGACCCGGTCTTAATGACTGCCAAAGACTACTAATGGGCACTCCGTGTGAATTACAATGTGCTGGGAAAAGCAGCCGTGTATGAGATGGCCTGTGGTACTAGCCGACATATTCATTCCAAGAGTGCTCTCCGTTCAATATTTCCTCTCTAAAGAGAGAACGGACAAAGATGTTATTGCTAGTGTAAATCAAACCTTCAAAGATACATGGGGTGTGAATAATACATTTAATATAGGCCAAGATTCCCTCCTGTGTAATTTGTTCCTGAATGTTTCTGTGGAACCTACCCACTCCAGGCCTGAGCTCTATCTCTGTTCTCTTCACTCTTGATGAATAAGGCAATACAGAAGATGTTTTGTCTCAAAGGTAAAAGAAATGGCCACTGGGTATTGGCCAGTATATGAAACACCTGGTGTCTGGTTCAGCTGCTTAGGAAGTGTATTCCATATAGGAACTTTTGTCTCCTATGGAAAAAAAGCTACACAGGAAGTGAGCACTTGTACTATCTGATATTCGGTAGAGGATCAGATATATGGACTGTGGATCTTGGTGACCTGGGCAGCAGCAGGTGAACCAAGGAGAGAGCCTGGGTTTTTTCTCATGTTTATTCATGTGCACACTTCTGAGTGCCATTGTTATGCACCAGACACATCACAAAGAGAACAAGATAGATGAAGACACTGATTTTCACTAAGGAGCATGAGCAAGCATCAGCCTGGCTAAAGCAAGCCAGCGGTCCCTCTAGCAGACCACTTCCTCTGCAGGACACAAATGTCTTGGGACTTATCTCAGATCTGTATCTGAAATTATTTTCTAAAACTTCCTGCCAGCATCCCAATAGGCAAGAACAATAAAAGGCATCAAATGCTGTGCATGTCCAGGGAAGGCATCATCTTAACCAAATCATGTGTTGTTTCTGTAAGAGCGTCCGAGCTTTCGTGGATCATGATTTGTAAGCAGGATGGCTAGGGGGTTCAATGGGGGCCTTACAGGCTTTGATGCCCAGAAGTTAGAAGTACAACAAAGAAGCCTTTGCATCCTTGGGAAAAAGGGTGCCCATCCTTGTACCTCTACAGAAACCTCTACTGTGGTGCCTCTCATAGGACTGCTTCCCTACCCCTAAAAGTTCTTAAATCCGTGCCCATTACTTAGTAGCCCCTCCTGCATAGATGCATATCTGGCATATAACCATGCTCAATAGTAGATAATAAGTGAGATGATTTCCTTCTTTAGACTGGCTCCTTCTCCCCATCAGCCTGTGCCCCCAATCCAGAGTCTGGCACTGACAAGAACGGGTGTGGCCATACTCATGCCTGGACCTCACAGTGCAGGGTCTCTTTTTGACTCCTCTCTGAATTCTGTTCTGTATGATTTCATGATTTGAAGTAAAGGAAGGATTTGGGTAGGCATGAGACATGATCTGGCTTGTGCTTTCTTGAGCTTATTCTAACCCTTGTGTCAGAAAACAGCAGAGATTTAGAGGTCACCAGCGGGGGACTATTCCACTAGCCCACCAGAGAGCCAGGCTCTGCTCATATCTAAAGAGAAAGCACAGCTTTCAGAGGTCATGGGTGAGCGCTACAGTTTTGGAGCTGGCTATTGGAAAGGCGAGCTTGCCAGCAGGCGGGTCTCAGAAGACAGTAGGTGGCATAGATTTAGAGAGGCAAAAATGAGGGTTTCCAGTATAAAGATGTTCAGGCAGAATTAGACCTTCAGACGGATGGGCCTTCCTGGAACGCTTTTTTTTTTTCCTCCACAATGCCTGTGTGTGCCTCCCTTAGTCTTGAAAATCCACCCACGCATGTCACCAGTGTTGTTCCCTCAATTGTTTGAGCTATGTGGGTTCCTTTCGAGGTTTTTATTTTTTCACTGTCTCAAAAGAACCCTCTCCTGGCCACTCAAAGCCAGCCCTAGCCTGTGGAGCTCTGTTTACCAAGACCTGCCTGTCAACACCCTCCTCCACTAGACTAAGGGATAATAGCTGTCTCCTTGCTTCAGTAAGCTATTTGGCTTATGTAGCACATGCCAGGAAACATCTCCGGATGGATGACTGATTGGTTGACTAACCACAACTGCCTGTTCTTTCTACACAGTTTTGTAGAAGGAGCTCTTCACATCGCATGACAGATAACCCAAAGCAGCAGTGGGGCCGTCCACCTCTCAGACAAGAGAAGCCCTTGGGAGTAAGACACACGGTAGGAGACCAGTCATAAGGATGGAAGGTCTCGGAAGTGTCAGGCATTCGGGGTTGCTGTTGTAGGATGCTCTTGAGTGCTTGTTGAAAGCCTTGCCTCAACAAGTTCAGGCATACACACCTGTAATTCTGGCACTTGGGAAGGTGCGGCAAGAGAATCCTGGATTGGAGGGAATCCTGGGCTACAGATGAGTTTGAGGCCAGCCTGGGCTGCATAGTAAGACTCTTGTTTCAAGAAAACAACAGCAAAAGAGCACCATGTCTGAGAATTATTATAATGTACCCTGGGAATGGGAGGAGTAGGGATGCTTATCCATGAAGTCAAAAGCCTCTCCCTGGCTTCCCATGCCTTCTACTGTGCTGCCACTAGCATTTCCAAGAATGGGTGGAGAATATATCCATCAAGGTACCAGATGACAGGCTTGGAAGACCCAGTGTGCCTGAAGCACAAACGTGGCTTGCTAACAAGGAGGAGAGCCAAATGTAAAATTAAATTAACATCTATGAATCCACAAGCTGAACATTGTAAATCAAGGGCAGGCAACCCCAGGTCTTTGAACACATCAGACCAGCAGTAGCACCAGTTAATATACTCACACTTATATTACTTCTTGGCTCCAGAACCAGAGTCACTTTCATTTCCCCTTCTGGGTGCAAGTGGCTGAGACAGAACAGCTTCTCTCCCATCATCCTCTCTCGGGTCATCTTACGGGCAGCATAGAGGCGGAATCGGACGGCACAGGCAGCCACATCCCTGGGCTCCAGCTTGGCGAAGGTGACCTTCTCTTTGAAGACGGGATTGGGCCCTCTCTGGATGTTAGTCTTGCCCCTCTGTTTCTTACTGGGCAGGAGCACTACATGGACTTGCCAGGAGTTGACACCACTCCGGTCCTTATCTGGAAGGCCCTGTGCTCTCACAATGGTCACGGTGAGCTTCTGGGTTACGGCTCTATATTCAAAGACGATATCTAGGTAACCGCATTTTGAGATAGGCTCCAAGAGCTTGGGTGGCACCTGCAGGCTGGTCCCATCCTGCTGCTGTTACAAGCAGAGGGGAAAACCAAAATATGAGGACAGGAAATGGTGATGTCTTATAGCATGTTAGCAGGTCGCTGCCCCTCGGAGCTTCCTTGCCTCCCAAGCTTTCTGACTTCCAACACATGGCCTTCTTCTGTGTTAGGAAAGGTCTGAGTGCTAAGCCCCTCTATCCAAACTATGACTTCATGGAGAACACAGTGCCTGGCATAGGGTAAGTTTTTGAGGATGTTTCTTTTTTTAAATAAATGAATGAGACACATCTTTCAAGTTGCATTAATGTGCACTGCCTCACGAAAAAGTACAAGTGCCCGCTATGGTTGAAGCCAACTGAGATATGAAGTCCCTAATTAAGTCAACTACCAACTGTGTAAATGCCAACAGGCAACTTTTGAGTCCCAGGGAGTAATTGCTAAGCCTGGAACTGCTGTCTGCGAATCAGAAACTTCCCATGGGCAAACATCCCAGTTGGGGGGCAGGGTGGGGCCTCAAACAACTGATCTTTCAGTGTGTTTTCAAATTTCCTGAGAGAAAAGACTAACAGCTGAGCTTCTCCCCTAATGGCCAGCTGAGTCACTCAAGGACCCTCATTAAGTCAAGGGCTGGGGCCAGAGATTGCATTTCTGAGATGCTTGCCAGGGATGCTGGCCACAGCGAGACCAGTCTAAGCAGATCATTCAAAGGAAAGGCAAAAGAGATCAGTCACAGCAGTCAGCAGAAAGCACTCCTGGAGCCAGGAAACCTGGGTTAAAATGCTAACTCTGTCACTGGTTCTGTTGGGTCCTGGCCAAACTGAAGAGTGTACATTAGTATATGCCTACATAAGAATGTAGGGTTGGGAAGTTTTAGAAAAAATGAAAATTCCTCTTCCCACCAGACTCTGTATCTATTCCCTACAGTGGCATGGAGTTACCTCTTTTCAAGGATGCTTCTTTCGTTACAGAATGCCACTCTTGGCTGTCAATTTGCACGTAGCTATTCATATCTGATGCCCTTACTGGAAAACTAAACTGAACACAATTTACTGTAATGACCACAACACCAACAAATCACTACATCAATATATTTTTTTTAAATTTTTCCCTGAGGGCCCGAGTCTTACCTATAACTAAAGGGGTGTCACTGTGAACCCATTCTTAAAGTAAATAAGTTCTTTATCTATGGAATTGAACTCTAGATGTTGGTTGCTAATTCAGAGCCTGCTTCAAAAACTTACAATAAAGTACCTCAATATGCACATTCATCCACAGAACATAGGGGAAGCACACGGGGCTGTAGAACCAAACGTTCTTTACATGTCAGGTCTTTAGATATTTATAAGCTCCATAACACGGGGCAAATCACCTAATACTTTACATTATTTTTCTTCAGTAGTAAAATAAGGATGATACTCACTACATAGGGATGCTGTGCACTTGACATATCGGAGACATCTAATAAATGCCCTTCCTTTTTAAGATTCAAATTACCCTGCCAAGAAAATTCAGCTTTCTTGAAAAATAAGCGAAGCTTCTTCTATCCTTTCCCCTGCGCATGCAATCATGCATGAGCCTTTCTATTCAGAGGTACTCTGTTTCAAGTGATAGCAGTCGTTGCTATAGAGACTTCTGAATACAACCGACTAGTGTATATATAATATTAGAAGCGAGTCTCCAAGGAGTTAGGCTAACTGAAAAACCAAGGCAGAATCTTTTCTTAAGCTCCTGTCTCCCCTTAAAACTCCTATCTAGTTTAACGTACTCTTGATCATCTACATGGCTTGCCTAGATGCAAATCATAATAGTTAGCCTCTTTTAAGTTCTTAATGTCGGGTACCACATCAACTCTGCGATAGACTTTAAAAGGCAGTTCTTGCACACCTCAACTCCCCTTGAACTCAAATCTTGTTCCATTTTCCTCTACAGGCACAGCATACCTGGGCTCTAAGAAACTGAAGCCTGGCACAGCCCAGCAAGCTCTTAGCTTCTTTTCATAAAATATAACGCTCAGTTCTCATCATTGGTCCATTGGTACCAAAACTTAGAAAGTATTCTGGTTCCCACCATGTTTCAAAATGCCAGCATGTACCCTCATTAATACTCCATGCAATAAACTTTTTCCCATTGGCAAGATGACTAGAGAGCAGGTTATAATTTCATGAAGTATGTCCCACGAGATAAAGCGACTGGTAAAACTGGGTGGTGGCCAACTCAATGGCACATTTTCATCCATAACCTTTTTCTTTCTTCCCTCCCCCTCATTCCCTCATCTATTGAGAATGCACTCAATAGCAAGGTAGGGAACAAAAGCCTTTACCTTTGGCTCTGTCTTACTGGGGAACCCAACTAGGAAACACTGTGCTTTCTGATGCTAATATCTGCCTAATAAGCTGTTATTTTAGCATCTTCATTTCATGGGAAAGGAAACCAAAGCTAAAATGGGCTCTGTGTCTAATACCCTTCCAATCCCAGGGTCACAGCACACCTTACCTAGTATTGAATAGTCAAAATCTCAAGCCGCATGACCTACTTCTTGCTGCCAAACTTTTCACTGTAGATGCTCCTATGTGCATTTGGTGTGTGAGATGAGGATGGAAGGCAGCAGGGATGGAAGCTGGATGACAGTACTATAATGGCCTGACATTCTATTTCAGGTCTCTGCTCTTGACATTAGGCAGGAGTCACTGGCTTCATCATCTACTCCCATGCCAAGGTAAAAGGCCCTGGTGGTAAGGATCTCCCCGCACATCCATCAAGTTATCCATGATACTCCCTGCACTTGCAGGCATCTGAGGAGTCTTGGGCAGAGCTCTGCTACAACTGCTCTGAGAACGCTGGGCGAAGCACAGCCCTGGGCAGCAGCTGGGCTCCCAGTGGGCCAATCCCAGGTATTGCCCATGAAAACTGGGCTTCGCGGCCTCTCCCTGGGTTGATTTGAGACAGAGATTTGTGGAGGTTTGTATTTTCATAGCAATTAATTATTTCAACACACATTACCTATCACTGGGCCACCAAAGGAGCTCCTTGTATGGGTACTGTTAATACTGCTAATCTGTTTGACCTTCCTGCAAGGTAAAACTCTCTTCCTTCTTATCCCCATTTGGCAGATTTTAATTAACTTCTCAAGGCCAACCAATTAATCAGTGGAAAGCAGAGAAGAAAAGTGGGACACCTGGCTCTCTCTGTACGTTTGAAATTGCCAGCTACCTTCCCATCATTTTTTTCCTACCAAGCCCTAGGTCTGCGGGAGAAAGTCAATGGTCTTTGCCAGCTGCGGGTAAACTAGAAAATCCATGATCATAACAGGTAGCCACACCGCGTGAGTGCTTTCCTTCTGAGATGAAATAAATGATTCCTTGAGCTCCCCTGTCCTGATTTTCCCCCTTAAGGTGGAAATGCTTGCATCAAACTGTCAAAACCCCCGTAAGTTTAAAGATTTTCTGTCAAACTGAAAAGGCTTCCTGTTTTAGTAAGATAGTGTTGATGTCATCTTGTGGCCCAAAGTAAATGGATCCACGATACGTTCTGGATGCCAGATACACCAGGGAAGACAAGGTTCTTAACACAGCTAAGAGACAAATAAATCAATGCTTAAGAGGCAAGCTACGCCTGCAGAGCAGCCAGTTACGGGAACTGCCTGGGCTGGATCTGAAGTTCTACAGTAGGAGCACCAAATTACAGTTTTTGTCTCAAAATAGATAGGAGGTTGAATGGCGCGCACGGAGCTGTCTGGGTATTTTTGGAGTCTGAGAACATTCAGCACCCTCAGCATAAGTCATCCATTAAAGCACCAGGAGGCAGGGAACTGGGAGGTTACGTGGAGAAGGCAAGCCCAAGCCTAATGGCACCGTTATCAGGGAGACAGAGTTATCAGCGGGCAGGTAAATAGTTCTGGCTTGTTTTTTGCAGCGAGGGAGACAAAGGGAATATTTTTAAATACTGTGTGGGATTCGATTTGACGCTGAGCAGTGACACCATGGAGAGCAGACTTGCATTTTGTTTCTGTCTTTTTTTTTTTTTTTTTTTGGTTTTAACAAAACTGGGGAAAGCCAGTGGCTGTGGGTGCCTGTGTGGTAAGGATAGGCTCTAACAAACCATAAACCAGGTATCTTTCCATTTCTGGCTCTCAGCAGAAACAGCCTCACAGAGGCGCCAGGACACGCATGCAATCATGTGCACACAGGAATTCTTACACACATCCTACTTCTTCCTACTAACATGAGAACAGCAAGGCTTTGGAACATGATCTTCTACAATTTTCTTTTGCATTTCTTTAAGCATTTATTCATGGTGAACTTTGGGTTCTTCTAGAGAGATTCACCCCACCACCACCACCACACACTTATTTCCTCTGTCGTAATCAATTCATTCTATACTTGCAATCATATGGGTCATATGAATATTGACTACTCAATGTTTATCTAAATTGATTTCAAATTAGATATTAAATACCACTAGCTAATGCTTCTTAGTATCAGGGAATCATAGAATGTGTGGAGCTCACAAAGAACAATCAGAAATGCCTAGGAGATAAAACAATGTTTGTAAAACCCCTTACTGTAGTAGCTGGGGTCCCTCTCCATCATGGCTGCCATTGTTGTCATGATTAGTCCTACTCAGACATAATAGACAAGCTTTAATTGAAAGATAGATTCATAAGTTGCATCTTCCATCAAATGTTTATTACAAAAAGCATTATCAATGGCCAGAGAATTTTTACCTTCATTGCTACCTCCCAGACCTTCAGCTCAACTCAAATCTACAACGATCCTTATTACAATTTCATGTGGACTTTCATTTTGAGGGACATTTACTTTAGTAAATTATCTAGTAATTTTTATTTTAGCAACCAAAGCTGAAGATTTGGGGTGAAATAGAACATCATCCACTTTTCCACAAAGGAAAGCAATCAGGCCCTCCAAAGATCTGCAAGCCCCTTTGTATGAGAACAACCCCATGAAAGCTTATTCCCTGACAGCTCTTCTCCATTCTGCCAACCATATTATTTTTCTCCTTCCATTTTGAAAGAATGTATCTGTGATTCTTTTATTACCATTCACAGAGACTCTGGTCGCCTAGGCAAATAGGTTTTCTAAGCAGGCAATACTTCCTGTCTGGAGATATCCGATGGGGTAGGGAGGAAAGGAGTGAGTGCATGGTACTGAAACAAAGGATAGAAAAAACTTGCCAAAAAAGGAAAGAAAGCCAACAACTCGCCTCTGAACTCCACACAGAGGAGCTGTGAGTGGCATAGGAATCTTCAAAGCCCCGATTAGTAAACACGGTCTCCGCCTCCAGGATGCTCTCCACACAAGGACGACTGAGGCTTCGGACCACGCCAGTCTCTTGATGACAAGGACCATGGTGTCTGCTGTCTCTGCTCTCACAGGGAGACTGTGAGAGGGTAGTGATGGGCTGATCTTCGTAAGACAGAATCTCAGAATAACTGAGTTGGCTGGTTCCATCCAAATCTAAATTTGTAATAAAAAACCATTTCAAATACATTATATTTCATATCTTTTGAGCTAGAGAAATTGAACAATAGTAGCTACAACAGTCAAGACTACAGCAACAAAACGTATAATAATAACATCCACAAAGACAATACTGCCCACATGATGGATAAGCGTTGTCCCTGTACTCAAAAAGACTACTAGCTTATTATGTGAAATAAGTAAGCTTAATACTTTATGCATGTGTGTTTGTCTGTTTGTGTTTGCTGGTGGGCATGCATGTGTGGCCATGCATGTGGAAGCTGAAGGACAACATCAGGTGTCATTGTTAGGAATGCAATCCACCTTTTTTAAGACAAGGTTTCTCATTGGCCAAGAGACCACCAATTCAGTTACACTGGTTGACCCATCCCTAGAATAACAAACATACAACACCACACTGCACTTTCTTATGTGGGAACTGGACATTGGACACAGGTCTCTGTTCTTACAAAGCAAGTTCTTTATAACCTGAGACACCCCCACAGCCCTGGTTTAATACTTCTTACTCCTTAATATTATGAATATAAAGAATGGCTATGGCAGATGGTGGTGGTACACATCTTTAATCCCAGCACTCAGAAGGCAGAGGCAGGCGGATCTCTGTGAGTTCAAGGCCAACCTGGTCTACAGAGTGAGTGCCAGGACAGTCAAGACTATACAGAGAATCCCTGTCTTGAATCCCCCCCCCAAACAAACAAATAAATAAATAAATAAGAAAGGTAAAAGTATTAAACCAAGTCTTGGAATGTCTGAGTTGATAAAACACTTGCTTTGTAAGTGCAGGGACCTAGGTCCAATGTCCAGTACCCATATAAGGAACTTAGTGCTTTTCTTTCTCATCCTCTCTCCCATTGCCTCCAATCCTCCTTGTCTTTCCTTTCCTCCCCCATATGTCTCAAAATCCTATCCATCTGATTTTATACCTTTAGTGTCAGCAGACAAAGCAAACCCGACAGGTTTCTCCCAAACAGTGCTTCCAGCCCTGGCATCCCCACCCCAGGTAAGATGTCTAACCTCTTTAGCCCCCAGTCCTTCTCAATACTCCACAAACATGAGAAGCATAAACACAGTGAGCGGGGCAGTATACTGGATGGTTTTGTGTTAACTTGGCACAAGCTAGAGTCGTCAGAGGAAGAAGCCTCAGTTGAGGAAATGCCTCCATGAGATCCATCTAGAAGGCCTTTTCTCAATTACTGATCAATGAGGGGAGGGCCCAGTCCATGGCAGTACTACCATCCCTGGGCTCATGATCCTGGGTTCTATAAGAAGGTGGGCTGAGCAAGCCACGTAAAGCAAGCCAGTGAGCAGACCCTCCATGGTCTCTGTACCAGCTCCTGCTTCCAGGATCCTGACCTGTTTGAGTTCCTGCCCTGACTTCCTTCAGTGATGAACAGCAAGGCAGAGGTGTATGCCTAACAAACCCTTCCCTCCCCAACTTGCATTTTGGTCCTGGTGTTTTGTCAGAGCAACAGAAACCCTAACTGAGACAGGCAGCCAACAGGCAACCTAATTCAGCTCTTATGTGCCCTTGCAGTTGCTCAGATGAGATGTACAGCATCTGCTCCAAGAAGACATCAGCACACACAGTCTGTCTGCTGCAACATTTCCACTAAGCCTTTTGAATGACTTTCCAAAGTAGTCATGTAGTACCTACTGAAGCAGTCAGGTAGAAAATCATGTGGAATCTTGGTGACAGTAATGAACTAGGGTATATAGGGTTGATACATTGATTCAAGCGCAAAATACATGATGTGGGGCTTGGAAATGGCTCAGAGGCTTAAGCACTTGTCATGAAATCATAAGTATAGGAGTTGTAATGCCCAGAACCCACGTAAATGTTAGGTGGGCAGGATGGCACATCTGTAATTCCAGTGTCAAAGTGGCAGAGACGAGGGATTCCCAGAACAAATTGGCTGGCTAGACTAAGCTTAGTAGCAAATTCTGAGTTTGACTGACTGACCCTGACTCAATGACTACAGTAGAGAATGATCAGGAAGTCTCTCAACATCAGCCTCGAGCCTGTACATACATGTCCATACACAGGCACAGACACACACACACACAAATATATTACATATAATATATAAACTATAATCATAAATATAAAATATATAAGGTATAATTAATATATATTCCTTCTCATGTATATTTTTAAAAAATACGATTCATGGAGACCAAATTAGCACAACTTTGGACTCTGGATTCCTAGTTTTTCAACACCACACCAGTCACTGAAAAAATTCCTCTCTCTATTGTGTTATTCTTAAATATTCAGTCCAGGCTCCTAGGAAACGCTTTCACAGGATGCCACAAAAAATGCTAGATTCATACTTTCAGTAGTTTGGCAAAAGACACTTTTTTAAATGCCACAGCAAAACGACAGAATGAGGGAAACTTCTCATGCAAAAAACCTACAACAATAAAGCAGGATTTTCTCCTAAGTCTCTAATTAGCACACCCATTCCTCACAAACATGAACAGTGAGATGTCCTATTAAACAGTGAACCATCTATCAATGTGTGCAGCACCCAGCAGGACTTCAGCACAAAACCTAACTTTGCCAAGAAATTATCCCTATAAAATTGTCTCGTGACTTTAACTCCTATGGCGTTAATACCTAGATCAGTAATGTGGGACTTTCAACAGCTGCATTAAGGCTTGAAACATTATTCATAACTGAAAAAATAGAACTGTATTAATGTAACAAAGCACTTGCCATGACAGACAAGCAAGGGATGAATTAGAACATCAAGTCTGGTCTACAAGTCAAGTAGCAACAAGAAGGAAAGGAAATGGTAGGTCACCTTTCTACACAACAGAAAGGTTCCCTTGCCTTTAAATGACAGAGGTCACACCACCTTAAACACATATGTAAAGGTAATAGCCTATTGTCACAGAAATAGATCCTGGATTCTTAGAAATTATATGACATAATTGTGTGGCATCAACTAAATTGATGTGATTAGATACAGTATTCAAGTTGTTTGATTTATGAGTGAGTCACTTTAATGGAAAACTCTATTATCCAGTTACTGTCTACCATACTCTATATCTCGCCATATATAAAGATTTCCACTTACTATCCACAGTGGTCCATCTGTATGAAATTTTCACTGGGTTATGGATGCCAATCATTCAAACACTAATAGGAATTGATGGGACATTATTTTGCAGGTGATTGAAGCAGGAGACAATCAGTTAGTTAAAAGAGAACTGAGGCTTCCCTGGAGAATTGTATCTAAGAATGGAAGATCCAGCTCATATCTGAGAGCCTACAACTACTTCCTCACAGCCTACTCCAGGGAGGCCAAAGCTGGAGATTTCTGTATCTGCCCAGTGTGATCAGATCAGCTAATTTTTTGAAAGAAAACTCTTAAAATACACACACGTGTGTGTGTGTGTGTGTGTGTGTGTGTGTGTGTGTGTGTGTGTGTGTGTCTGGTTGGTACATCATCCCAAACAAAACTGGCTACAGACATCAGAGACATGAGTTGTTTTTAGTGATATAAAAAACACAATATCTATCTTTTATAAAACATCTCAGTGGGTATACCCAAGTTTTTGACATTGTTGTTATCTACAAATTTGACACTCAGAAAGTCCACAGTAGCATTATGAATATTTTCATGTCTCATAATGTTTTAAATAAGTTAATTATTTTGCATTTGGGGTATATTTGTAACTCTCCTGGATCACATGTAGCCCACGGGCTGCAGTTAGAGATGCTGATAACAAGCAGCTACTTTTAATTAGCTTTAAGGTGACTACTCAAAACAAACCAAAAAAGCACACCCAACAAGTCAACAATTAAGCTTTAGGCTCACACTCTGCCTGGAACTCAAGCTTTCTGTTACAAGAAAAAAGAACTCATGAACTTTCCAGGTAAATAGACGAAACTAGAGAAGATATTATTGAGAGGTAACCTAAGCTCAAAAGACAAACACTGCATGTTCTCTTTTATTGGTGGCTCCTAACTCCAAATCTTGAGATATAAGCATATAGTAGTATACTATACACTATTATAAGGTAGTAACCACAGAAACCAGGAAAGAAAAATGGGATCACTGCCAGGATATGGCATGTGGGAAGCAATAGAGAAGGGAATAGCATAGCACACGTGACATAATCAGGAAAATGGGCAAAGTGGGGGTTAGGGAAAGGAAGGGAGGTAAATACAGAAGGAGATGGGAGGGAGGTCAAGGGGAATGGCCTGATAGGGGATATGGGGGAGGAGGGACTCTGGAAGAGGGAGGGAAGTAAATGCAGGAAAAAGAGAAATCAGCACATACTGGGCAAGAGTGCTGTAAAGTGCCATCTTCTGGCCATACCATGGCCACTGTACTCAGGCACTCAGCATCAGAGGCTACCTGCACAAGACCTGAACAAGATCAAGCCAGTTAACATTGGAGCATGGATAGGAAAGGGGTCTGAGAGGCTTCATTCCTAGTTAAGGAGCTAGCGCAGGTGATGGCCGCTGGGGGAAGGGGAGTCATTGTTCACTGAGCCTCTGTAGATTACCCATGCTCCCATGAATGGCCTTACCATCACGTTTGTGTGTGCAGCACTAGTTGGGCTCAGTTGGTTTGAAAGGGAAAAAAAAGAGGATATAAGGCTGGTGTAGTTGTTGGAGCATAGGAGTTGAAGGTGTGTGTGAGATCAAAATCTACTGTATACATTTATAAGATTCTCAACGAATATATTATTTAGTGAAAGAATGAGTTGGCAACAGTGTAAAGCATAGGGTAAGATACCTGCAACTCATCCCAAATAAAGATTTCACTTGGATTTTGAACATTTAATTTTGTTGTCCAACATTTTAATGCACTTTTAAACAGGAAAAAAAAATGGTCTACAATTAAACTGAATCTAAGTAAAAATAAAATAGCTAAACAGAAAGGAGGTGAACTATAAAGGAAAATTTATTCTTTAAGTAATTCCACTGGCGTGATGATGAATAAAAGGAAATGGCAGGAAAAATAAGCAATGCAAACATTAATCTTCCCACAGCCTTGATGGCCTCAAATTTAGCGTGCAGCTATTTCTATAAAACCCTTTGGATTTTCCTCAGAGTTTACAGTAATTCATCCAATGTGGTAGACTCTGTCCTCTGTCCAATAGAGAGAATTTTATCTTTTCTATCACTACCTGTCAAAAATTCAGAATTACTAGTTCTGACAAGGATAAGTTACCGTGGATTCCAGGAAGGTAAGGCTGGGTGGCTGGCTCCATTCTCTGAGCCTTCGCCAGTTATATAAATCAGACCCGAGACGCCCGGGCTTCTGGGAAATGGGGCCATTAGCTTTAGAATTAAACAAGCGACTCCCAGGGAATCAACTACTATTAACTTTCATTAGCCAGCATTTGCCTACTTGGTGGAAAGAAAGCAAGGCAGAGTGGAACACTAGGGAACAGGAAAGAGTCGGGGAGGGAGGGCCGAGGGTCTGCAGCCATTTATGTTGTGGTTTGCTAAAATAGGTCCTGTTGAGCTGTGTCAATAAGTCTAACTGCATGATGAGTAGCAAGCTTTTCCTGCCCTGCAAACAGGGTCCTGTTGGCTAGTTGAGCCTTTGTTCTTTTTCTGCTAATCCTAGTTTCATTGCCTAATCAAAGTCTCTAAATTACGGTTTCTCAGTTCCTCTTTCTCAAGTTAACGTGAAAGATGTACTATGATGTCCCCATCACTGTGGCTGCCAAGCTTCCCATGAGAGAAAGAAGGCTGGAGGCTGCAGATCACTGTAGGCATAGAGGAAGCTGGATGGGGCCCATTCTCTCTAGCCTTTTATCAACTGCCTTTCCCAGATTCTTCTCCGGTTCAGCATCTATCTCTTTTCGGGACTCCAGGCATCAAGAGGATGAGAAGCATGGAGAAATGCTATACTATTCTTTGTGGACTCTTTCCCATTCCATGGTTTCTTTTCTTTTCCCTCTCTGGACTTTACAAGCACAAGTATTTAAATTACCCACCATTATTCTCAGCGCTGGCCAGCCCTTGCCTAGATGGAGAGAAACAAGCTGAATTGAATACCTTCACTAGCAGACACTTCAGCACTGTCTTGTCGGTGCACGGACAGCAAATGGTTGCATTTTGTTTTTGGCTCCAACTCTGTGGTCTTTCCCTTTTCAGGTGCTCCTGTACGAAAACTCTGGGATCGGGACACAGAGATCTCAAACTGCTTGGTCACATCTTCGTCACTCTCAGAAGATGTGGACGGCTCCTCGTCATCCCCAAAGCTGTTAGCTGGAAATAAACAAGAGTCATGAGTCTCCTGTGTGCCCTGTGATCCAACCCAGAGATGGACAAACCAGGAAAAGGAGAAAGAAGTGTGGTGGTTAGCCTGGGTGGAACAAGTTCAAACTGGATAGAAAGGATTTAAAGCACTCTTAAAACAACTCTTCCCACCAAAGGGATAGCTCATAGCATAAGTAGAGAGAGATGGCTGGTACCCAGGAGGAAACAGTAGGATGGCCAATGGTCCTGCTGGTGGTGATGGTGCATAGAACCATAACAGGAAAAGCCGAGCTGCTACAGGCACATTTGCCCAATATGAGTTCTTTGGAAAAGGTGCACTTTGTCTTTGTTGCATTTATTAAACCACACAGAACCACGCCCTCCTTCAGAGAAGAGATATTTGCAGCTAGGATTTTCCAGAGGCTTCCGTGCATTGTAGAGAGATCACTGTGTGTATGGGTTTCTACTTGTTTGAATCACAAATGTTCTAAACATTTCTCAACTCAATCCGAATTACTGCTTTTAATGTATTTTACTGGGGCTGGAGAGATAGATCCGTGGCTAATGTGTTTGCCATGCATGCATGAAGAGGACAGAACTATGGATCCCCAGCCCCAATGTGAAAAACCGAGTGTACCAGCATGCACTTGTAACCTCAGTACTGCTGGCCTAGACACAGGCAGATTCTTAGAGCTTGCTGGTTAATAGAGTTAACCAATTCATAAGCTCCAGGTTCAGAAAAAGGTCCTGCTAAAATACATATCAGAGAATAATAAGATACCTGATATCAACCTCAGACCTCCACATGAGCACACGGGCATGTACATGAGCAGCTGCACCATATATATGTACAAATATGTATATATGCATGTAGACAAATACACATTTGCATATATATCACTGGGTATATTTGAGGTTTACATGATACTATGAGAAAAAAAAACTTGCTGTAGTGAGAAAAACTGACCTATTTTCTCAAATCCCTACTTGTTTAATATGTGACAAGGGAGACTACAATCTACTTACGTAATAAAAATCTCCAGTACAATACAGCATATAGACTAGACCCTCAGGCTGTGCTTTTAATACGAGAAGCTTTAGCCTTCATATCTATTATGCTGCATCCTTTGAACCACCTTCCCCACACAACTCTGGAAAGCCTAATTATGCCTCTGTTTTTATATACTGTACTCCCATTTTTATTTTCTACATAAGTGGGATCATGCAATAAACTTCTCCCTGTGTCTAGCTTATTTCACTTGGTCTGAGATTTTCTGGGTCCATTCACATTGTGCCAAATGGAAAAGCCAGTCCATTTTCAGACTAAATAATACACTTTTTAGAAACGTGTATACGCACTCACATATGCACATGTATTCTTTATCCATCTCTCATTTAGAAACACAGCCGTTTCCATATCATTATGCTATAATGAACATGGGATGCAGATGTCTTTATGAGATGGCTTTTCCTTCCTGTGAAGCTCTCAGAACAGGGCGGCTAGGGCATACACAGCTCCCCTTTACATTTCTGTAGGACCCTCCAAACTGTCTGCTCCAGTGGCTTCACCAGTCAGACGTCCTGCCAACTGCAAACTAGGTTCCCACTTCTTGTTCTTTGGTTGTTCTGATCGCAGTCATGCTAAGGAGACACCATTTAGATTATTTGTGCATTTTCCCACCAGCACACTTGGAGTCTCTCACTCTCTCCGACATACCCAGAATACTTGTGATTTTTAGTCCTCTGCCTTTGTTACTCCTTCTGCCTCCCTGACTCCCAGGCAGGCTGGTTCTTTCCCATTCAGGTCTCAGCTGGGCTGTTCTTCCACTCTGGAAGCTTCCTGATCATCCTCCCTTGACTAGTCCTCATCTCCGTCCTCTCTTCTCCTCTAGAACATCTACAAAAATGAGCCTATCACATCCCTTGTTAACTGATGTCATCCTATTATGTAAAACAATGTTCGTTACACAGTAAGTACAAACACTTGTTAAATATCGAGCATTTGGTGAATACTTAGTATTGTCCCAAGTCTGAGCACCCACACACACCTTCATCCACTGCCCTCTGTTACTGAATGCTCATATCCAGTCTCCCATCTAGACTTATTAAGAATGTAACTCATCTTTGAGTTTTCTATCTAGATATTATATCATCAGAACATCCTTCCTTTACCCCATATTGGAATAGAAAGGAAGGAGAGGAGAGGAGAGGATGGAAGAGACAAGATGGTGGGAAGCAGGGGAGAAGGAAGGAAAGGGTAAGTCAGATAGAAGTCCAACAATGGCTGCAGATTTGCTACCAATTAAGGTTACACACCCATATTTGAGTCAACACAGCCTGACCTAGACCCCTGGAGTGCAGAATTGTGAGTAACGGGTGTTAGGGAGGTCCTTACAACGCTTGCTCATGTTAGCTGCTACTGTGGCCTACTTAATCCCTGAGGCCCTGTGTCCTTCGTTTGGGATCATTTTTAATGTCTCCATCATTTCCCCCATGTTTTTGTAAGCATCCAACTCCTCTAAGTCCATCACTGCTGACTAAGGGCATCGACGTTCAATCTGTTCCTCGCAGCTCTTCATGGAGCATCTGATTCACACGTGAGAATGTTCTTATTTTACGTGAGTGTTACTGGTTCCTTATAGCACCATGTTAGGACCACAAAAATGTCCAAAGAAACTACACCTCTCACTAAATGCTCCAGTAAGGTCTACAGATAGCATTCCACCAGAAAACCCAACAATGAATAGTCTCTTCATGCCTGCAGGTGTTGGGCTTAGTATTCAGGTATTGTATGGACCACTACATGAAGGAGAGAACCAAAAATCAGCAGGGATACAATTAAATTCCCTCTGTCTTAGAGTGCAACAACAGCTAAGAGCCTAGGAGGTAGCCAAGCGGACGTACGGGAGGGGTGGTTGACTTAGACATGCATTAGCACCGTTCCCAAGTCTGCAATTCCATTTGTATACTTAGGCCAGCTTTTAAAATTTCAATAGCCACAAGTCATTCATTTCATATGCACATGTCAATGTAGACTATTCCCCTACCTAGACAATTACTCATGATAATTAATCTATATGCACACACATTCCTTGACATTTTCCCCCAGCGAGTTGCTGACAATCTACAGAGCAATATAATAACCATATAGTAACTTAACATTTACCATATCCTCAGCATTCAGTCTTCTTGGAACTTGGTATGTTCCATTTACTGATCATGGACTATCATCATTCCCATTGAAGAGATAAACAATGACAGAAAACAGTAAGTCATGTAAGAAAACAAAGCACAAAAAGTAGCAAAACACAGAACCCCTATTCCTAAGCACTTTACATACCATCAAATGTCATCACATCGGGAAATAGAGCAATGGATAGACTACTTTTTGAGCAAAGAGAGAAAGAGCTTCACCATTTAGCCTTAATTCTGCCAAAATTGTGTTCTCTCTTTCCTAGATGAAAGAGAAGAGCGGTGAGAAGGGCAGCTGGTCTACACTAGTGTGGGCAGGCAGCAGGAGAACTGGCCTGTCACTCTGCATCTGACTTAAATATAACTGCACCTGCTGCTCTAAACCTGACTTCACAAGGATCTCAGAGCAATCTTGGTCTAAGAAGGAAACCTGCAATTGCCGCTGAATACCACTGGAAAATGACAGTGACACCAGTCAAGTGTCACAGCAATCCCATGTTCAGCCTCCAGCAGGGTTGTGGTGGTTTGAATAGAAAGGGCCCCTATAGATTCATAGATTTGATTGTTTGGTTGACACAGAGTGGCACCTTTAGGAGGTGTGGCCTTGCTGTAGTAGATGTGGCCTTGTTGTTGGAAGTGTGTCACTGGGGATAGACTTGGCGTTTTCAAATGTTCAAGCCAGGCCCAATGCCTTTCTCTCTTCCTGCTGCCTGCTAAGATGTAGAACTTTGAGCTCCTCTCTGGCACCATGTCTGACTGCATGATAATCACGCTTCTTATTTTGATAATATGGACTAACCTCTGAATTATAAACCAGCCCCAATTAAATGTTTTCTTTCATAAGCATTGTCATGATCATGGTGTCTCTTCACAGCAACAGAACTTTGACTAAGACAAGGATTGAGGCATTCCTCTTGTACTTGACAGATGCTCACTTATTTAGTCTACACAATGACCCAATGACATCATTAAATGTTAACATGACTATTTGGTTAGTGAGGGCCTAAGGCTTAGTGGCAGTCAGTAACAGTTTTAGTAGGGAATCAAGATTCTTGCTCCAAAGGCAATACTTCCTCAAGGGGAAATCAAAATCAATCTTCTTACATCTTATATATAAACTGTGCATTCTTGCTAGGAAAATGAAATCACATTGCTTGAGCTGGAGAAGGACTCTTGTGAGCATCTATTTCCCATTTAAAGAGGGAAAGTCATTAGCCCATAGGCAGCCCAAGCCAGGACCAATTCTAGTTCTCCAGTACTTGCAATAAACTGTGTGGCCACATAACTCTCCAGTCCCACTTCCTAATGGGTTTTCCACAAAATTCAAATTTTGGCTATTATCCACTTGAATAATCCATTTACCTGCCTTGAAATGAAACTATGTCAACAACTAAATAGCTGATCTGGGTTTCATTTAATTTAGTCTCTGAAAAATCAGTCTCAGATAAATTATGACACTTATTTCAAAGAAAAGGCAGAATTTGGTGGAGCACCACGTGAATTTTAAGTTCAAACTCCTTTTGAGATAGATGTCTGAAAAGAGTACAGGGTTAGGTTTTTTACTAAAATCTTGACTCCTTTAGCAATTAGCCTGCCAATGTGTCAGGAAAAAAAAATACTCCATAATTATCTTGGGTGTAGATGAATTACTTTGCTATGTATTCATCTTCAAATGAAGTTCTGTTTATCTCATTCAATCAGAATGCAGACAGAGTTTTGATAGCGGTCACAGAGGACTGTCCTCTAAGCCAAACTACCTCCATCTTTGGGAGTTCAGCTGAGCCTACCCACCAAAGATCCTTCGGGATTTTGTCAACTGTTGAGATTCCCTCGTGGAACAGGGAAAACAGATAGAGACACAGGGCCCTTGCCTGAGTCTCCAGACACCCAACAAGTTGTATGAAATTCTGCCTTAACTGCATGTGGCAGTTGCCTCAGGGAGGGTTGATACACATGGAGAGAGAGAATATGGTTGAAAAAGAACTAGGGGAAAGGCCTCAACATACACAACTGTAGAAAATCCCTCACCCCTTCTGGGTAAAGACTTCCCAGGGCAGCCTTCTCAGAAAAAGCAGTTACCTCCTGCAAACAACCCTTCGCCTATGCTCTGTGAGGAAGCTCAAAAGACTCATTGATTCTTAGAGCAAACTTGTTTTAATTGTGCCTGGGTTTGTCTTTGGGACCTTGGAAGGAGAGGTGGACATGTATACCTCCCATTTGGAAGGATTTTAGCAATAGTATGTAAATACCCTCCACCAAAGAGAAGTCAGAGTCTTTCGCCATCCTTTGGATGCATGACCACTTAGCTTTGCCTTCTTTATTTACACACTGCCAGGCTAGAACCGAGGGCTTCTCACACTTCCAGAGTTCAGAGTCTAGATGACAGTGACCCATCAGTGCCAAGTCCCTACTGCAGCAGACACAGAATGCCCCTCACTCTAATTCTTAATACGTTTTGTTTCTAGTTTAAGGAGGAGCAAAAGAAATTCTGCTTTTATATTCCAGGTGAGAGAGACAAGACAGAGTGTTCAGAACAACACAAGTGGCTGGATGCAGCAGCTGCCAAGGTTAGACGTGCAAGAAGAGCGTGAATGAAGCTGCCAGGATTTGAATCTGAAAGTTTCCATTAAGAAATTTACAGTCTTCACACCAGGAGCATCAGCATCTGCATATTGACATGCCCTATTTCTGAACGTTATGGAGAGAACTAAAGGAAATGAACGAGGCATTTGTACTTAGCCTGTGCTTGGCACAGAGCATACTCAGACATTAATTGTTATTCCTACAAGTGCCATCACGGCATTGCCCTGTGTGTAAGCCCCTTGACATGGGATTTCATTGACATGCAAAGGAACAAATGTGCCTGTTTTCTCTCGGGGTCTGATGTGAAAGTCAACCATCAGGCGTTTTGGAGGAAAACAGTAGAAGAAACAAGGCTAGGATAGATAGTAGGAGATGAAAATAATCATGTGGGTTGTGTTTCTCACCTTGCCTTGTAATCCTTTCTCCCAAGCCTGGAGGTGGAGTGCTCTGTGGGAATTAGCAGCACTGTCTGGAGGTGGGCAGTGCCCAGCACCTGCTCATTTTGTTGCTTCTTTAGGGGAAAAGAAAATTTGAAGGAAAAAAAAAATCCTACCAACTGGCAATGCAAAAGAAGGGTTTCTCGAGCGTGTCTGCTCTATTTTACAGATGGAGAAAAAAAAATGTAAAAGATCACTGCAGCTCCAAGCTTATTAATTCCTCCCACCCACACAAGAGCAATTAGGTGGAGCCAAGTATTGCTCACATCTTATCAGCTGGGAGCAGAGACAGGTGGGCGTGGGCTGTGCGGAGCAGTGCCTGGTGCCATCCGGAACTAAGACTGCAGGAAACCCCTTTGATAGACAGCTTCTCAAAGACCCACAGTGAACATCTTCCCAGTGAGTGGAAAAGGACAGGAATGAAGGCAAGACGCTGGTTAAAATAAAAAAGCAGAAGGGAGGTCAGATGGGACAATCTCAAATCCTATGGGACAAGGTCCCCTGTAGTGGCATTTCAGTTGTATTATAACAAATACAGACTGCTTCAAGATCCAAGAGTAAAACAATAACACTGGTCAGCCTTCCAGACCTGACCAGTTACGGTAACACCCACCTTTAATCCCAGTAACCACAATGACATGCACCGTTATTCCCAGTAGCCATAGAAATTGGGTTGTGCATGCCTTTAATTATCAGTGGTGCATGTCTTTAATCCCAGCCTTAGAGAGGAATATAAGACAGGGCAAGACAGCTCTCAGACACAGTCTCATTCTGAGATTCTGGGAGGCAGGATCGCCATTTCAGACTGAGGTTGAAGTGGAGAGCCAGTGGTTGGGTGTTTTGCTTTTCAGATCCTCAGGTTGAACCCCAAATTCCTGAGTTTTTATTAATCGTGCTTCAGTCCCCTTTCTAAGAGTGTGGTTCCTGAACTCCATGCAAGGAAAGGGCTGATAAGCCTTCCGATACTGAAGATTTCCAGATTAAGCTCTGTGAAGATCAAGTGTTCTTCAATGAAATGCAAGAGTTCTGTGGAAACTGGAGTGCTGGCCGGCGCTCTGTGGATGTCAGGGTCTGTTTCCCGACCACTCGGGATTATTTTGTTTGGATACGGTTTCTCTTTTCTATTTCTTTCTCCACTGGATAAATGTGAAAGCACTGAAAACTGCTGATAGCCCTCAAGCCTTTGATCCTGCAGAGTGGAACCCTATAGGCATGGAATTACTTCTGAGAATCAAACAGCTTGTTACTGAGAAGGGAGGGTCAGGGTCTGGCTGTCCTGTGTGCCCCTGTTTTGTAGCCCCAGACCTTCCACACTCTATTTCAACAATTCTCCTTCACATAGGAACAAAGAAATGAAATAACCCATGATAGCTAAATAGGAATGAGGCAAGTCAAATATCTGTCACTAAACTTAGCAATACAGAGAGCACTGCACTAAAACCAAGTTATAACATTATTTCAGTTCAGATAACACTAGGGTGATTTCCACAAATAAAAAAGTAAATACAAGTGCAGGTTTGTGGCAAAAAAAAAAAAGAAATTTGAACAAATTAGTTGTAAACACGGAACAAAAGCAGGCAAAAACTGGATTTTAATTTAAAGAAAGCTTCTTTGCTGTGTGAAACACATAGCTATAGATTTTCTTGCTGAAAGTACTCTGGCATCTGGGAGGCACAGGGCTTTAGGACTCTTGTCAGAGGCCTTAGTGACTTGAGAAACTAGAAGACAGAGTTCAAGGCAATCAGAGCAAGCTAGAAATAAGCAGGGTAGGCTCCCAAAATGGAGGGAGCCATGGAAAAGGAACCCCAATATCTACATGTGAACTTAACCTTTAACTAAAACCTGAAGTATTTTTGTCTGGGGGGAGAAACCCTAAAACAGAAGGTTGGAAAAGGTGGCCATGTGTGCCTGAAGCTGCTCGCTTCAAGGGAAACTGAGGTAGGAGTTAAAATCGGGTCAAGTTAGAGGAGTTGTCAACTACCTCAGTCTTGTCACCAGACTCTGGAGGGTTGGTCCTGGAAGTGAGACCAAGAGTAAAAAGGAAACAGAAAACTAATGAGACGTAAAACTAACTCTTCATGAGACAAAAGGAAGCAGCTGTCATCTCAACTGGAGAAAAACAACCCTCCCTCAAGAAAGATGACAGATTCCAATGACTTCCCATTTCACCCACTGTAGGGATAAGTCCCGCCCCTTAGGGGGCGTGTTCGCCTCTGGCTAATGTTTACCTATAAATCTGGCGTGCTCGCAGTGCTTGTTTCTGCTTTCCTGGTCTCCGTGGGAACGGTGGTTCTGTAAGTCTATTTCTCCATTAAAGCTGTATATATATTTTTACAATATGTCTGCATTCGTTTACGCCGTTACAACCCACAATGCTCAGTGCACAGCCAGAAATCACCTGACTCACAGAGAAACAAGGGAAGTACTCATGTCAAGGCGGGAAATGAGCCAGCAGAAGAACTAACCCCAGGATAACCTGGAAGTGAATGTCAGAAAAGAGAATGATCACAAAGAATATGCAGAATGTGAAACTCAATGTAAAAGAACAGAACCACAAAACATATATCTAAATGTCTTAAAGCTGAAAACCATCTCTGCGATGACTTTGAAATGCAACTGGATTGGCTTTATAGGTGATCGGAAGTGATAATAGTCCAAGAACCACAGCAGAAAGTAACCAGTATACAGAATATAAACATCTGAAGAAAGTAAACAAGTCCTTAGAACACCAAACAGTCCAAAACAAGTTTCTGTGGGATCAAAAGCAAATAAATAAAAGGCAAAAATATGGAAGACAAATATTTGAAAAACAATGGTTTAGGGTCTCTCAAACACACACACAGATTACAGTATCAATATCAGACAGACAGCATTGTAGTCAACTAAACAAAAAAAAAAGAAGACAGACGACTGATAAGTACAAGATCAATAAAAAACAAACACATTAAGTGCGGCCAAACAGTACTATAAATTGATTTTCCCAGAAGCAATGGAAACCAGACACAATAGAATGACATATGTGAACAAGATGGCCAGCCATGAACTCCACATCTACAGGCAATATCCTTCAAGCAGGAAAATAAACAGCTTCATGTAAAATAGAAACAGAATTCAAGAGACCTGTACTTTAAGAAGTTGTAAAGGAAGATAGAAGGCAAAAATGATTGAAAAAAAGACAGGAAAGAAGAAGGGGGATGGCAAATCACTTAATGGGTAAAGGCACCTGCTCTCAACAACCTGAGTTTGATCCCCAAGGCCCATATGGAAGGGAGAGATGTGACTCTTACAAGCTGTCTACTGACTACTACGTGCATGCTATAGCATACACACACACACATACATGCATATGCACACACACGTATGCACACACATGTGCACACACACACAATACAAAAAAGAATTGAAGTTCAGAGCTGATAGAAAAATGAATGACAATAGAAATGATAAATAAGTGGGCAAATAGTTGAAAAGATACTTTTAATTTTAGTGTTTCTTAAAAAAATTAACTGACTAAAGAGCAAGTGTATTACATCTTGGGGCTGATAAAGTATGAAAACAAAAAAAGAAGGCAGTAAGATTGCATGCCAGCGCATGGCACACACTACATAGTACTGTCAAGCACACATGCTATAAAGTAGTACGACTATAATTCACCAAAGACTGTGGGAAAATGAGCATATGTGGTCCTAGAGCAACCATCCCCTGAGTAAATCACACATAGGGATAGCTAAAATTTCAATAAAGGAGTTAAAATCGAATGTTTGGGAGACGGGTGATAAATGTATCCATTAAGCAATGAAAGAAACTTTAGATGGGAAAAAATATAACCAAGAGAAAATAAGAAAGAAAATTAGACAGTGAAATCAGGTGATGCCCATACACTCAATTCAAATGAACATGTGCCCCATGTGTAATTTACAGCTTGCCAAACTAGAGAGTGAGATTAACTACCCAGTGCTTATAAGGGACATATCTTAAAGGCAACTATGGATAGGCTGCATATAAAAATACATTTGCAAGCTATAAACAGAAGGAATTTAATGCTGTAGTATTCATATCAGAGAAAGATGCCTTCAAGACAAGTATTATGTTAGATACAGTGTGTTTTACCATGATAAAGTGGCCAATTTATCAGGAAGATGGGAAATAAAGATGTGCACACATCTATTAACGGGGCTTCATAAAGGAGGAACACAGCAATAAACTGAAAAAAGAAATTTATAAAAAAATTTATGGGGCTAGTGAGATGGCTCAGCAGATAACAGGGGTCTACTACCAAGCCTAATGACCTGAGTTCAAGCCTTAGAATCCACTTGGAAGAAGGAGAGAACCAACTTCTGCAAGTTGTTCTCTGCTTTCCATATGTGTGGCATGCACATGAACTCATGCACATACAAAAAGAGAAAAATAACAAGTCTAAATTTTAAGTGAGAGATTTTAACACACTCTTCCCTCAGTTTAGAGGGCAACTTACAATCAGAAACTACATAGTTTTGTGTCATGATGCCATGGATAGTTGACTGTGACGATGCCAACTTGAAATGTTTGTCCTGCACTTGTTCAATGGAGTGCCAAGGAATGTCTGCCTCTATACAACTCTTGCAGAAGGAGAGAAAGGAAAGGCATTCTCCAGCCATCATATAATGTCAGCATAACCCAAACACAAGCCCCGGTGTGTGTGTGTGTGTGTGTGTGTGTGTGTGTGTGTGTGTGCGTGTGCGTGTAAAGTGGTGAGCACATGTGAAGGCCATGTCCTTCCTTTGTTTTATTTCTTTTCTTTTCTTTTGAAGCCTGGATCTCATCAAGCAGGGAGGCCGGCAGGATAGCAAGTCCAGGGAATGCAGTGAATTCTGTCTCTCACATATGCCGCTACAGCTGGTTGTCTTAATGTACATTCTACAAATCAAACTCACAAGCATTTAACTATTGGAGACTTCTTCACAGGTCACAGACATCTTTTGACAACGACATCGCGGGTACAGGAAATTATATGCCAATATCCCATATGATCACAGTAACAAAATATCCTGAACAAAATATGTACTTGGATAATCATATGCTGTGCTCACATGAGATGTAGCTTACAAACAAATGCAAGATTAGTTTAAGATACTAAACTAATTGTAATTCTGCAAATTAACACAAGCAAAGAGGGAAAAGAAATAACTGTGGCAACACAAGGAGAAAAGATGCTTAAAAGATTAATACTGATTTCTGATCAAACCAACAGAACAAATTTAGCACATTAGGGTGCACTCTCCAATCAGACAGAGGAACAAGAATCTACTAGAACACTGCAGCTCATATCAACTAAGGCAACTAATTGGTGAAATTAGCAGATAAGTCTATAAAAGTTGGTTATAGTCTAGCAACGAATTAAAATTAAAAAAATTAAAACTGTTTAGAATATCACCCAAATGTACCCATCAATCCTTGGGAATAAATTTAATAACAGGCATTCAGAACTCTCACATTAAGCAATAAAATATTGTTCAGAGAACACAGGAAGAAACCAGTCGTAAGAATTCATTTCCCCCAAACTAGTCTGATTTAATGCAATCCAAAATAAAATCCAGATAGACATCATCCATCTTCATTGAGAAGCATACAAATATTTTTTTAAAAAAATAGACATATGTACTTCAATTATAAGGAAATATGATGGACTTAGAATAATCACAATAATTTTAAGACAAATCAGGAAGGACAAATTACCTGACTTTATGACTTATTACATGGCTATGTCATTTTTTAAAAGACTCAAATCAGATATCACCAGAAACAAGTCCAGAAGCAGCAGCAGGTGCCACAGGAAAGATAAAAATCTTTCACAAATGGAATGCTTAAGGACATGTATAAGGGGAAGATAAACTTCAACTTTCATCCCTCGCTACATGCATAAATTAACCACAACCTTAACTGTAAATTATAAAATCAAAACCCACAAAATACAGAAGATGACTGAGTACTGTGAAGTACATCTGTAATCCTAACACTCAGATGGATAAAGCAGGGGGATGGTGAGTTCAAGACCAACCTGGGCTACATAGCAGGACACTGCCTACAGTTGTTTACACTGTTGTTTACCAAACAAAATGTAATCTTTGCTACACAATGAAGGAAAGAAAATTGCTGTTACACTGCATCACCAATATTTAAGCATTTTGTGTGTTCTATACTATAATCCTCTGTTGCATCAATTGGTGTGGGAAGTCCTTCTGAATATGTGTTGCTTTTATTGGTTAATGAATAAAGATGTTTTGGCCAGTGCCTTATCAGAATAGGGCAAGGCAGGAATTCCAAGCAGACAGATGTAGAGATAGAGTAGGCAAAGTCAATTAGACACCATGTAGCCACCAGAGGAGAAAGACACCCATGCACAGGTACTGGAAAACCACAAGACTCGTGGTAAAATATAAAATAATAGAAATGGGTTAATTTAAGATATAATATATAACTAGCAATACACTTGAGTGATGAGCAGAGCAGTGTTTTAATTAATACAGTTTCTGTGTGGTTATTTCGGGTCTGGGCAGCCAGGAACAAATGCCTATAGTCAATAGCTGGTGAAGATTTTTACCCGTTCTCTAAGTCTCCTACTCACAGATCATTTTGCTATTCAGAAGACTTTTAGTTTCATGAGATCCCATCATCTCAAGATATTTTTACTGTTGGTCTTGTTTCCTGTGTTACATAGTCTTACTCAGAAAATCCTTAACAGTAACTAGAGTCCAACCATATTCTCTACTTTTTCCTCCACCACTTTCAGAACATCGGGTCTTATGTTGTGCCCTCAATCCATTTAGGGCTGAGCTTTGTGAAAGGTGAAAGAATCAAGTATCATTTCTGCATGTTGAAATCCAGTTTTTCCAGCATCATTTGCTGAAGATGCTCTTTTCTCCACTGTGTGTTTTTGGTATCTTTGTAAAAAAAAAAATCAGGTAGCTGTAGTTGTGTGGACATATATGTGGGTCCTCAAATTTAATGCTGGTACTCAATGTGTCTGTTTTGTGTCAATAGTATGTTGTGTATGAGAGAGAGAGAGAGAGAGAGAGAGAGAGAGAGAGAGAGAGAGAGAGAGAGAGAGTGTCAGGGATACTGTTGCCGCCTACAGTATTCCTTTGGCTATTCTTGGTCTTTTGTACCTTGTATAAATTTTTGTATTTCTTCTATGTCTGTGAAGAATAAGCATTAGAACTTGTATTGCAATTGCATTAACTCTGTAGACTATTCTGGTAGGATGGTCATAACGAAGTAATTCTTCTGACCCATGAGCATGGAGTGTCTCTCTAACATCTAGTATTTTCCTCAATTTCCTTCTTTGATGTCTTAAAATTTTCATTGCAGATAGTCTTTTGTTTCCTTGATTATGTTTGTTCTTAGGTATTTGCATTTATTTCTGTGTGTCGCTATTATGAACAGGACTCTTTCCATGATCTTGTTTTCTGTCTGTTTTGTCATTAGTATATAGAAAAGCTACTGCTTCTGTATGTTGATTCGTATCCTACCACTTTTCCAAGTGTGCTCGTCAGCTCTGAGAGGATCTTTTGACAGTCTGTAGAGTCTCGTGTATAGAATCATATCAACTGAAAAATGGTACTTTAAATTCTATTACTGTGTTTACTCTTTCTATTTCCTTCCCTTGTCTTCCTGTTCCAAGACTTCAAGCATTAAATTAGATAGAAATAGGAAGAGTAGATATCCATGTCTTGTCCCATATATTATTGGAAATGCCTTGAGGCTTTCTCCAATATATTTGTTTGCTATAGGTTTGTCATATACAGTCTTTTTTTTTTAGGTCAAGGTGAGTTTATTGTCCAAATAGCATAACTTAATTGCATCCAAAACCACTTACAACTCCATTCTCGAATCTGACTTCACACTCATCAGAAGAACAAGTTGCTTTTTAAAGATCATTTAGAACTTAACAGCTGACTGTGTCACGTCACCGTACTGAGGTATGTTTCCTCCATCCCTACTCTTTTAACATGAGAGGATGTTAACTTTTGCCACAGGATTTTTAATGCCACTGTCAAGATTATCATGTGATTTCTGTCTTTTAGTATGTCTTGTGGGAATTTCTGTTGCTATGTGTCTAAGTTCGGGTTTTCATTGCTGTGAAGAGACACCATGACCCTGACAACTCATAAATAAGCCATTTAATTGGGGTGTCTCACTTACAGTTTCAGAGGTTCAGTCTATTCTTATCATGATGGGGAGCATGATAGCGTGAAGGCAGATGCTGAAGCTAAGAATGCTACATCTTGCAGGTAACAGGAAGTCAACTGAAACCCTGATGGCATCCTGAACATAGGAAACCTCAAATCCCACCTCCACAATAACACACTCCCTCCAACAAGGCCACACCTACTCCAGCAAAGCCACACCTCCTAATAGTGCCACTCTCTGTGAGATTATGGGAGCCAATTACATTAAACTGCCATACTGTGATAAAACACGATGATCAAAAGCAGCCTGGGGAGGAAATGGTGTATTCTACTTACACTTCCACATCATGGCCACTGCTTATCATCAAAGAAAGTCAGGGCACGAACCTGGAGGCAGGAGCTGATACAGAGGCAATGAAGAAATGCTGCTTTCTGGTTTGCTCAACCTGCTTTCTTATAGAACACAAGACCATCAGCCTATGGGTGGTAATGCCCATAGTGAGTTGGGCCCTCCCCCAACAATCACTAATTAAGAAAATGTTCCATAGATTTGCCAATATTCCAGTCTTATGGATGCATTTTCTCAATTGGGGTGCCCTCCTCTCAGATGACTCTGGCTTGTGTCAGGTTGACAAAAATTATTAGTCACCACATAGTCTAATAAAAAATTAAGCATTAAGAACAACAGATTTTAAAATAGGTTATGAAATTGAACATAGACTTCTCAAAAGAGAATGGCCAGTAGAAACTTTAAAATGGTGTTAAACATCCTTAGTCATCCCCAGTCAGGATGGCTATCATGAGGGATACAAATACTAACAAATACTGGCATGGATGTGGTGAAGGGGAAACTCTTATACACTGCTGGTGGAGTACAAACTAGTGCAGCCATTTTGAAAATAGGTCTGGAGGTTTCTCAGAAATCTGGAAATAAAATTGTCATATGTCCTATACCTGAGCACACACCCAGTGGATGTTACACCCAACAACAGAGACACTTGCACATCTGTGTTCATTACTGCTTTATTCGCAAGAGCTAGGGAATGGAGTCAAATCAGACACCCATCAACAAATGGACATATGAGAAAATTTAGTACATACACAAAATGGAATATTACTCAGATATGAAGGAAAATAGTAGATTGAAGTAAAGCTATCTGCTCTGGCAGCGATACCTGTGGCCTATATTGGGAAACAAAGACCCCTCCAGCTGTCTCAAATCCCAGCCTTAAGCCATTTCTGTTAGTGAATACTCAAGTCCACAGTCAGAGGACTAGACCACGCTTTCTGCTGATCCTGAGAACTACTGTTTGCAACATCTTTCTTTCTAACCCTAGTCCCTTCTCTACCTACCTGGGAAGTTCCAATTTTCCTATTTACATTCTCAGTTCCTAGGAAGCCTTGAACTTACACCCATGCTGTTATTTCCTGGAGCCTCTTCTTGTGTGAACAGGCACAAATGGAAGGAACTGCATCTGAATACAGACAACACTGGCACAACCAGACTCTCCTAAGCATTAGCCAATAACAAGAAATAGTGTTCGCCTAGATTGAATCCAATGCCCCTGCATATCTAGACAGGAATTTGTGTTGCTAATGATTCAGCTAAGGCAGTCAGCCCAAAATCCAAGACCCTGCTGTCTCTTTGAGGTTATTTCTCTTCTGTCCCAAGCCAGATTCATCAAAGTGAAGGGGTGCAATGAAAGTACTGAGTGATGGAATAGATGGTTGTGTCCCCTGGGGATCATTAGAAACTACAGACAGCACCAAACAGATCTGCACCTGACTGTGCTCACTGAGCCCTCTCTCTCTCTATCAAGACCGTCTCAAGCACTGATATATTCCTGCACGTTTGACTTTGACAATCGCGCAGAGCTGTTACGTGTCTGCATCCGAGTTCTCCTGGACAAAACAAAACTGTCAACTTCCCTGAGCATTTTCAGCTCTGCTTTCTAATTTGCAAGCCTCCCTACAAGGAAATTAGTTGATAGGACCCAAGTGTTGTACTGTTTCCCCACTACGATGGCATTTACATACAAATTAATGACCAAGACTATAATTTCCTTGGCTGAGAGCTGAGGTGACCTGATAATTAAGTCTCAGCACATGCAGAGAAAGCACAGAACTAGAAAGGTTGCTCTTGTTTTCCTCCCCACCCCCATATTTCCCTGTTACTCTAACAAATGCTGGTGCGCAAATGTGAGTCAATGAATTGCAAATTCTCTAACTAGAGAGATTTTTCCTGTCAATTTTTTAAATTATTTTTTTTAGTTAGCATACAAAACATTGGGTCTCATTAAGACGTTTTCATATGTGCATTCTGATAAATGCACATGTGTGTGTATGTGTGCACATCTGTGCATGCATGGAGGGCAGAGGAGGACATCAGGTGCCCCATGCTATCACTGTCACCTTAGCTGTGACCTGTGCTGCTGAACCGCAAGCTCCGGGGAACCTCCTGTGTCCACCTTCCACAGCCGAGCTATTGTGTGGCTGCAGGGATCCAAACATAGACCCACGTATGTTTACACAACAAGGGCTCTCACCACATTCTCTTAGCTCATTATTCTCTAATGTCTGACTCTGGTGTCAATCATATGACTAGGAGTAAAGCAAATGCTTCACTAGGCAATGAACAGAGAATAGAATACATGTCCTGTAATATCTGCAGAAGGTTAGATCCAGGACTCCTCTTGATTACCACAATCTATGGATGCCCATGTCCCCTATGCACAGGGTTATCGTGTTTGCATAAAACCTATGTCCACCCTTCCTATAAAACACCTGGGGTTGCTTATAATACCAAACACAATAGAAATGTTACGTAAACAGCACTGCTAAGGAGCTAATGATGAGAAATAAGTCTGAGTATGTTCAGTCTACACATTCACCCTAGGCCCAAGCTACAGAGTGCGCAAATGAGATTCAAGGCAAATAATACTCATATAATGAGTGCTGGAAAGAGATTGACAGTCTGTGAAACTGTAGGAGGCTGCAGCAGGGTGTGCCTACACATCACTTCAGCAGAGCGGATTCAGCGCAGTGCTCAGCGTGTGGCAAGCTCAAGTTTGCCCTTCAGAATCTTCCAAAATTTTGTTTAAAATCTTTTCTGTCTACACTTAGATGAGTCCTTAGATGCCAGCCACATGGATATGGAGAGCCAACTACATGGGTCTACACATATTTATTATTATGAGAAATTAACTTACGCAATTGTGGAAGCTGAGAGTGTTCGAGATCTACAATCAACAAGCCACGTGGCCAGGAGAGCCAGTGGTGCATTTCCCAGTCAGGTCCAAAGACCCCAGAACCAAGAGAGTTCACAGCATAATTCCCAATCTGAGTGAAGAAAACTGAGATCCCAGCTCAGGAAGTGAAGCAGAGGAAGTTCCTCTCTTTCTGTTGAGGTCATGGTTCAACTGATGAGATGGGCCCGCTTGACATTAGGGAAGACATTCTGAAAACCTGTCTACTTCCTGTCTGCTCAATTCTAGATTTTACTATAAGAACAAGAGGAGTCAAGCTTCTCCTCCACTTTGTTTAGACATATTTAAACCACAAAGAAAGCTTCAAACATACCGTGAGACCGCATTCTAATTTCAATATCATTAGGTTAAAAAACTAAAGATTGAAAAAAAAACACTTTGGGAGACTAGAAGCCACTCTTTATAATAGTCGATGGGTCAAAGAAACATTAATTAGAATTCTAAAATATTTACAACTGGAAAATAATGATCTATGCCATATCCTACACTTATGTCATGCGAAGTGGTACTTAAGAGAGATTCACAGATTAATTTGGTATAGTTATTAGAAGATAAGATGAAGACTGAAAAATCAACATGACAAATGGTCTAACCAGGATGTTACCAACTAATCATCTAAACCAAAGCAAAGCACCAGGAGATGGAAGCCATAAAAGGAAAGATGAGGGTGGAGAGCTGATTGCGATGCAAGCATGAGGATCTGAGTTAGGATCCCCAGCGACCAGGAAAAGCCAAAGAGAGGGGAGCCGTAAACCCAGAGCTAGGCAAACACCTAGAGCTCAGCCCATCAAGCTGAGTGGCTAAACTTTAGGTTCAGTGAGAAGCTCTGTCGCACAAACTACAGTATAGAGCAACAGAGGAAGACACTCACCATCAATCGAAGCTCTTCACCCACCCATACAAGCAAAGATGAATAAAAGCATCAATGGAAAAAAAAGCATAAATACTAAAGAAGCTAAAAAAAAAAACTGTGCCAGTTAAAGAAGATTCATTGACAAGATTACAATAACAACACTTAAAAGTCATGAGAAATAATAACTTTATACAAATTGTAAAGAAAACTGAAACATAAGTATTAGTAACCGTTAAATAGGGCTGGAGAGATGGATCAACAGTTAAGAGCACTGGCTGCTCTTCCAGAGGTCCTGAGTTCAATTCCCAGCAACCACATGGTAGCTGGGAATTACAACCATCTGTAATGAGATCTTGTGCCCTATTCTGGCCTGCAGGCATACATTCAGACAGAACACTGTATACGTAATAAATAAATCTTTAAAAAATAAATAACCATTAAATATGAAAAATCCGAAAGAGCCTTATTACATCCCAATAGCCTTACTTGAATTTTCTTAATCTCACAGAGTAGGGAACTTCTTTTTAATATAGCCATTCTAGAAAGGAACACTTCCACATCGTTACAGGAGAACAGTGTTAACTCAAGGAAGGTAATTTATGGAAATCAATTTCACTCATGCCTTTAGTTCCAAATATTCTCAATCAAATAGCAGCAAACAAAATGAATAGTATATTGAAAATAAGAATAAATACATCAAAAACTAGTGTAGCCAGGCATAGTAATGCCCAACTATAATCTTAGCAAGAGGAATATGAAGGATCACACCTTCAAGGCAACCTGGGATACACAACAAGACTCTGTCTCCCATAACAACAAAAACAACAGCAGCAACAGTTTATGGCAGGCCAGCAGAGAAGTCTGAATATTGGTGAAATCTTATCAATGTAACCAACCTCATTAATAAAAACATAAATATATAATCAGCTCAATAGAAATGTAAAATCACTTGGAAATTTTTCAGTATGTATTCTGGATGGGAATAAACAAATAAATAAATGAAAAAATCTTAGTAAGTAAAACAACATTCTCAACATGAAATACAAAAGAATTACATGTACCAGTAGAATTTTAAATTTTTTATAAACAAAGAACAGAGCTACTTGATATCCTTTTCTTATCGCTTCCCTTTGAACTGTGCTAGAGGCCTTCTAATTGCAAGATGGGCAAAGTAAACTAAGTACATGAACTGGAAAGCAAGAAATGAAAATTTAAGAATAAAATGTTGTATGAAAAAACCAAAAGAAACCAGTTAATCACTACAACTGTTGACTTCATCCATGTGTCTTCAGACTGGGAAAGGATGGAAAACCAAATACTAAATTTGCCCTTCCAAATGTGACACATGCAAACACTTAGGCATAAAAAGCTGTTCTCAGGACGTTGAACATGGACAATGCCACCACCAAGGAACTCCCGAGATGTGGGGAATAAGTATGTTCTGGAAGTACACAAACTGACTGCCCAGAATGCTCAGAAAAGAGGACCCAGACCAAAGTAGTAAGTCATCTCCCCAATTGTAGCAAATGAGGCTGGGTCTCCAGGGTAGACAAACAGAGAGATGAATGATTCAAATGAAACCTACAAAAATTAATACTACTGAAGTCAGTGGGGGGGGGGAACATAGATTAGGAGTGATATCAGACATGGATGATGCTGAAAAAAAGACCTGTAAGCATGAAAACATACTAAAATAAAAACTACTTAAAATGGTACTCAGAGAAATGATCATTGTAGAAAAACACAAAGAAGGCAGCAGCGAGCAATCAGGTATCAGCTAGTACAATACACCTCTGATGAGGGAGTGGATAAACCAAGTATCTGAGAAAATACTCATCTTCATTTATTTTCTGTATTTGATAGAAATCATAAACTCACTAACTGAAGAAGCTCAACATGATCCCAAACCAAGAAAAATCATGAAAACTATTCCAAAGCATATCAAATTCATTAAAATACAAATCATATAAGGAATGTAAAAAGTTAACCAAAAAAAATGATCCAACTAAAAAGAGACAAATGATCTGAATAGGTAATTCTCATAAGAAGACATACAAATGACCAACAAATAAATAGGAAATGCTCTGTATAATTACCACCCAAATGCCATGGGCTTTCAAGGAAACACAACTACTACAGCACCTCGCCCCAGTGAGGATGGCTATAAGACAAACTTCTGGTTGAGGATGTGGGAGAAAATAAAACAACTCTCAGGATGTAGACTACTGTGGAAAACAGTGGCAGCTCATACATATCATACAATATTTAAAGCAGTCTATCACATAATCCAGCTGACCCACCTCTGTATATATATACATTCAAGAAAAATTATATGTGTGGAGGGGATTCCATAAAAGTTATGCAATTCTATTCTATTGTTTGCTGTAAAATATATGGAACTGGAAAGCATTGTCTTAAGTAAAACAAGTCAGACACAACATGACAAATATCTTACGTTATTGCCCATATGTGGAAGTTTGCAAAGTACAGAACTGAATATAGAATAATGACTACCAGGAGTGGGGAAAGGAAGCTGGATTCGCTCAGTGTGCCCTGTGTGCACATACTTAATGTCATAAATATGTACAACTAAGACATTTCAATTAAAAAATTAAAACCAGTTAAGCATAGCCAGAAACAAACAACACAAAGAATTAGCACTACTGTAAACCATGGGGTCAAACTCACAACGGTGTATCAGCACTTGTTCAGCAAGTGTAAAGAAGGTACTCCGGTGATCCAGTGTGTCAATAGCAGGAAATGGGTAAGGGCAGATGACAGAAAATGTGAAAATTCTTGGTCTTCTCTATTCATTATCTTTGTAAACACAACATTTTTTAAAGTAGTCTTTTTTTAAATAGGAGAAGGGAAGACCCTTTGACAAGGACAACTGATGGGGGATGTCCTTCTGTATATGTGTTGCTTTTATTGGTTCATGAATAATGCTGTTTTGGCCAATGGCTTAGCAGAGTAAATCTAGGTGAGAAATCTGAACAGAGATATAGAGATAGTAGGCAGAGTCAATGAGATGCCATGTAGCCGCTGAAGGAGTAGCATGCCACACCAGTAAGCCACAGCCTCATGGAAATACAGATTAATAGAAATGGGTTAATTTAATAGTTAGAGCTAGCCAGTAAGAAAGTTAAGACATTGGCTAAACTGGCAATAAGACTCAGAGTGGTTATTTCATAAGTGACTTCAGGAACAGGCAGGTGAAGAAACCAGTCCAAGGGAACCAGCGGGACAGAGAATACTTCTAGCTACAGACAACTGATTCGTCATTGTGAAATCCTGCAGTGAAGCAAACTGGAGGCACAACAGAAAGGCTTTACAGAAAGAAGGCATCGGTGGCATGCTTCCAAGGCAACTGTTCCAGGAAGTCCTCCAAGCAGAAGAACAACAGCAGATGGGTGGCTGGATGAACTAAAAAATAAGCACCTGAAGTCACAATGTGGGTAAACACAGAAAGACTCGGAATTGTATCATTTAACTCTCTTTTAGGAATGCCTAAATACTTAAGTGCACCTTGGATCACACATTTTTGACTTTTATTTTATAGCTCCTTTCTCTCTTTCAGAACAGCATCCTCATTTCCTTCAGGAAAATGCTTCTAGCCAAATCTCCAAGAGGTATGCGATGGCTATTCTTTATGGACATCTTGTCTAGATTTGGAATTACCTAGGAGACACACCTCTGGGTACCAGTCTGTAAGAGCAGTTCCACGAAGGTTTCAGCAAGGAAGCACAACCCAACCTCAAAAATAGTGACAGGGCCAGCATGATGGCTCTTCCAGTAAAGTGATTAAACAAATTTAACTGAGTTTAATCCCTAGACCCTGCATAAAGGTCGGATGAAAGAATCAACTGCACAAACTTATCTTCTGACCTGCACATAGATATGGAAGGATGGACATGTTCATCGCATCATATGTAATAGCCCATTTAAAATAAAATATCCTCAGAGGTAACTGTTATATCCACAACTCAACCAATAAAGCTGCTGTGATCCAGGAAAATTAAGCAGCTTGTCAGTTCTTTGTGAGTTCCTCCATCTCTCTGTTTTCTTCAGTGAACAAAAAGTACAAATGTCAAGTGTTCCAGTCCTTGAGATCCAGGGGATGATGAAGGCCAGACAGTGAGCCAGGGCTCAAAATGAAAATAAAGGGAACAAATAGAAATCAAGATGGGCCCCAGGGAGTCCTCATTGTACACAGTAGCTAGGAACAAGAGCATCGTAGAACAAGGCCCACTACAACTCTTCCCTCAATCAAAAGCAGAAGATGCCAGCTGTCTATAGCACTCTGTCCTGAGGAACCATCTGTGGCCTCAAAGTCTGTAAAAGTCACTGTAAATAGCACAATACAATGATCAGAGAGGCCAGTAAATCAAACTCCTGGCAATACTTGGACCCTGAAAGAAAAATCTGCTAGAATCCCAGTACAGCAGTACTTTAACCAAGCCTGAGAGAATAATAAAAAAAAAGAAGCAAATGGAGGCCAATTCACTTCCTTAAAAGTTCATCTGTTTGATATTGATCCTATGACATGACTGGCATTCGGCATGGAACAGTGAACACTGTCAGACCTGTGCCCTCGACAAGCAATTACAAGACCATCACTTCTCCTGTCTATGATGCTGAAAGATTTAGGGAGTGAAGATGGACCTACAAAACAGATAGCCAGGGATAACTCTCTTCTGACATTGGAAATGGCCCTGATGAATCATGACTGTCAATACTGCCAATTGCTAGAAATATTTTTATTGCTGGAAATAATATTTTCATTACTGGAAATCTTGGGGCAACATATGTTTTTCAAGATGGAGTATCTTTTGTAATTCTATTTTTTTAAAAGATGTTATGGACCAAGACCAGAAAAGTCCAGAGCAAGACTTAATAATAAAACACATTAGTAATGAGCATCTACACCAAGAGATAAGTGAAGCTTCTAAATAGCCTCATGTCCAGCAAAGCCATACATGGCTTTGTAGCGAACATTCCTGCTTTAGGTGTTTGGGATTTTAGAACACCAAACGAGTTTTTGAATAATTTTATTAAAGACAATACTGAAAGTATCAATTCCAGACAAAAGCTTTGTTTCCAGAAGAGACACCCAGAACCACCTGCTGCTATTTAATAAAGTCATGTGGTTTTCTTCTCAAAGTTTTTGGTGAATTTACAAAATTTTAATACTAAAATTCATCTTAAGGTTTCTGAAAGTAAGTGTGTGGAGCAATACATAGTCTAGGATCTGGGAATGGCAGAGTTAACAAGTAAGTTTTTCAAATACAAAGAAAACGCTAGAAAATAAAGGGAGCTTTGAACAAGACTCTTGCTATAACTAAGCTGAAAACACAAAAAGTCCCAAAGCCTCAAACTCCCATCATGTGGGTACCAGTGTGCACAGGGCATCTAAGACCTGACTTGGTCATAAAGAGCAAAAGTGCCTAAAAGCTCAACGGCTTGTGCCTCAATCTGAAATTCTATTGGTGCTTTTCGGTCCCAGCATTCCACCCAGAGAGGAGCGGGGCGCATTGACTATACTCCCTCTGTGCCTATGACTACACAATCTCATGTCTTTGCTCCTTTCTCTCCACTCGTCCTGAGAGCCTCTACAGTCAGGAATGGTACTTCTCATGGGCCTGCTCTGAGTAGTCTTCTCTTTCTTCATATTACAAGCAGCCAGGACTTGAGCTCCATGCTGACTGGCAGTGTCGATTTCCCCCTTCCTTCCAGAGCTCTGAACTAACACTTCAACACCTGCTTTCTGTGCCTGCTCCCTCCACGCCCCAACCCTGCCTGCCCAGCTCTGCCTAGTCCTGTGTGCTACATTTTCCTTTCCTCAGATCCTTTCTCCATAGCCACAGAGACCCCTACTCCCACATACCCATCCTTTTCTCCATAGCTACAGAGACCCCTACACCCACATACCCATCCCCAGCTTGAACCTCGGTCTTCAAGTGCTTCAACTTTCGCCTTGCTCCAGACCTGTTCCGTGCTCTCCTGTGCTCTATATCTCAGTCTGAGGCTTCCTTCTCTGGCACTCTACCCTCACCAAAGTAAGAGAAGCTCAACATTACGTTTGTACTTGCCGACTCTACAGATTGACAGCTCCTTAAATGTACAGCAGTGTCCACCTCTCTACATCCTCTGGGTGGAGAGCAGAGAGTCTAGCTCCCCGCAAATGCTCAACAAATATCACCTAAATGGAGCCAGTCATTAATTAGCCCCATATTACTGTAATGGAGAATCAGAACCTCTCAAAGCAAACATGGAAAAGCACTCACCACCATGACCTGTTAAGTGACCGCTTAACAGGAATCTGTTGATATGATACATTATAAACTGCATGATCTTGAACAGGCTTGTCATCTCATGACTCATATGCATATGGGTTTAATAGGCTTTGAGATGGGGGATTCTTCCCCAATTTTTAGCAGAAAATACCTATTGAGCTAAAAATAGCAACACTGGAGAGCTTGATGTGTGGTAACGAGTGGAACATGGTTTCTCAAATTCAGCTCTACTCATTTGATGTCATCATGGTCCCCTAAACTTCAAATTAACATCGATTTATCTACATATCCCTGTATATCTGCCTTCCTTTCCTTATTTTTGCATCCATTAAATGGATACCAAATCGGTAGGAAGTACCAGTAGATACTTCTAGTCAATCCTAAAAACCTGAGTTTGATCCCCAGAAACCAGACTGTAGAAGGAGAGATCCAACTATTCCCAAGCACCCACAAGGGCACATGTGTGCCCATATACATAACACACACATACACATACAAAACAAAAATAAATAAATAAATAAATATAATTTCAATTGATAAGAGCTATACAATATGATAAAGAAATGAGCAGAGTTGTCTAATTAGGAAACGTATGTATGTATATGTGCATGTGTGTGTGCATGTGTGTGTGTGTGTATCTGAAGAAAGCAAAACAATGTATGACACTAATAAGAACAACCCATGTCTTCTAAGACACTAAGCAAACTGGTCTATGTACCCTGGGAATGACTGCGCACTGGATTCTAGAATACATACTAAAACTGACCACAATGCACAATAGCTTTGAAGAGATACCATGTTTAGCAACACCAAGCTTATACCAGACCTCAACCACTGTGTTCCAAAGACATGTTCTGGAAGGTTTAAACATCCCTATTAAAAAGTACACTTCCAGTGGACCCATTCAGAGGACACACACACACAATACTCTAAACCACTTCAAAAGACAGGACATCTGTCACACCCATTAAAGTCACAAAAGAAACTTAGAAATGTCATATCTGGATGTGATGGTCAGTCAAGACCACACTCAGAACAGAAAATGTACTATCATTTTCTGGAAAATGTGAAATATTTTTTAAGGAAGATGTTTTTTAAACATCTTTATGTGACATAAACACATAAAATACAATTTGTTAATTAAAATAAACAGTTCAATGATATGAAGAACAAGACAGCCATCACCATGATCAATTTTATAGCACTTTCATCACAGCAAATTGGAACTCAGTGCTTCTCCCATCACCAACTCGACCTCCATCGCCATAGCCAGCCATTAACCTACTTTCTTTCTATATAGAATGGTGTATTACAGACTCTTTTATATAAAATATGCCACCAATGTTCCTTTAACGTAATGTTCTCAAGGTTTGTCTTTGCTGTAGCATGCACCAACACAGGCGGAAAAGCTGGGGTTCATTCTCTTTAGAGGTAAGTAATACTTTCCAGTATTTAGACACAGCACACGACGCCTGGCCATTCGTGAACTCGCTGGCAGGCTGTTTGCATTTTCTAGCTATTATGAAAGATGCTGCTGCGCACATGCACAATTTGTATAGACCTGTGTTTTCACTTTTCTAACATACATGTCTGGGATGGGATTGCCTGGACAACTCAGTGTTTGTTTGCATTTGTTACTCCACCAGACTGACAGACTACAGCAATTCCCACTGTCTACGACCAACAGACTACGGTTCTGCTTCCTCTGCTCCCTCACTAATGTTATAGCACACTTCGGGTTAGAGCCATGCTAATAGTGAGAGCTCAGTGTGCTTGATAGCTAATGACATTAAACTGCTTGTGTGTTCCTCGACTCTTCGATATATTTTCTCTGATGTTTCTATTCGAGTCCTTCTCTATTTTTAAGAATTCTTTCTATAGCCTAGAAACAAGTCTCTGATTGGATATAAAACTTACAGGGTCTTTTCACTTTGCTTGGTGATATCATATGCATCACAAAAGTTTCCAATGTTGGTTGAATCCAACATAGCTATGCTTCAGTCTGCCACTTGTACTTTTAGCATTAGACTCAATAACACTTTCTCTGACCCAAAGTCATCAAGGTTTACAACCGGGTATTTTCGACATATTCTAGTTCTATGATTTTAGCTTTTACATTTTTGTCCATGATCAACTTTGAGTTCATTTGTATGTGGTATAAGTAGGCTTTGCTTTTTTACTTGGACATTGACTGTACAGTTGTAAGTTATATGGCCTCGTTCATATCATTCATCCCCACAGTCAGCACTCATCTAGCTTCTCCTCTCCACCTCTTCTGGGCCCTTGGGTGCCATAGCTTCATGCTGGCTCAGGATCTTCTTACTACCAAACTACTCAGTGGATTGTTGATTGAGGTTTTCTGTCCCGCTCGGTTCCCACAGCGTTAAGTCCCAAAGAAATCACACAGAGGTCTATATAAATGATAAACTGATTGGCCCACGAGCTCAGGCTTCTTATTAACTCTTATAACATATTAGCCCATTATTCTTGTCTATGTTAGCTGCGAGGCAGTCACCTCTTGCTTCTTCTGTGGCTGGATCAGGACTGCAGAAAGAGCTTTCCTTTTCCCAGAATTCTCTTGTTCTCATTTCCTGCCTCTACTTCCTGTCTGGTTGTCTTGCCTATACTTCCTGCCTGGTTAGTGGCCAATCAGAGTTTATTTAAAATATAATTGACAGAATACAGACCATTGTCTCACACCAGTGGATTTATGATTGGTATTAAACCTCTTCCAGAATGTGTGTCCTGGTTTTAAAAATAAACATGATCTATGCTATGCCAAGTCCTGATTTGTGCTTTATGATGAGGGAGCCAGGAAGTCCCTACTGTGATGGCCAAGACTCACACTTACTAACTGGTACATGATATTGTTGAAAGACCACTTCCTCTTTAGCATGAGAAAAAAAATCGAACTTGAGTTCATTCATAACCCAACCCAAAGGAATAGCTTAAATTTTGCTGTTTAAAATATTACAGCACATACATTTCAATTATCCTGTTTTTTTCAATATTTGAAAACTAAATTATTAACATTTAGTCTTTGATGCATTTTCTGATTTTATGATTGGTAGGGAGATATTTTTCCTTAAGGTTACTGTGCTATCAGTTCAGAGATCTTGAATTTCATAAAATGTCCTTTAAGTGTTGATGATTCTGTCATTTATGCTCTCTTCTAGATTTACACTTAATAGTTGGTATAATTTTAAAACTATAGAAATAAAACCCCATTCAGATGGCTAAATAATTAAGATAAAATTTTTCTTTCATTTATTATAAGTATATTTTCATTAGAGAAATGTGCTAAACCAAACAAACAGAAAGTCTATCCAAATACTCTCTTCTTCAGCCCATCAGCCAACCCTATCTCCAAATAATTCATGTTTTTAAATGTGTCAATTTTACCTTAATGAGTTTTTTTTGTTTTGTTTTGGTTTTGGTTTTCGAGACAGGGTTTCTCTGTGGCTTTCGAGCCGTCCTGGAACTAGCTCTGTAGACCAGGCTGGTCTCGAACTCTGCCTCCCGAGTGCTGGGATTAAAGGCATGCGCCACCATCGCCCGGCTACCTTAATGAGTTTTTAACTAAGTTTTAATTCCACAATCTAGCACTGTTATATTTAAACAGATTTCCTAAATTTCTAGGTGAGCTTTGCTGCAAAACTAAACATTGAGAGCTAAAAGATATCTAGCACTCTTAACCTTTATGTCTTATGAGCTAAACTAAACAGTATATTTCAAACATGATTTTTTGAGTCTTAGGTAGACATATCCATCCCATGGTAACAAAAGTTACAAAATAATGGATCTAAATTATCCCTTCTTGTAAGAATCTTAATTGATCCTATTTTAATTGTTTTTATTGAGCTATACATTTTTCCCACTCTTCCTTTCTCCCTTCCTTTTCCACCCTCCCCCTGGATGCATATACGTGTGTGTGTGTGTGTGTGTGTGTGTGTGTGTGTGTGTGTGTGTGTGTGTAAACAGGAGTGCCACAGAAGACAACTTTTGTGGAGTCACTTCTCACCTCCCACCTTTGTGTAGGTTCTGGGGATTAAACTCAGGTCCTCAGGCTTGTGCAGCAGACACAGACCTAAGCCATCCTGTCATCCATGGCCTTTGATTCTTTTAAATGTCATTCACTAAGAGACCTTTAAGGATAATGCTATCTTGCTCCCTATCTTGCAGAGGATGGAATTGAAATCCAGAAAGAATAAGTGTTTTTTTTCCACAAAGAAGAAAATGACAAAAATTATCTTAACGTGACTTGGGAATTTTCAGTTTTATTAAAATGTTCAGTTGCAGCTATTGCTAACCATAGCTCTTCTTTTTTTTAAGCTTGTACCGTTTGCCTTTGTAACCTGGCTTTCCATCCACTTCATGCCCTTCCATCCATTCGGCTGACCAGGTCATCTAGGCCAGCATTCCTGCTTTATCCACCCTTCCCTTATCACCTCTCTGGCCACTATCAGACAAGTCACCTGCTGTTCAACACTCAGTTAAATTCCCATCCAGCTTTATGCTTTGAAATTATTGCTGCAGCTGTTTAAAATGTTAATGTCTAGAGTCTCTTGGTTCTAAAGTTCAGAAGAAGTTCATCATGCCTCTGAAGACCCTTACCCGGGGCTCAGACATCTCTCCAAAGATAAATAAATGAAACATAAATATAAAACCTTCCTCTCTGCTCCAAACTTAGACACGTTTAGATGCCTCCAATTATCACAAGGCCTGCCTCCAGGGTGTCAAGAATCCATCTGCAGAAGTCACCACAAACCAAGACTCTAATTTACCCAAGGAGGTGAGCTCCTAGGACATTATTGCCTGAGTCATATCTCTGTCCCTTGACAAGCCGATTCCTGCAATTCAGAGCAAGGCAACTATATTTTCCAAGTCTGTTTCCTCAGTGGTGGCATGGGGAGACACTTCTGGTTTCTAGATTATTTTCAGCCAGGAAATACTATGACTCTTCTTTTCCAGGCTACATTAGCCTTGCTTATATTCGTGATTAGCAGAAAGAAGCCCCAAAGTTCAACTACCTGTTCATGCAGATTAGGAGTTATTTGCCTTTCAAATGAGCTTGAACTATTTTATTTCCACCTTAAAAATACACTGTGAACATCATCTCCGTTTCTGAACAGCTCTGCAGTGTTTTTCTAACTATGGCGTTTGTGCTAAATGTGAACAGACCTGCAAATTAATGCATTTTAGCTCACTTGAAATCCAGATCGTCAAGTCTCTTTCTCAGAACTCAAGCAAGAGTCAGGTTTTGGGGGACTTTTTTTTTGGCATACATGTATTTAATATAGAGAAAGAAGAAAGTTTATTCATCATGGGTATTGTAGCCCTTCATTTTCAACACATTATACAGATTTTAAAGGAAATTTGAGAAATACAAAAGTAGGTAGACTTTAATAACTCCAGATAATGTACATCCACCCTGTATCTTACGCGCTATATAAATTTGTCATGTAGATAGACCTCCCAGCAGCTTTATAGGAACTAGCCAGGTAGTTGTTGAACAGAAGAAACTAGAGACATGGAGAGATTACTGAAGTCACCGATGCCTGTGTCCTAGGTGGTGTGGTTCTAAGCACCTTGCTAGTCAACTCAGAACCAAGATGCAGCATCTGGGACACTTGTGGGCAGCTCGGTGCAGTAGACAGCGCATGGCCCCGATTTGTTTCCCTTGCAGGATTTTGTTTGAGTCTCACAAAAGGCTACAATCTGAAAATCCACTTCATCTGATGAACTTCAATACAGGACAATGCACTCTTTGGTAATAGAAAGGTTAGAGCCACCTTCAGGTGGGACAAACAATAAACAAATGGAAACCTCCAGACTGTATCACAGGGTCATCAAAATGACTATGGTCCAAGCAAGAAGCCAAGGTGGAGTCCAGCTGCAAAAGGGGAAGGAAGAGTAACAAGCAAAATTTAGGCTGGGTGTGGTGACGCAGACCTTTAATTCAGCTCTTGGTAAGCAGAGGCCGACCTGGTCTATCTACATAGTGAGTACCAGGCCAGCCAGGGCTCCACAGTGAGACTCTGTCTCAAATAAATGAAAATAAATAATAAGCAAAATTTGGAGTATGAAAGTAGACAGGATTTGGGCTGATAATGGAGAAGATCTCAGTTTACCTCTTATTTTCCAACAAATTATGATAAATAAGGGCATACCTATTCTTGGCACAAAATTCCAAGATTTTGAAGTGATTTCCACACAGGAAATCTTCATGTTTTACAAATTCAATTTTTTTCAATATTTTAAGAGGAAGTTCTGTTTGTTACCCTTTAAGAAAAAACTACTTGTACCTAGAAGTACTATATAAAATAGACAATATTCTGTCTCCCTCTCTCTCCCTCCC